>NC_135809.1:3942074-4313173 GCF_964213995.1 Mustelus asterias
AGTTTCTACAAAGATGCAAGAAAGCAGACAAGATACTGAAAGGACTACGGATCACGAACCCACTCAGGTCAACCTATAACACAGACTACGCTGAGAGACTTTGCCGTCGCACCTCTCTCACCCTCCTCAACCACCTCATACACCAACTCTACAGTAAACGCCGCAGCCTGGAAACCAAGATAGAGTCCATATTCTCAACTTGCGCTCAGGATGCAGACCAGCTGCGAAACTCTGCCAAGCAGACGAGACAAAGGAACTACGCCATCTACATGCACACCAAGAACAGGAAACTTGAGGAACTTGGCATCACCACCAGCAGCAACCAAGCCTCCCCCGGTACCACAGTAGAAAACAGCACCACTGCAGGGAAGTCCATTGTCAACTTGTCCGACTACACACTTCAACCAGATGAAATCGAAGTTCTCAGCCGAGGGCTAAATTTTTGCCCCACCACCAAAATAGACCACATCAGTCTCGCAGCAGACACAGAGGAATTCATCAGGCGAATGAGGCTGAGGGAGTTCTTCCACAAACCCCAAGAGGCCAACAGCGAACACAATGAACCGGAACAGCCGACAGAGAGATCCGCAGTGCATCCGAAGAGGAAAGAGTCGAATTGGACTCCTCCGGAAGGCCGCTGCCCTCGACTTGACATGTATGCCCAAGCCGTCAGGAGGTGCGTCAACACCAAATTCATCAGCCGCACTCACAAGACAGCCCCGAACATCACCCAAGCACAACGCAACGCCATCCACGCTCTCAAGACCAACCGCAACATTGTCATCAAACCAGCAGACAAAGGAGGGGCCATCGTCATATTGAACAGAACGGATTACTGCAAAGAAGTGTACTGACAACTAAACAACGAGGAACACTACAGTTACCTGCAGATCCGACCAAAGAACACACCCGTCAACTCAACACTCTGATCAAGACCTTTGATCCGGACCTTCAGAGCACCCTCCGTGCTCTCATCCCACGTACTCCCCGCGTTGGAGATCTCTACTGCCTCCCGAAGATACACAAGGCAAACACACCTGGCTGTCCCACTGTATCGGGCAATGGGACCCTGTGCGAGAACCTCTCCGGCTATGTCGAGGGCATCCTGAAACCCATTGTATAAAGAACCCCCAGCTTTTGTCGCGACACGACGGACTTCCTACAGAAACTCAGCACACATGGAGCAGTTGAACCAGGAGCACTCCTCGTCACAATGGATGTCTCGGCACTCTACACCAGCATCCCCCATGACGATGGCATTGCTGCAACGGCCTCAGTGCTCAGCGCCAACAACTGCCAGTTTCCAGATGCAGTTTTACATCTCATCCGCTTCATCCTGGACCACAATATCTTCACCTTCAACAACCAGTTCTTCATCCAGACACACGGAACAGCCATGGGGACCAAATTCGCACCTCAATATGCCAACATCTTCATGCATAGATTCGAACAAGACTTCTTCACCGCACGGGACCTTCAACCGATGCTATACAGTAGATACATCGATGACATTTTCTTCCTTTGGACTCATGGTGAACAATCACTGAAACAACTCTATGATGACATCAACAAGTTCCATCCCACCATCAGACTCACTGGATCGGGCATACCCAGGAAGGGTAATGGTGGAGTCTGGGCATTATCTGTAAGGTATGATTCAGACTGTTTGACTATGTCAAGTTGCTGCATGACTAGTCTGTCACTCAGCTCTCTCAATTTTGACACAATAAGAAGCCTCACAACACCAGGTTAAAGCCCAACAGGTTTATTTGGAATCATGAGCTTTTGGAGCGCTGCTCCTTCCTCAGGTGAGTGGAGAGTTGCATTCACAAACATGGCATATATAGACAGAGACGCAATTGCAAGATAATGGTTGGAATGCGAGTCTTTACAAGTAATCAAGTCTTTACAAATACAGACAATGCGAGTGGAGAGAGGGATAATCACAGGTTAAAGAGGTGTGAATTGTCTCAAGCCAGGAGAGTTAGTAGGATTTTGCAAGCCCAGGTCAAATGGTGGGGGTTACATGTCGTGTGACATGAACCCAAGATCCCAGTTGAGGCCATCCTCGTATGCGGAACTTGGCTATCAGTTTCTGACTCTGTCCCGTTTCAATGAGATCGCTTCTCAATTTTGACCCAAGACCCAGGTGGAGGATTTTGCAGGGTGAGAGAGTGGAGTTTGCCGTTGTTGTTTCTGATGCCAAGGTTGACGCTGGGTTGTCCATCCAGCTTCATAACTTTATTGACTATTTAGCGATTTGATATAACCAAGTTGCTTGCTCAGTCAGCCATTTCAGAGGGAATGACTCTGGAGTCACATGTAGGCCAGACGAGGTAAAGACAGCAGGATAGCCTTCTGTAAAAACATTGGTGAATTGGCTGGGTTTTTAGGACAATTCACAGTGGTTTCATGGTCATCATTAGACTTAATTCCAGATTTTCATTGATCGAATTCAAATTCCACCATCTTCCATAGTGGGATTCGAACTCGGGTCCCCAGAGCATTATCCTGCATCTCTGAATTATTAGTCAAACTGTGGCTTGATTTTTTGCTTGACTGTCAGTCTCTGCATCAGAAATCTCTCAATATTTCATAATTTTTATTTCTCAGTAACAACAAAAAATTAATAACAATTAACTTTGTTGACTAGACCACAGATAAAGAATCTCCTGGGTCAATCTTAATGCAGAATCTTGCTTTTCTGAGTGGGTTTCCAGCATCATGCAAAGAGGAGGAACAACTCCGAGCCAAGCTCCCACCAGTTGTTACTGGCAAAATGAAACAGGTAAGATCTGATTAAATTAATTGTTTTCGGACTGTATGGAAACTGGACATTTTATCTGAGATGTTTTTCCATTGGTTGCAATTGAAAACCAACTTGCTGCTAATACTATATTCTAGTGCAGATGTGTATTTTAAATTCAATTCACTCAATGTATCAGATTCTGGTCAAGATATGGGATCAGAATTACTGACTTCATATACCATCTTCCATACTTCCTATTTATTTAACTTCCATTCCAACACCACTGCTCTTGAAAATATAAGAGCATAGGAAATAGGAGCAGAAGTAGGCTATTCGGCCCCTTAGACTTGCTGTGCCTAGATCGTGGCTCCTCATCTACCTCAACTGTGTTTTTCATGTACTAGCTCCATATTGCTTGTTCTCTTTAATATTTAGAAATCTATTGATCTTTGTCTTGAACACATTCAATGATTGAGCCTTCACATCCCTCGAGGGTAGTGCATTCCAAAGATTCATCACCCTCTTGGAGAAGAAATTCCTCACCTTAGTTCCAAATGGCCTGGCTCTTATTCTGACTCTGGTTCTAGCCCTCCCGTCCAAGAGAAATGTTCTTCCTATGTTTACCCTGTCAAGCATGTAAGAATTCTGTATGTTTCAATGAGATCACTTCTCAATCTTCTAGACATTAGAGAATATAGGCCCATTCTGCTCAATCTCTCTTAATAAATCAGTTCTGCCATCAAAGTTTCAGTCTGATGAACCTTTGTTCACCCTCTGTGGCAAGTATATCCTTCCTTAGGTAAGGAGACCAAAACTATAAACAATGCTCAGGTGCAGTCTTACCAAGGCTTTGTACCAGGCCTTTTCAAAGCGACCTGCAGTGGATTGCAGGATGGTATAAAAAGGGTTGTGATTTTCTCCAAAACTCGCCTGACGTGGATACCAAGAACTGCACACTACTCTAAATGCAGCCAAACCCCATTGCCTCAACTTTTTACTCCATTAGAAATTATGTTTATGAGCCATACAGAGGATGGATAAAGTGAAGTACTGAGACCATCAGATGCATGTCCCAAGCAGAAGTAGAAGAGATTTTATAACATCTTCTGGCTGGAGAAGCCAACTTTCGTGCATCAAGAATAAAAACGAACATAATAGTAGCCTCCAACCTTAAGAGGCCACAATGGGCATGTCACTCTTCCCTGCACGCACACTTGGCACCAATCGCTTTGTACATGTATGCTTTTGGCGCGGTTTAAAGTTTTTTAAAGTTCAAAGTTTATTTATTATTGTCACAAGTAGGCTTACATTAACACTGCAATGAAGTTACTGTGAAAATCCCCGAGTCGCCACACTCGGTACCTGTTCAAGTACATTGAGGGAAAATTTAGCATGGCCAATCAACCTAATCTGCACATCTTTCGGACTGTAAGAGCAAACCGGAGCACCTGTAGGAAACCCACGCAGACACGGGGCAGAACATGCAGACTCCACATAGACAGTGACCCAAGCCGGGAATCGAACCCAGGTCCCTGCTGCTGTGAGGCAGCAGTGCGAACCACTGTGCCACCATGCTGCCCTAATTCACTGGAGGCAAGCTTCTTTTACTTGCGAGCTAGGCGAGGACTGTGGATATGGATCATTTCATGACAAGAAAGAGACAGCAAGAGACACTAATAGGCAGTGTGCCTGCTGGCCAGGATCTCTCAGAATCTGCTGGAGATAGCTGCTCCGGACAGGCCACAACAGGACAAAACAGTGCTACTGTTAGCTCGCTACAGAGCGGCAGAGCCTCCAGTGAACAGTCTACAAAGAAGAAACTAAAATCAGGAACAAAGCAGAATAAAGACAATTTCTTGAGGTATTGTTTCGTTAATTGTGCCAACGCAAATCAGGATGCAAAGGCAATGTGTTATGTGGGGGAAACACTGGCAAATACAAGTTTAAAACCCTCCAAACTGCAAAGACATCTGAAGACTAAGCATGGCAAACTTGAGAACAAACCTTTGGATTTTTTTCAAAGAATGCAACATGAATTGAAATCATCAGCTTAAGTTCTTGGCAAAAAAACATTGAATGACAAAGCGCAATTAGCCTTTTAAATGGTAGTTAAAGAGAAAATGCCCCACACTATTGCAGAGAGATTAATTTTCCCTGAGACATTAGACATGGCTCGCATGGTCCTAGATGAGAGGTCAGCTGAAAAACTGAAATGCATCCCATTTAGTGATAACACGGTGGCTCACCGAATTTCTGATATTGCTGAGAATTTAGAAGTACAGCTTATTTCTCATTTAAACTTAGCACAAGAGCTCTCAATACAGCTGGATGAAAGTACAGACATTACAGATTGCGCAACCTACAATGGCACCGTGAATGTTTTGAGGATATGCTGTTTGACATTGCCAACCAACATGCCTGGCGCACAGTTCTTTGAAGTTTGCATAGTCCCATTGTTGGTTGGAAAGTGCGGGGTTCGACTGGGTTAATCACAGAAGCATCACAAGCGATGGGGCAGCCAACATGACTGGGGAATAACTGGAGTTATAAAAAGAATTAAGGAAGCAGCTGGTTAGGTCATTGTTTGGAATCATTGCTTCATTCACCACGAGACATTGGCATTGAAAGGAATTCCATCTGATTTTGAAGTGGTGTTGAAAGGAACTAGTCGTGAATTTCATTAAATGTAGTGCACTCAATGCCAGGCTTTGAGTCTCTGTTCTGAAATGGGGGCAGAGCGCACATTTATTGTTCCACATTGAGGTATGTTGGCTGTCAAGGGGTTGGATTTGGCAGAGTTTATGAACAATCCATATTGGGTTTGAGAGTGACATACTCCAGAAATGGTGGATGCATTGGTTATGATTTTCCAAATTTCCTTAGTTTCTGGAATTGTTCCAACAGTTTGGAAGTTAGCAAATTTAACACCTCTTCAAGAAAGAGAGGGAAAGCAGGGATGAGAGGCCAGTTAACACATTTAGGGAATCATTAGTGTGATCAGAGTCAACATGGTTTTATGAAACTGAAAATCATATTTGACAAATTTATTGTATTTCTTTTGAAGATGTAATTAGTAAGGCGAATAAAGGAGAAACAGTAGATGTAGTATACTTGGATTATGAGCCCTGATAATATCCCAGAGATAATACTGAAGAATTTGTTCCGGAACAAGCTGCGCCCATAGCCAAGTTGCTAAATTACAGCTACACTGCTAACATCTACCTGGGAATGTGGAAGATTGCTCAGGTATGTCCCATCCACAAACAGCAGGGCAAATCAAACCAGGCTAATTGCAGCCCCATCAGTCTACTCTTGATCATCAAAGTGATGGAAGGTGTCATAAAGGTGCTGTCAAACGGCACTTATTAAACAAAAACCTGTTCACTGACTCTTTTTCTGGCTGATCCAGTCAGCTCCTGACCTCATTACAGCTTTCATCCGAACATGGACAAAAGAGCTGAATTCCAGACATCAGATGAGAGTGGCTGGCAGCACTTGACCAAGTGTGGCATCAAAGAGTCCTAACAGAACTGGAGTCACTGGGAATCGGGGGGAGGCAACCCTCCATTTGTTGGAGATATACCTATCACAAAGGGAGATAGCTGTGGTTATTGGTATTCAGTCATCTCAGTTGTGAGACCTTGCTGCAGAAGTTTCTCAGGATGGCGTCTTAAGCCCAACCATCTTCAGCTGCTTCATCCATGACCTTCCCTCATTATTAGTACAGAAATGGGGATGTTTGCTGATAATTGCACAATGTTCAGCATAATTCATGACTCAGATACTGAAGCAGTCTATGCCTATATGCAGTAAGATATGGGCGATTGTAATGTCCTAGCTGTATTAGTGGTTGTGGGTTTTGCACAAAGAAAATATTTGGTTAGCAAACACAAATTCAAACTAACACACAGATTTTATTGGAAGGGATGGTCTCTGCACTGCACAGAATAGAAAGCTGTAAGTAAAACAGCAGCCTGTGGCAACACACTAATGACATTACCAAAGCTTCACAGTCAATGAAATACTTTTGAAGTATAGTTATGTGGTAACATAGCAAATGCTCCCTCCAGTTTGTGCACAGCCAGGTCTCTCAAACAGCAATGTGACAATGAACAGGTAGTACACATTATCTATGATGTTCGTTGAGATAGATGTTTGGTTTCAAGACAGAGGAGAGCTCTCTGCTCTTCTTTTACATCCACTTTAAAGGATCAATGGGGCTTTGCGTCTATTGTCTAGTCTGAAAACTGGCACCTTTGACAGTACTGCACTAGAAGTAGCGTCAACCCAGATTTTGTACTCCAGTAACTGGAATGAGACATAAGCTCCCACCCTTCTGATTTAGCAGTGAGGGAACTATCCACTATAGCTCAGTTTCCATCTTGTTTGCTTTCTTTTAAAGCTGACATTAGTTTTTCAAATATTTCTTCATAACCCTCTCATAGTCAATTTAAAACGTCAACGGTTTCTCTGTCCGTAGATGCTGCCAGAGTATTTACAGTACTGTGTTTTATTTCAGATTTCCATCATCTAATATTTTGTTTTCATTTAGTAATTGGATTCATGCAGTGGCAGAGTGGTTAGTACAGCTGCCTCACAGTGCCAGGGACCCAGGTTCAATCCCAGCCTTGGGTGAATCTGTGTGGAGTTTGTACGTTCTCCCTGTGTCTGTGTGGGTTTCTTCCAGGTACTCTGGTTTCCTTCCATGGTCCAAAGATGTGCAGATTAGGTTGATTTAGATTGCTAAATTGCCCCTTAGTGCCCCAAGAAGTGTGGGTTGGGGGATTAGTGGAGTAAATATGTGGGGATATGGGGATCGGGCCTGGGTAAGATGCTGTGTTGGAGAGTAGGTGCAGACTAGATGGACCGAATGGCTTATTGCATTGTAGAGATTCCATGGTTCCATCAGCCATGTGCAGTATAGTTTCTGTTTATTTTGCAGTTGCATTTTTTCCATAATTGGATTGTTTGGTAGATGACTGATTATTTTAAGCCACTAGATGTTGTGTTTTGCATTTTCAGTTCTCCAAAAACCTGTTATATTCGGATTTACGTTCGAATGCATTGTGAAATGTGCTTTTGAACACTTGAATATGAATAAGCGATGGGTAATTTTATTGAAGAATCGAAGACCATAAGACAGGAACAGAATTAGGCCGCTCGACCCATCGAATCTGCTCCTCCATTCAGTCATGGCTAGTAGTTGATTATTCTTCGTTATTCTAATACGTTTGTTCAGAACTGCTCCAAAGTAACAGTGCCCTACTCTGACTCTCTTCCTCACCCACTCTGTTCCCCAGGAATTGAGCAAACGTCAGAATAGCTCCCCTAGATGGAGTCAGCTCACCCCAAGGCAGAAATCAGAAACCTTCACTAAACTGGGTTATTCAGCATTCTAACAATGCATGTGTTGTTAACCAAATTAACTTTGATCATAGTTAATAATGCTATTGGTTAATCCACAATTATCCTTTGTAAGGTTAAAAAATTGTAGCAGTGTCTTATTGACCAGTAGCTTATACCCTTGTGGGTATCACCTGGCAGCCAGACATCGATCCTTGCTGAATCTATGAATTACTTGAAATCATTAGCTACTTATCTTGGGGGAAAATCTGTATGTAAAACTAATTTTCAGCTGACATTCTAGGTGGAGCAAGTGGGAAAGGAAATGGAACAGGGAGATAAACAGCAGTGTGGTATTGATGAAGCAATTTTTCTGTCCCTGTATTGTAACTGTGATTATGTGGTGTTGATTCTGAATTAAAATTTGAGCCTTGGTCAATTTAGTTGCTGAATAATGCTGATAACACTTTTGGGGAAAAAAATAAATGATACATAGCATGATATAGGATGCATGCCATTTCTCTTTCATTGCTATTTTGTGGGCAGTACAGTGGACAATTGATTTATTTCTAGGCATCTACCAATTTTATCTGTCTTTCTCTAGGAGAAAGTGCCAGAATTTCACTCAGTGCTTCCCAACACCTTTCCTCACATAGAAACACAATTGAGATCTGAAATGGGTTATAAAGTCAATCTGTGCCTTCCATTGCCCTACGCCTTGTACAATGTGTTCTATATCAATTACAGTTTTGGTTGAGAAAATAACTAATTTACCTAATGCAACATGGTCACAGTCAGCATGGTACAGAGGGAGGCCATTTGGCCTGTTAAGTCAAATCCATTCCACTGTATCACTGTTTCAAATAATTTCTAGTGAAAGAGGTGCTTTATGGTCATTGGAAATAGTTTGATCATAATTTGGGTTTTGAAAATTACATTATTTGTACATTTTGTGAAATGTTTCAGTTCATTTCATACTGCCAGCAACTATATAGGAGAGTGACATCATGAAAATTCAAATCGGGCCTCAGCAATGTATCAGTCAGTTGCTGCTGAGAGGGTCATCTTTCAATTGTCCTAGCTATTCTTAATCTCTTTCCTTGAAAAGCACCAATAGTCAAGGTAGATCTTTAGTTCTTAGCTAAAGGAATATTTTTAGAGTATCTTGATAAACAGTGCTGAAAATAATATGACAATGATTTATTCTGTTCATGGGCTTACCAGTGACTTTAGTTTGATCCTGTGAATATATTCAGGCTTGTTTATATGCTTTCTATTTTTCAATGTTTAAGGATGTTGATATTTGTTGTTTGTTTTTTCTATCTATTGTTTTTGCATATATTCTGCAAGATATTCTTTTCTGGAATGTGCCTTGCATGCATTCTTGACTCAGTCTACATTTCAGTCACACTTGCTCTGTTCCTTTCCCTTCCTAGAAGGAGAGAAAGTAAAGTTCTTTGATTCTCTCATCCCTGGATGCTGAGTTTTGGTCAGTGTTACGATCTGGTTGGGGACCAGTAACTTAAGTTTGAAATCCCAGTTACCCACTAGGAGAATAACGCCACAAGATTCCACAATTTTAAACAGACAAATTAAACTTTACAATACAAAAAAGTAAGATGATTTATGTTATCTTATTCCTATATTCAGAATTAATTATATAAATATGAATTAATAGGTAAACTGTGGTCAAACACACCGCATTGCACAATGGATTTCTCAGCAATACATCCAGACCTCTGGGATTGCTGAATCTCAAAATCTTGTTAAAACTGTCTCCCTTTTGAAGAATTTCAAATCATGTTTGACGATCTAGCCTCTGAATTCACTCAAAAGCTGCTCTGACTCAGCCTACCTCAACTCTGATGGTTTACTTTGTTTTTCGGAGAGCGTATTGATGGAATTGACAAATTTGCACTCCCACCACTAAGTGCCAGCAGACTGCTAGCTTTATTATGCTGACACTGCCATGGTTTTTTCAAGTTCCAATCTCCCAACTGCGCCAAGCTATAAATTGCTCCCAGGGTTTCTTGAACGTTAACTGCCTCGCACTGAACCAGTGACCTTCTACCACCTTCTCAGTTCCCCAGGATTTCTCTGAACCCTAACTGTCTGGAGCTGATTAACTCAGGGTGTCTCTGAGAGCTGCAAACCACACAAGGTCCAAGCTGCACCAATGACTCCAAGGGCTGCTTCAGACCATGACTGCTTGAAACCTTATATGAGCAGCACCCTTTTTGTATCCAACCTCTTCCTCTGTTGCAGAAAACTCAGATAAATTGGAACTTGATAACTTTCTTAAGCTCCACCCATCTCCAAGATGATGTCACCTTTCAGAATTCACTGAATACTTTTAACCTAATTTAGCAAACTCCCAAAACAAAACATCTCTTGGCTGTACTTCTTGCGAGCAGTGTAGGCCACCACATCTCCAGTTCTCCAGCTAAGTAAGCCCGCTGTGCTTGCTGTGGGTTGACTAGCTTTTCCTATTGTCTGCTGAGTTCTAAAGCAGCGACTCTTGTGGGCTTCAGTATCTCCTTAAATACATTCTTTCCCTTTGATCTATCATTCTTTCACACAGTCTCTTTAGAAATGTTCCCTCCCAAAACTGATCAACTTTTTCTTTACTTAACTTCATTCCTTTACTTTAACTTTTAGACTTTAAAGGAAAAGTATACCCTCTATTCATGCTTTACCTATGGCACCTTTCTATGACACCTTGCATCCCATCTCCTTTGAACCACAACAACCCATCCAAATCTACTCCTGTAAATGTGCTTATCAATGTACCTTGTGTAAACATTTATTTAAAATGTTTCTAGGCTCATGACCATAGCAAACCCATAATTTCGATTCAGACAGTCGCTCTGGCCCTTCCTTTAATTACCACTCACATACCCCAAAAGTTTAGAAAATAAGAAAGTTACCAACAGGAAAATATTACAATTTCCTGATAGATAAACATGCCAAACGTTACACATGAGCCAGCAGGGCAGAAAAATGCTCAACTGACCTGTACTGCATTTTAGTTGTAATAATTCTGTTCCAAAATTATATCTTTATTGTTTAAACATAATGAGAACAATGCTAAGGCTTGAAGAAAATGCACATTTTGTATTTTAAAACAGAAAATATTCATGTCGCTTTCATCTGTTATAGGCAGATTTTCAAGTGAAGGAATGAAGAAATTATTTCATATCCAATTAAGTACTTAAGATTATAGTTGCCGTTACAGTGCAAGGAAGAGTGATAGGCGATTTGTGCAGAGCAGTTTCCCACTCAAAACAAAGATGAATAACCTGAAATCCATTGTACTGATGTTGATTGAGGAATAAATGTTGATCAAGATACTATGAGAGCTCCCTCTTCCCTTTTCGAATAGTGCCATGGGTTATTTCATCTGATAGGACAAAGAACCTTGGGTCAAGTGTTTCATCCAAAATATGCCATTTCTGACAATACAACATTGACTCAGTACTGCCATGGAATATTCGTCTGGAGTGGAAATCCTGGTTGAGGTAGTAATTCCTGGGGGTGAGGGAAGAGCACCTATAAAACAGCTTGCTACATCTAACTGGAAATTTGGACTTTAGTTTTGATTTAATTTTGTTGTCAGTGTTTGACTTTGCTACTTGATTGAATGTCCCACTGAAATCACCAGACTGAAATAAAAGCAAATTCTGCTGCTTCATTGCCAGATTTATCCTTTCTGAATTTGCCTAATGTCATGAAATGGTGACAGATTTTTGATCGACAACTGCCCCCAACAGTTTAAAAATTATGGATAAATAGTGTCATTTTATAAACTGCATTAGGCCATTTTACTTATTGAGGAAGAAATATTTGAACATTTCTGGTTTGGCAAATTTGCATTTCTGTTAACAAGTTTCTCAAACTATAGTTCGAAACAATTTCTCAAAATTCATTTAAGGGATGTGGGCATATTATTGAAACAAATCACTGCTAAAGTACAGATTGACCGTAACATGTGTTTGATAGCACTCGTGATAAAAATAACCTGTGGATCTAAAACTAAATTAGAAGAGGTAGTACCATGTGTTACATTTGATTTAGCTCCTGGCACTTTTTCAAAGTACTGTGCTTTGTTATTTTATTCAGTAGTTTCAGTACTCCAAAGAGGATAGCTTCAAACAGCCAATTAAATATAGCTGATCTCAATCTGTATATTTATGAATAATAAGTTTTCTGAAGCTATCAGATTCGTCTTTTGCGCTAATCACACACCCCCACCCCCACACTCATCCTGGTCATTGAGTCCTATTCAAATTGTATCTGCTGTTCTTATGCACTGGTACTTTTTTTTTTCTCTCGACTAATCCTCTACTACTCCTGCCTATTCAACCCCATGTAGCCGTTGGTCACGTAAACCTTTAGTGATGAGTGTTGACAGGCTTGTTGAAGAGTGTGGGCTCAGGTGGGTCTGCATTTGATCTGCATATATCCATTTCTATAGAGACCACTTGATAATGATCGGGAGTGGAAAGTTTAACCACATTTTCCCTCCCTACCCAGGGTGTTATTAATTGCAGTAACCCAACAGATTTCCATTGAAATCATTTGATTCAGCACTGATGATGGATGGAACTTGGACTTTATTATTTGGTTTTAAATTGTGATTAATTCCTGAACTTGACTGGGTTGTTTACCAAGAAACAGTAGGGAGAAAAGAATAAAACTAACAGATTTGCAGCTTAAAGTGAAGGGCAAAATGTTCTGAATATTGTTTAAATCTGAAATCCTGCCCATTCATCTGACTATGTTAAAAAGAAAATGCAAAAATCCTGCTGTAATGCAAGTTTTATTTTAATGCATGCAAGGCTTGGATATTGCATTGCAGGATATGTTGATGCTTTTGCCTTCCAAAACAGTGGGTTTGATCTGTTATGACTGGCAAATGCAGTTGTACTTACCAAAGTACACTCCAAGGTTCCTTCTACATCACCTTCCAAACCCAAGACCTCTACCATGTAGAAGAACAACGGCAGCTGATGCACGGGAACATCGCTATTTGCAAGTTCCCCTGCAAGGCACACACTATCCTGACTCAGAATTATCTCTGCTGTACCTTCACTGCCATTGGGTCAAATACTGGAACTCCCTTCCCAACAGTACAATGGGTGTATCTATACCACATGGACTACAGTGGTTCAAGAAGGTGGCTCACCACCATTTTTTCTACACCATGTGTGTAGAAGACTGTGTGCCAAAGAAGCAAATCCGTGTGTTTCCCAACCGGAAACCATGGATGAACAGGGATATCCACTGCTTGCTGAAGTCCAGGTCTGAGGTGTTCAAGTCAGGCGACACTGACCTATATAAAAAAGCCAGATACAATCTAAGGAGATCCATCAAAGATGCCAAAAGACAATACCGGACCAAGCTAGAGTCCCAGGCTAGCCACACCGACTCCCGCCGACTATGGCAAGGCCTGCAAGACATAACAGGCTACAAGACGAAGGCATGTAAAATCGCCGGCTCCAATGCACCCCTCCCTGATGAGCTCAATGCATTCTATGCCCGTTTTGAGCAAGAGGTCAACGAGAGCATGCCATCCACCCTGGAAGCCCTGGATGAACCTGTATCTGGGGTCACCACTGCAGATGTCAGAGCAGCTTTCTTGAAGGTCAACGCACGGAAAGCAACTGGCCCGGATGGGGTACCCAGACGTGCACTCAGATCCTGCGCGGGTCAGCTGGCGGAGATATTCACAGACATCTTCAACCTCTCTTTGCAACAACCTGAGGTCCCTCTCTGCTTCAAGAAGATGACCATCATCCCTAAGAAAAACCAAGCAGCGTGCCTTGATGACTATCGGCCGTTGGCTCTGACATCCATCATTATGAAGTGCTTCGAAAGGTTAGTCATGGCACAAATCAATTCCAGCCTCCCGGACTACCTGGATCCACTACAGTTTGCCTTCCGCCGCAACAGGTTCACAGCAGACGCCATTTCCCTGGCCCTGCACTCAACCCTGGAACACCTAGATAACAAGGGCACCTATATCAGACTACTATTTATTGACTACAGCTCAGCTTTCAACACCATTATTCCAACAAAATTTATCTCCAGACTCTGTAGCCTGGGGCTCGGCTTCCACCCTCTGCGACTGGATCCTGAACTTTCTAACTCACGGATCACAATCAGTAAGGATAGGTAACAACACCTCCTCCACGATCATCCTCAACACCGGTGCCCCACAAGGCTGTGTTCTCAGCCCCCTACTATACTCCTTATACACCTATGACTGTGTGGCCAAATTCCCCTCCAATTCGATTTTCAGGTTTGCTGACGACACCACCATAGTGGGTCAGATCTCAAACAATGATGAGACAGAGTACAGGAATGAGATAGAGAATCTGGTGAACAGGTGCGGCAACAATAATCTCTCCCTCAATGTCAACAAAATGAAGAAGTTTGTCATTGACTTCAGGAAGCGCAAAGGAGAACATGTCCCTGTCTACATCAATGAGGACGAAGTAGAAAGGGTCGAGAGCTTCAAATGTTTAGGTGTCCAGATCACAAATAACCTGTCCTGGTCCCCCACATGCTGACACCTATAGTTAAGAAAGCTCACCAACGCCTCTACTTTCTCAGAAGACTAAGGAAATTTGGCATGTCGGCTACGACTCTCACCAACTTTTACAGATGCACCATAGAAAGCATTCTTTCTGGTTGTATCACGGTTTGGTATGGCTCCTGCTCTGCCCAAGACCGCAAGGAACTACAAAAAGGTCGTGAATGTAACCCAATCCATCACGCAAATCAGCCTGCCATCCATTGACTCTGTCTACACTTCCCGCTGCCTCAGCAAGGCAGCCAGCATAATTAAGGACCCCACACACCCCGGACATTCTCTCTTCCACCTCCTTCCTTCAGGAAAAAGATACAAAAGTCTGAGGTTACGTACCAACTGACTCAAGAACAGCTTCTTCCCTGCTGCTGGCAGACTTTTGAATGGACTTACCTTGCATTAAGTTGATCTTTCTCTACACCCTAGCTATGACTGTAACACTATATTTTGCACACTCTCATTTCCTTCTCTATGAACGGTATGTTTTGTCTGTATCGCGTGCAAGAAACAATATTTTTAACTGTATGTTAGTACATGTGACAATAATAAATCAAATCAAAATGTTTTCCATGGCAATTAGGAAAGGGCAGTAAATATTGGCCTAGCCAGCAATACCCACGCCTTGTTTACATTATATCCTGTTTACTATTGGCTGACTAGTCTATCATATTTATTGAGAGTTACTCAATATGACTTTTTCTTTTTAGCTGAAGTTGTATTCTGAAGTTGGCATTGTACTACTGCTACTTAATGATCCCAGAGATTTTGTGGAACTTACTAAACAGCCCAAAAATAACATGACTGTAGAAGGAAAAGAGATAACAATCAACCCTGTTTATTTATTGTGGGATCTCAGCACCATCAGCCAGGTAGGTCTTTCCAGTATTTTATGCAACAGCAAATGTACAACATCTACATGCTTTTAAATTGTATTATTGATATTTTTGAGATTTGTATTGTATTATTGTATCATTTATTGTAATCTGCACATTCAATTATTGCAATATCAGTATAACAACATTTTGTGGAGTGACTCCATTTCATAGGAGGAACATTTCATTGTATGTGACTCAAGTGAAGGAATGTGTCCACTCAGAGCCCTATATTAGTTGTTTGATAGTACAGAACTTGAGTATTGCTTAAAAAAAAGCTTTTCGTTTTACACTCAGCAGGACAATCGCAAGAATACCATTGTCAGGGAAACAACAGAAAGAACATGTACACACTTGCACCTGTTTCAGCTAACGAAAATAAGTGACAGCTATTCACTGATTCATTCCTAGGCAATGCCTTGACCAATAGAGTCAAGCTGCCTTGTTTAAATTTTCATACAGTGCTTGGCAGTTATCTGTCGATCACCATTGTGTTGATACTGTGCCTTTAAGAATTGTATTTGTGTCATGTTTTTGTGAAGAAGATGTTAAGATTCAACTCAGTGCTAATTGGTCTGCAAGCGGCAGCCCACATGCTGAGCGTACAGAATTGCTCCTAGTTAATGGGGTGTTTGTTTTAATCTAAGTTTATGGAGTTTTTGTGTTGTCCCCTGGGGTTTCAGAGTAGGGATTAATTATGTTGATTGACAAGAGTGCGTTATGTGCTAATGGGAGGAGCTAGGCTTACAGAGAGACAAACAGGCAGTTGCTGTTTGAATTTGAAAGGAGCAGCTTTCTCTTTTTTTTCTCTCTGCTAAGAAAAAGGTATTTCTCCAGAGGTCTGCAAAATACAAGAGGTGTTTTCTCCACCACTCTCTCTGGAGTTCTGCTATTTGAAGACAGATCTTTCTCTGAAGTCTGCTGTCTGAGAGTCAGAAGACAAGTGCCTCTCTCGATCTCTGCCCAGAGGCGTTAAAACACTTAAGGACTGGTAACTCGTGTAAGCCTGTATGTTTGCTAACTGATTTTTGAAGAGGAGTCTATGAGAAATATTGCTTAACTTGGAGCTAATAGAGTTAGGCTGGCAGTTAAGAATTGTATCCTGTCATGTTTAAGTATTTCAATTGGTAAAAGTTATACTAATTCTTTTTGTTATAGTTAAACTGGTTTGTTAAATAAAGTTTGTCTTTATAAAAGCTTCCTAGTGGATCAGTGAAATCACACCTGAAGTGAAACATGTTATGCTCGCACTAATCAAAAACAGTTGGGGTCTAATCTAACTTCGTAATATACCTTGGAGTTTCTGATCTGATCCCTAACACTATTAACTGGTACATTCTACCAATCAGAGTTCACTTACCAACTAATTAATACACTCTGCTCATGAAGTATAAAGTTGTTTCCCATTATTGTGATTGTCCTGATGAGTGCAAGATGAAAAACTTTGACAAGTCTTTTTTCAGCAAAAGACCCTATATTGGGGAGAGGAAAGCAAAAAACTGTAGGCGCTGAAAACCTGAAATAAAAATCAAAAATGGTCGACACAAGCAGCAAGTTAGGCAGCATCCATGGAGAGAAGACAAGGTTACCTTTCTCTTAGCACATGCTGCTTGATCTGAGTGTTTTCAACATTCCCTACTTTAATTTTATATTATACAATTACAACTTTTATCTGGCACCTTTAACATAGTAAAATATTCAATGGTGGTAGAGGTTTAAGGAACTAAATTTCCTTCTACTGTTTCTATGCTTTTGTATTCCATAGGCTCCTGACCAGCCTCCCATGTTTTACTCTCTGCAAACTTGAGGTCATCGAATACTCTGCTGCCAGCCAGTCTAAATTCACTCTAGGTTTCATTCACCCATCACCCCTGTGCTTTCTGAGCTTTGTTGGTTCCCAGTCAATCAATGCCTCAATTTGAAAACTCCTGTTTTGAAACCCCTTAATGATCTTTGCCCTCCTTTTTTGTATTCTCCTCCAAGAGTATCTGCGCTCTTCCAATTTTGGCCTCATGAACATCCATATTTTAATTGCTCTACCATTGGCAACCATGCCTTCAACTGCCATGACCTGAAGTTGTCACATTTCCTCCCTAAACCTCTGTTTCTCTGTCTTTCTTCCTTTAAGATGCTCCTTAAAACATTTCTCTTTGACCAAGCTTTTGTTGATCTGCAATATGTTCATAAGAGGTTTGGTGTCATATTTTGTTTCACACTTCTTTTGAAGTGCTTACATTAAAGGTGCTATATAAATAAAATTTGTTAGCGAAATTAGTTTTCTCACAGTCGGGTATTGCGCAATTTGCTAACTTCCAATCGAATGCATAATGTTGGTTATATTTTATTCTAACAGGGTATAGTTATCTGTTTTATTTATTCTTCAAATTATTTCCAACGTACTGTCTTTCTATGAAACTTGTCAAAATTATATTTAAATTATAGCTCAAACCTGCAAAGCATTTGAGTAGCTTTTTACAAATAATTTTGTGGCAATTATTGGTTTATTTTATACTCCTGAACCATGGCAGTATCTCCTCAAGAGGGCAGCGACACTTATTTTTCTTGTGATACAGTTATTGTTAAGGCAGTGAGAGGGTTTTTGTGCCCAGTTAAATGTCTGCTCCTCTTTTCCCTGCCCATCAATGGGACAGTGCTAGGTTCTGCTGAATGGCCCCTGTTGTCAACCAGGGTTGGAAATTCAGGGCTCAATGAGGACTGGCTGGGAAGTGGGAGGACTGGCAATGTCCAATATGGTGGCTGAATGTGTTGCAAAGGAAGCCTTCTATTTTGCTGCCACCATGACATATTGCCAGCAGTAGGAATATTGATTGGGGTCATTAGCCGATTGTACCACTTAAAGTGGCTAATTAGGACCATCGCATGCCTCCAATTGCATTTTGCCTGCATCAGGAGGGTCTGCCACCAAGTGTGGAGGCCACTGGGTGAAGCCTGCTCCCTGCCTAATTACTGGGGTCTGCCTGCCTGATCCTGTATCCTCCAGTCCAACTCGTTTGTTAGCAAAGATGCTGAGCTGTGAGGCATCCTCTGTCTAGAGTTGCAGCCTCAGTACTGACACTGCTGTTAGTTGCACTGCTGAGGCTGCCAAGCTGCCAGTCCTCTTAATTAGCTTCCCTGGCAATTGCCTGTTAATTGGCTGTCTGTGGCACTATGCTAATTCTGGGTCCCACTGCCTGCCCAACGGACTTTGACTCCTGTTTTGGACGTGGCGGCGAAACTTGCCTGTTTTCAAAAGAATCACGCCTATGCTATTTAGGAAAGTATTAGTATGCACTCATTTCATAGCATTCAAGCTTAACGCGGTCTCATTTTTAGGCACGATCCAGGTTTTGTGTAACATCCCCCTTGTGAGTTTGTTAAACTCATGTGATTATTTATCTGCAAAATAACTCGTTCTTTAGGGATTGCATTCTTGCTCAATGTTGATTAATTAAATATTTTGATCATAAAGTTATTGTACTATGTTGTAACTAAACATGAACATTTTTAAATCTAGAACAATTGGGCTAGTTATTTTTATAAAGTAATTATTGTAGTTTACATACACATGATAGCTGTAACAGAGTAAGTCCATTCATCACCAGCTTCACTCTTCTCCACAAGTCCAAGCAGGATGATGATATTTCAGCCAGTCGATTTGAGGATAATGAAGAACTGCGCTACTCTTTGCGTTCTGTGGAAAGATATGCACCCTGGATTCGACATGTCTTTATTGTAACAAATGGTCAGATTCCTTCCTGGTTAAACTTGGATAATCCACGTGTTACAATAGTAACACACCAGGCAAGTTTTAAAATTATTTTGTACATCAACGTAGGGTTAACATTGTCAAGTAAGATGAGAAAAAAGCATCCCTTGCTGTTCGTGTACATTAATGATCTAGACATGAATGTGGGGGGTATGATCAGTAAGTTTGCGGATGATACACAAATTGGTAGTGTGTACCAAAACTATACACAGCACACTAGCTGTGGCCTAAGGAGTGTTTTATACAGCTCTATCGTAATCTCCTTGCTCCTATACTCTATGCCTCAGCTAATAAAGACAAATATTCTATATCCCTTCTTAACCCCTCAGCCTTCTCTGCTCTAAGGAAAACAACCCCAACTTAGCCTTCTTAACCATCTTATTTACCTGTCCTGCTGCCTTCCGGGATCTTTGGACATGCACCAAGGAAAGCCTTAGATTGCAGGGTGATATGGATGGGCTGGTCAGTTGGGCAGAACAATGGCAAATGGAATTTAACCCCAAAAAGTGAGAGGTCCTGCAATTTGAGAGGGCCAATAATGCAAGGAAGTACACAATGAATTGTAGGGAGCTATGAAATAGAGGAACCTGAGAGATTTTCCAGGATGTTGTCTGGACTGAAGCATTTCAGCAATGAAGAAAGGCGGGCTAAGTTGGGGTTGTTTTCCTTAGAGCAGAGAAGGCTGAGGGGGGGAGCTGATTGAGGTGTACAAAAGGATATAAATAGGTAGATGGGAAGAAACATTTCTCCTTAACAGAGCGATCAATAACCAGGGGGTATAGATTTAAGGTAAGGGGCAGAAGATTTAAGGGGGATTTGAGGAAAAACATTTTCGCCAAGTGGGTGACAGGAATCTGAACTCAGTGCCTGAAAGGGTGGTAAAGGTGAGAACCCTCGCAATATTTAAGAAGAATCTATATGGATCCTTGAAATGCCATCGCATGCGATGATACTGACCATGTGCTGGAAAATGGGTTTAGAGTTGTATCCCATGATACAACTCAAACTCCTGCATCAAATTTTCTTCCACTTGCTTAACCGAATCTGCTGATACCATCACCTCCCACTGCTTCGCTCGTAAGTCTATTCATTAATCATTGCAAACTGTAAATAGTTAAATCTCAGCTTGTAACTGATGTGCACTAAGCTGTTGTCTTCAGTGATCTGTCCACTAGTGCTATTAACCTGTCTCCTGTGTCATGTCTTGTGAAATAACACCATTTAGATTAGATTCTCCTGTTTATTGTGTTTCTCAATCTTTGCATAACTCCTCTTAGTTGCATCAACCATGTTCCCAATCTATCCAAGTCCTTTTGTATTTGATAAGACTGTTGACTGGCATTCAGTTTTACAAATTCAGTCTGCTTTGGAAATGCTGTTTGTGAATCAAATTTTTAAAACTACAAATTTTGATTAAATGGGATTGGTTCATCCAATGAATCATGTGTTTATAAATGTCTTTCACATCTGACTATTTTCCCCTAGGAAATTTTCAGGAATGTTAGCCATTTGCCAACATTCAGTTCCCCCGCTATTGAAACACACCTGCATCGAATTCCAGGTCTTTCTCAGAAGTTCATTTATTTAAATGATGACGTAATGTTTGGAAAGGAAGTGTGGCCTGATGATTTCTATTCTCATTCTAATGGACAAAAGGTAAGCAATTCCGAATTGGAAACCAAACCAGGAAACTATACAAATCAAGCATTTAAGCTTTGATGAAACCAAAACAATAGAATCATTGAAATCAATAGGTAAACTTGGTATTATCTGCTCAGTGATTTGAAATTATACACTGGTGAGGCAACAGTAACAAAAATTGCACTGTGTAACTTACTTGACAATCTATAATAAAGGATTGAGGTTAATTATATTTAATAATACTTCTAGATTGTTTGGATGAGACGCTTCTTACTATTTATTTTAGGTTTATCTCACATGGCCAGTTCCAAATTGTGCTGATGGATGTCCTGGGTCCTGGATTAAAGATGGCTACTGTGATAAAGCTTGCAATAATTCAGCCTGTGACTGGGATGGAGGCGATTGCCTCGGTAGGTTAAATTTTTCTTGTGCCCATGCAGTCCTATCTGCCACATTCACATGAGTTTGAAAAGGGGCATGGATTTTCAGGAGCTTGGAAGTGCAGTTTGTCATCTCAACTCTAATGTTTAGGATGCCATGCCCAATTAAGACATGTCCTACTCATAACTTGAAACACAGACTGCATTCAGTATATAATTTTCTTGAACCGTCTTTCTTTTTAAAAATAAACAAGTTCGTAAAATGGCTGCCAAGGGTCAGCTGATTTGTAATTTCCGCACAGACAAACTTGTGTCTGAAAATGCCTCTGGAAAATTCTGAAATGTAAAAGCTTTCTCAGGTGAAAAGGAACCATACTTACGTGCCTGATGGAAGACAGCTAACAAGCAATGGCTGCCAGACATGCTGGTGCTGTCAGGATAGAAGAAAAACATTAGTGCCTCTCAGTAAGTTAATCATAGCTGGTATGTTGATGGGTTATCAATCACGCACTTCCCCATTGTGTAATAATAACTCTGGCTCTAACTTATTATGTGGATAACAGGGAGCCCTGAAACGTGGTATCATGTGACCAAAACTACCTGCAGAAAAAGGTTTTATTATCCCAAGAAAAGAACCTCGATAGCTTGCAAAGTACATCCACTGCAGAGTACCAGCCACATAACAAGGCAGTGACATCTATGCCTCTTTTAAACATGGAGATTGCAAATCCTTTGATAGAGATTTGATAGAGATGTTCAAAATCATAAAACAAGGAAGAGAAACTGTTCCTCTTAGATCTCTTGGCCTAACTCATTATCCAAGCCCATCTGCAAAGAAATCTGACCTTCTGACAAGAAATTCTACAAGTGACTAACTTCACGACCTGCTGAATGTCCATCTCTTGAAGGAATCAATCCTGATATACAACACTAGCTATTGAACCTACCTGAACTACCCTTTTAGAGTAAAAACAACGCCTTCAATGCACTTGCAGCAACTATTTTCTTTCTACAACACATGAACTATGAATTATTCTTTTGCTTACAATCTTTTTAAAAATGCATTATTTTCTTGAATTGTATCTTTCTCTGTGTGTGTGTTTATGTGTGAATGATAGCGCCTGAATAAATAATCTCCTTTTAAACCCATGAAAGTTTTCTGCTTATTTAATTTGATCACACCCTGTCATGGGAGTGGGGTTAGGGGGAGTTGGTGGCTGCTAAGAAGCACACGCATCTTCCTTTTCAAAAAAACACACATTACAGAAAAGGCTACAAGTGTTTCAGTTCTCTCCCAAATCTGTCTAATAAGATGCAGACCCAATTTCTATTTGTAGGCTAACAAATGAGGCAGAATCCCAATCAGAATCCCAATCTCCTTGTTCAGCAAGTCCCCATGTATAAATCTGATATTTCAAAAGAACTGGAGGGAGAAGAGAATAATTTGGGCATGTTGTTCCTTTAATATGAGAGATTTGATTGACGTGTTCAAAACTATAAGAAAAAGAAACTGTTCCTATTAGAACAAAGATGGCAAATCAGAATACACAGATTTATGGTGAATGACAAAAGTTCCAAAACCAGTATGTGAAAAAAGCTTTTTAATGCAGCAAGTGATTACTGTCTAAAATGTAATGCCTTGACCAGTGGATGTGGTGTATTTGGATTTTCAGAAAACCTTTGATAAAGTACTACATAAGTGGTTATTGTGCACAATTAAAGCACATGGGAATTGGGGGTAATTTGCATGGATTAAAAATTGGTTATCAGACAGGAAATAGAATAAATAGGTCTTTTTCAAAGTGACAGGCAGTGACTAGTGGTGTCTTGCAGGGATCAGTGCTTGGGCTCGTGCTCGTCACAATATGCATCAGTGATTTGGATGAGGGAATCAAATGTAATATTTCCAATTTGCTAACGACACAAAACTTGATGAGAATGTGAGTGGTGAGGAAGATATTAAGAAGCTTCAAGGTGATTGGATGATCGAAAACGTTGGTTGTATTTTCTTTTCATAGATGCTGTCAGACTTGCTGAAATTTTCCAGCATCTTCTGTTTTTGTTTTAGGTTCCAGCATCCACAGTATTTTGCTTTTATCTCCTTTGTCTTCATTGTGTATTTAGTGTCTGTGGGGATGAGACATTAATATACCCAAGGCAATCTGTCATCATTATGATTTGAATCGTAAGCCATCTTTCAGAGAGAGTACTGTAATGAAATTAGAATAATTGCAGACTTGACAAAATGAATCATTGCACATGATAATAAAACTTGTGATCAATATTGTAAAATAATGTGGATAAATTTATGCTTTGATTATATGCCTTGTATATTCTTTATGCATTTTGGATGTGGTAACAATGCAATTAGAGTTGTGTATTTTAGAGCTACACCCCAGTCTCTGTT
Organism: Mustelus asterias; assembly: GCF_964213995.1. NCBI lineage: Eukaryota > Metazoa > Chordata > Chondrichthyes > Carcharhiniformes > Triakidae > Mustelus > Mustelus asterias. The sequence continues at coordinate 3,965,825 of NC_135809.1, forward strand.
TTGTTATATTGTTGTTGTGATACATGAGTACAAAATTTTAATTTTTTACAGTTGTGCCTGAACATTCAACACTTCAGTAAATACAAAAGTGAGCTAAATTTCAGTAATAGCTATTAACTAGCATACATTTTAACTTTGTAATACTTTTGTTCAAGTACTTAATAGTTCAGAATAGTAGTTCCAGCTACGACTATGTCAGCTACAACTCTCACCAACTTTTACAGATGCACCATAGAAAGCATTCTTTCTGGTTGTATCACAGCTTGGTATGGCTTCTGCTCTGCCCAAGACTGCAAGAAACGACAAAGGGTCGTGAATGTAGCCCAATCCATCACGCAAACCATCCTCCCATCCATTGACTCTGTCTACACTTCCTGCTGCCTCGGCAAAGCAGCCAGTATAATTAAGGACCCCACGCACCCCGGACATTCTCTCTTCCACCTCCTTCCGTCGGGAAAAAGATACAAAAATCTGAGGTCATGTACCAACCGACTCAAGAACAGCTTCTTCCCTGCTGCTGTCAGATTTTTGAATGGACTTACCTTGCATTAAGTTGATCTTTCTCTGCACCCTAGCTAACTGTAACACTACATTCTGCACTCTCTCATTTCCTTCTCTATGAACGGTATGCTTTGTCTGTAAAGCGCGCAAGAAACAATACTTTTCACTATGTTAATATATGTGACAATAATAAACCAAATCAAACGATGGAAGTGTTCAGTTGATGTGAACTTTAAGTTAATTAGGGATTGAGGTAATTCAGCATTGACCATATTCAGTAATATGATCTCTTATTAGTTGAAACATAGCAATTGTGGAATTGTAAATAAACTGCATTTGCTCAGTCAGGAAGTTGTGTTTATTAAAATTGTGACTTTAATGACGTATCTTTAAATAACGCTAAGGGCAGAATTCTCAATTTTTTTGTTAATTGCAGTGGTAGGCGACTGGTGAAGTCATTCTGCTGGTTGGAATGGCATGAACTCACGTCTGATTACCCACTTAGAACGTGATTAATTATACATTAGTGAATACTACTTTGAATCACCTGGCGTTCTGGGAGCTGATTTGTCCACCCACCATCAGTTAGTGGGTTTGACGATCTTGGCGCCATATTTAAATGCCAGTGCAACACAATCCTATCACATTCTCCAGCCCATCTGTTGTCAGAAGACTGCTCAAAATGGGCCCAGCCAGAAACAAAATGCACCTCCCTCAAGAAGGCAGCACCCCACCTCAGCCAATAAGCTTTTGACACCTTGATCCATGGAATCCAGGTGCAGAGGCATGTCCTCTCCCCCAAAGATGGCACCACGAAGCACCTGAATGTATCCTTTCCAGCCTGGGATGCTGTCGCCCAGGAGGTCAACGTGGCTTGCACCAATACCTGAAGTGCCACATAGTGTAAGAAACATGAATGATCTCATCCGCTCCACCGGGATAAGTCATCCTTCAACTCCCTCCAATATCAAACTCTCATTATAGCATCATGTACTCAAACGGTATATCATCACTGGCATTACGACCAATCAATCAGCAGGCTGCCTCCACCTCTGCTGCGGATGTCCAGAGTACAGAGGGATCTAGGTGTTCTCAAAACTAGCAAGCAGGTCCAACAAGTAGTTAAGTCAAACGGCATTTTGGCCTTTATTGTAAAAGTGTTGGAGTTTAAACATAGGACGGTTTTGTTGCAATTGTACAGGGTATTAGTGAGGCCTCACCTGGAATACTATGTACAATTTTGGTCCCCTTACCTTAAAAAGGATACAGTAACATTGGAGGCAGTCCAACGGAGATTCACCAGGCTAATTCCTGGGATGAGAGGGTTGTCCTATCAAGAGAGACTAAATAGTTTGGGTTTGTATTCCTTGGAGTTTAGAAGAGAGGGGTGACTTTATTCAAGCCATGGGGCTTCACAGGGTAAATGGTGAGATGTTTTCACTAGTGGGAGAGTCTCGAACAAGGGAACATCGCTACAAGATAAAGGGCTGGTGTGTAGAAGTTTCTTCTCGCAGAGGGTGATGAATCTCTGGAATTCTCTGCCCCAAAGGGTAGTGGAGGCTGGATCATTAGAAGTATTTAAAGTGGAGATGGATACATTTTTGATAGATCAAGGAATAGAGGGCTATAGGAAAATGGCACAGAAAAAGAGTTGAGGCCAACATAAATCAGCCATGACTACAAAAGGCAGGGCAGGCTTGAAGGGCCACTCCTGCTTCTATTTCTTGTGTTCTTGTGTTGGAGCTGCACCTAGGCATTGTAGAAGGGTTAGGAAAGTTTAAAAAAACAAATTTGATGTCAGTTCTGGTTCACGGGTGTGCTATCACTGTAATTAAATTGCACTCATTGAAATTTATTGGATGTGTATCCAAGCATTCTGGTCATATGAAGGCATTGTGATTTTATACTTTGGAATACTTTTATCTTCCCACTCATGATATCCCATTCTGAGATGAGCATTCATGTGATGTCAACCTCAATGCAACTTGTCTCCAGTTTCTAGCGTGTTGTCAGGGAGGTGTGTTTAAATCTTTATTAGAAGTGCAAGATGGGAAAGGTTTGAACTCTTATTCCTCAAGGGACAGCAATGGGTGAGAGCAGTGCATCAGCAATGATACTCTAACGGCATCTGAATTTCCTCACTGATAGCGTCTACTGTACTCAGTGCTCACAATGTGGTGGTCTCTACATTGGGGTGATCAAATACAGATTGGGTGACCACTTTATGAAAGACCTTCATACAGTGTGCAAGCATGGCTCCGAGTTTTGGTTGCTTGTCACTTTAATTTTCCACCTAGCTCTCATGCAGACATCTCGGTCTTTGGTCTGCTGCACTGTTCCAGTAAGTTTGAGGAACAACATCTCAGCTTTCGATCAGGCATATTAAAACCTTCTGGATTCAACGAGGAGTTCAACAATTTCAGACCATAAGCTATACCCCCCAATTTTATTTATTTTTCTTTGCATGTTTCTGTTTTTCTCTTATTTTCACTTTAGGACAGCAGCACATCAGTAAGCGTATCTTTTGCTTTTTTGTTTCCTTGTCACATCACCATTCCCTTTTGCCATATAAGACTTTTGTCATTCAATCTGTTCTAGCTCCCACCTTATCACCGATTTATCTTCTCCTTGTCCCATCCATACCTTGCTCAAAATCTACTACATCTCTAACTTTAGCCAGTTCTCGTGAAAGGTCACCAACCTTTGTTTTCATTCATAAGATGTGGGCTTCACTGGCTGGGCCAGCAATCATTGCCCACCCTAATTGCCATCGAGAAGGTGGGGGTGAGCTGTCCTCTTGAACTGCTAATAGAACATCTACCCCAATGTTTCCTTATGTGGCTTCCTTGTTAACATTTTTGTGAAGCCTTTGGATTTTGTTTTACTAAATTATAGGTGTCATCTAAATGTAAGCTCCTGTTGAACTGTTTCTCTTTTTATTTTAAATAGATCACTAAATATGTTTGATATATTTCCAGGTAACATTGCAGGGAATCGTGGTGGTGGACCGGGAGGAGTGGTGAATGCGCAGGCCTGGCAGTTTGCTGGAGGGCTCCCTGGAATAACGTATTGCAACCAAGGTTGTGCCAATTCCTGGCTGGCTGACAAGTTTTGTGATCAAGCTTGTAATATCCTATCATGTGGGTTTGACGCTGGTGATTGTGGGGAGGGTAAGTATGAACTGCAATATCTCGCGCACGTTTTCCTGTTGGAATATTGCACTAGCTGTATAATGCTCCATCTTTATGTGGCCTGCAAATTTCCCCTGTATCATATTTGATCCCTTTGGTGTGAGCATTATATGACGTCCAGGTATATAATGGACGTATTATATACTTCCATTAGTATTCTTTGCATTTACTTTGTTTATGTTGCCAGTGTGATGCTTCTTACTTTAAATTTGTTGCACTTGCCAAGTACGGATAGTTGGGAACCTGTCTACTGCGGATAGTTGGGAACCTGTCTCGGGGGCAGGGAATTCATATGGTGTTCGTGGAAGTGGAAATGACTAGGGTTGGGAAGCATTTTCCGATCGGGGCCATTGTGATCTCCTGGACTCGTTTCGATCGCCTCAGGGGGTCGGAGAGGAATTTCCCAGATTTTTTTTCCCCATATTGGCCCTGGGGTTTTTCACTCTGGGTTTTCGCCTCTCCCTGGAGATCACATGGTCTGGAATGGGGGGGTGGGGGTAAGTTAATAGGTTGTAATGAACAAAGCATCGTAGCTGTGAGGGACAGCTCGGTGGATAGGATATTGGTATGTAGATAGGCTGGAAAATTGGGCGGGGATCCTGGATTCAGGATTCAATCCTGGACCGGGGAGCGGCGCGGGCTTGGAGGGCCGAAGGGCCTGTTCCTGTGTTGTATTGTTCTTTGTTCTTTGTACTATTTGAAGAGGAAGCAATGAACCAGTGCCACAACCATAATGATCAGTAATGTGCTAAGTGCATTTTCCTTTTACCTGCCAGCTCTGACTATAGCTTCCAGATTCAGTGGGTTTTCTTTTGGAATGATCAGGAGCGTGAACATCAGGTAGTTAACATTATAGAGGAACCTGCAATAATATTTCTTCACACCCTCAGCCAAGGAATTACTTCAAAAGCATAATCACTGTTATGCAGGGAGCCAATTTGTACACAGCAAGCTTCTAATTATCCTTTCAAAAATGTGAACATTGCTGAATAGGTGAGCATTGTTACCCATCCCCAACACTCTTGAAAAAGTGGTGGTGAGCCACCTTCTTGAACCACTGCTGTTTATATGGTGTGCATACACCCACATGCTGTTAGGAGGGAGATAAATGAATGGAAAGTTAATTGTTTTTTAATAAGATTCAAAGGTATAATAGAAAAACATCTGGAAACTGACAATATAATCAAGAATAGTCAACACTGATTTGAAAAGAGGACGATGTGCGCGAGCAATCTTGAATTATTTGAATCAATAGAAAGGGTGGATGGGGTAATTCAATAGACAAAATATTTTTGGATTTCCAAATAGGCTTTAAAAAAGTACTGCACAGTGAAGAATTTTGACTTGGGGTCAAACACAATGGATATAGTGAGGAATCATGAGTCATAAAGAATGAGAAACTTAAAATACAATAGTATGAAGAAAGAAATAGAGAAATTAATGGCACCAACTGTTGACAAATCCCCTGAACCCGATAGTCTGCATCTTAGGATTTTAAGAGAGAGCCACAGAGATAGTGGGTGCATTGGTTCTGATCTTCCAAATTCCCTGGATTTTAGAATGGGCCTCGGATTGGAAGATGGCAAACACTGGAAGAGGTAAAGGAGAATGAACATGTAATTGGCAAAGAACTTCAGGGTAGGCAAGTGTAAGGTAATACATTATGGCGGTAAGAATGAGGAGGCCACATTTGCTTGGAATGTGTTGCAATGTGGTAGTGAAACAGATCACAAAAAATTATGCATGTTAATGAAACCAAAAAAAACCAGACAAAGCATTGGGGTTTGTTTTTGACGGATAGAGTTGAAAAACAGAGAAGTTATGTCAAACTTGAATAGATCCCTGACTAGAACACACTTTGGAGTCCTGTGAACCATTCTGATCTCCATATTATGAAAAGCATGTTTGATGTATGTTACATTTATTAGAATGATGCCAAAACTGAGGTTATACCTGTCAAAAAGGTGATTCATGCTGGGATTTCTACTTTCTGGAAGAGGGAAGACCTGATAAACGTCTTAAGCATTAGGATAAATGTGGAGAAGAGGCTTCCATTTGTAGGGGAGACCATAACTAGGGCTATGTATGTAAGGTAACCAATAATAAACCCAAGAGGGAATTCAGGAGAAACTTCTTTACCCAGTGGTGAGAATATGGAATTTTCTACCACTTGAGAGTAGTTGAGGCGAAGAGTATTGAAGAAGCTAGATAAAGCTATGAAGGGGACAGGCATAGGAAGAAGGGTGGGATTATGCTTGCTGGACAGAAGCACAGATGTGCACTGGTTGTGCTGAATGATCTGCTCCTGTGCAGTAAATACTTTGAAATGGTGCTTAACAATACAGCCTTTTAATTGGAGTGCAACCAACTGAACCAAGCAGGAACTGAATGGTGGTTCTAATTCGTATTAACTAAATCCAGCTATGACCATTTTGTATTCCTCAGCCTCTGTTAAATTAATTTCCTTCCACACTTTTTTTAAAGTTAGATGTGATCCAATTTTAATAACAGAAAACAAGAAGTGGAACAGGGAGACGTGTAAATGTAGTTTTGCAACAACAGTTTCTAGTTATGAACAAGCAAGAATTTCCAAAAGTACTTCACCTTAATGGTTAACAAAAAAAAATCTCTTGATTATTGCTTATTATTCTATGGATAAGATCTTATCTCTATTTCTGCAAAGGTTTTGAGAATCTGCTCTCAAATATTTATTGAATATGTAATAAAATAGAAAATGCTGGAAAAACTTACCAGGCCTGTCAGCATCAATGTTGTGGGTCCAGTATGTCTCCTCTTCAGGACTGTGGGGTTCTGAAGAAAAGTCATATTGGACTCAAAACAATAACCCTGGTTTTCTCTTCACAGATGTTGCCAGACCTGCTGAGTTTTTCCAGCATTTTCTTTTTTTATTTCAGATTTCCAGCATCCGGAGTACTTTGTTTTTATTTTATTGAATGTGTGTTGTATTTAGTAAATAATTAGTAACACTGAAGCAAGATTCTATTCATAGAATCTCTCTAGTGTAGAAGGTGGCCATTCAGCCCCTCGAGTCTGCACCGGCTCTCTGACAGAGTATCTTACCAATTCAGCCCCCTCTCCTGCCCTATCCCCATAACCCCCACACATTTACCATGGCTAATCCTGGCACTGTGAGGCAGCAATGCTAATCACTGTGCCACCGTGTCATCCCTAATGTTGAATGAAAAGCTGGTAATATATTAATTTTGCTCATATGACCTAGTATTTATCAAAATTTCATTTGCTTTAATCAAACCACTGAATATTGTTACAATAGCTTCAACTCATCGTCAATCAGAACTCCCATGGGACTTTGATTTTCTATATACATTATCTTTTCTCCATTTAAATAATTGTCCCTTCTTGGATTTGTATATCCCCACATAAAACACTTTAGATTTCTGTTTTTAAAGTTTGTTTATTAGTGTCACATGTAGGTTACATTAACAAATATACAAATACTCATGTAACTTGTCCTGTTCAGATTTGCAATCTGCTACCTTTGTTAGCTTTAGTTTACCTTTGTTTATCTCTGTTGGCATTAGATTTGTCATTGGTAAATTTAGCCATATTCTTTCTAATTTTATCGTTGTACACAGCCTGTTTGTTGCAATGCGCAGGTCCCTTTACGATTGCCGTGTGGATGTGTATGTGTTCACATTAACGAGAACATTGGTTATGCAAGGCCTGTTTAGTGCACTGAACATTATGTTCTAGATTGCTATGAGGCCATACAGCTCAGAGGGAATAAAAACAAAATACTGTGGGTGCAGGAATCTGAAACAAAAAGAAAATGCTGGAAAATCTCAACAGGTGTGACTGCATCTGTGGAGAGAGAATAGATGTGGAGATGCCGGCGTTGGACTGGGGTAAACACAGTAAGAAATCTAACAACACCAGGTTAAAGTCCAACAGGTTTATGAATAAATAATAAACCTGTTGGACTTTAACCTGGTGTTGTCAGACTTCTTACTGAGAGAAAATAGAGCCAACGTTCTGAGTCTGGATGACCCTTCAGAACTCAAAGGAGGGTCATCCAAATCAAAAGGTTTGTTTTATTCTATCTCCTCAGAGACTGTCAGACCTGCTGAGATTTTCCAGCTCAAAGAGAATGCTGTTTGTGAATCCTAGATCCAGGTCATTTATGAAGATACAAAGCTAAGCTATGCACATTAACTTATGCCATTAAAGTTTGAAGATAGTTGTAAGCACTTATTAGCGATTAAATGTTGCATTTGTTCTTGTCAACATTTTTTCTTCAACTACTAAGCTTTCTGTGCAGATAGTTTATATCTGACTCAAAAAGTGTATATTTGTTTTCAGTTGATTTTCCCTTGCCCTGAAATTGGAGGCAGAGGGGGAACAACCTCTGATAGAGTTTAAATGGAATTGGTCTTGAAAGTTCAACAGCATTTATTTAGTGCTTGATCACCACTTTTGTTATGGATATTTTCTTTCTTTTATTAACTTAGTTTGTTGAACTATTTCATCCACAGAACACTTTAATGAGATGTATGATGTGAATCTTCTTCTTAATCAGACTCATTACGTGCTTCCCAAAGGTGAGGCCTTGCCTTACTTCCATTTTGGGGGCTTTGCTAACAAAATCACAGAGGCATCGTTCGCTGATAATGCTATAATTCGCCATGCTTCTGTGGCCAACAAATGGAAAACCATTCACTTGATCATGCACAGAGAAATGAATGCAACTACAATCCATTTCAATCTGACTTTCCTGGATAAAAATGACAAAGAATTTAAAATGCACCTCACTGTGGATGCTGACACCAGAGAGAGTCCGAAATCAAACCAAACTGTCACTTCAAAGAAGGAAGAAAAGACTACAAATCTCACTGCAGCTCCATTAGAAACAGAAATTCCATTCAAAGACATTGCTGAAGAACTGCAGTTTCCTAAAATTCAAGAAAGGACTTTGGATAAGTTGAATATGAGTCTTCTAAACGACCTTCAGTTTATTAACACATCACTTCTGCCTGTTGATATTCAGAAAGAATTGAGAGAGCTGGATGCAAAATTAGAAGATGGTGATATCACACTTAAAGGGTACAATCGAACAAAAGTGTTGATTTTGGAACCGTTCAGAAAGCTTCCACATTTTTCAATACAAAATGGACTTCATGACATTGTATCTCAGCACTCAGAAAAGAGTAATCTGGTAAAAAATGTATTGGGAAAACGAGCTGCTGGTGGAGGATATGTTTATAAGGATGAAGGTGCTAAAAATCACTTAACAGAAAAACCAATTGAGAATGGGCAGATTGGAAGAAATGAACAAGTTGCTACTCAAGTGTCTCTAAGTTCCTTATTTGCAATGAAAATGAATAACCTATTAAAAAACCCTGCCAAAGATGTGCCATTTCTCCAAAAAGCTGAAATCAGACCTCTTACTTCACAGAAAATTCTTAATATTCTCATACCAAATAACAGCAGCAAGTTAAAACAAGATCAAAATGTGCGAGGAGTAGAAAGAAAAGTCAAGCACCAAGGTCAAAGGGATGGAGTCCTGAAGGAGGTTATTGCTGAACCTGTGGAAATTGAAATTAAAAATAACAGTCCAGGATATGCCAACAGAAAGCTGCAGTATTACACTGGGAGTAATGCTGGCTTTTTACCTTGGGAAAAACAAGGATATTTCCAGGATCTAATAGAAGTAAGTAATTTATAAAGTGCATATTTACTGATTGTCTATAAGTAGAAAATTGCCAAATGAGTGGAGCTTCTTGTGAAATAATTATAAAAATTTATAAAAATGTGTGGTGTGGATTTGACTATCTTGTATCAGATATGTTATAATTTTTCAAAGTTAAGCATTGTTGTTAGCATTGCATACACCTAAAGGGGAGGAAATGTTTATAGAGAAGTTCTTTTTGATGTTTTTAGCATTCTGAAATCTCTCTCGCCTCAATGGAGACTGGATTCCGCCCCCCCCCCCCCCCCCCCCAAAGTTGCTCTGGTGTGTCATAGATTGAGGGAAGTTACTTGCACCCAAAAGCAGATTCATTTTTACGATCGTAGCACCTCCAGACTGGCCAATGAATAAATTTAAAACTGTTTTATCCCAGGGAACAATATACTGTCTGTAAGCCTTTATTCTGTCTGCCTTGAAAACAACCAAAACAGGTAATTCGCCCTTTGCCTCCGATTCCACAAACAAAGCAAATAAAATTTTCCCTACTCACTGTATAAAAACCTTCAATCATTTAAAAACCTTCTATCATATTAGCATTCTTACTGCGGTGAAAAAACTCTTGGGTGTGAATAGCTTTGTTGTTATAAGACACAATCAGAATCACAGAATTGTTATGAAGCAAAAGGAGGAAATTCGACCCATCAGCTCTGCAAATGAGCATCGTGACTTAGTGCCATTCTCCTGTCTTTTCCCTGTACCCTTGCACATTGTTTCTAGTCAAATAATCATCTAATGTCCTCTAATATCTCTTTTGAATTCTATTCGAATAATCATCTGAAGCCCTCTTGAATGTCTCAATTGAACCTGCCTCCTCATTCCAGACCCCAACCACTTGCTGTGTGAAAAATTATTTTCATTTGCGTAACATTTTTTAGATCACATTTGCTTCTTTTGCCAATCTTTTTAAATCTCTGTCCTCTTGTTTTTAATCCGTTCACGAGCAGAATGGTTTCTCCCTATATACTCTGTTCAGCGCCCTCGTAATTTAGAACAGCTATCAGATTTGTTTTTGGCCACCTTCTCTCCAGGAAGAACAGTTCCAACCTCTGCAATCTCTTTATAACTGAAGTTTCTCATCCCTGGAACCATCCTTGTAAATCTTCTTTGCACTGCACTGCATGAAATAAGTGGATCCACAGGCATAGCTGGAAATTTATCAGAATGCTAGCTATTTACTTTGATACTGATGCTCTGTATGTCAGTTAGCTCAGTTGGCTGATTCGTTGGTTCATGATGCAGAGCAGTGCCAAGAGTGTGGGTTCAATTCCTGAGGTTATTCATGAAGGCCCTCCCTTCTCAACTTTGCCCCTTGCCTGAGGTATGGTGATCCTCCGGTTAAATCACCACCAGTCAGCTCTCCCCCTCAGTGGAGAGCAGCCTATAGTCCTCTGGGACTATGGCGACTTTACCATATGTATATGTTGACTGAACTCTAACCTATGGTTATACCATTGATTTTTTTATAATTTAGAATTCAGTCTTTGAATAAATTCATAATATGCAGTGTGCAAAGAAGATAAAAATCAGTTCCATCTGAAAATGCTGAGCATCTAAAAATGTGGCCTGCAAATATTTCAAGAGTCGTCATGTTTTACTTCAGGAGGATGCTAAACTGGAGAAGGCTCTTGCGTACCACATTGATAGTAAACAAATGAGAAGAAAACTCCAAGACACATTTGCAGACTCACTCCGCTACGTAAATAAACTTCTCAATACAAAGTTTGGATTTGCTTCTCGGAAGGTTCCTGCCCACATGCCTCACATGATTGACCGCTTTATCATGGACGATCTTCAAGCTATGTGAGATATTGATAATTTTGTCGTTCTGGTTTGCAAAATATGTTTTTAATGAATGATCTATAGGTTTTACCTGTACTTTTTAATAGGCCTTTGGCTACAGTATGCATTGACTTTAATTTGAAAAATGGCAAGTGACAAAAATATGTTTTAAGATATATTCATTCGTGGGAAATGGCCATTGCTGGCTGGCTACCATTCATTGCCCATCCCTAGTTGCCTTTGAACTAAGTGGTTTGCTTGGTCATTTTAGAAGGCAATTGAGAGTTGACCACAGTGCTGTGGCTCTGGAGTCACATATAGGCCAGACCAGATAAGGATGACAGATTTCCTTCCCTAAAGGACATTCATGAACCAGTTGGGTTTTTCCGACAATGGTTTCGTGGTCCAAATATTTTAAATTGAATTCAAATTCCACCATCTTCCATGGCGGGATTCAAACCTGGAGCCTCAGAACATGAGCTGAGTTTCTGGATTAATAGTCTAGTGATAAATACCACTAGGCCATTGCCTCCCTTAAGGTAACAAGGATAGTAATGGAAGGTAATGGATGGTAACAAGGACTGCACAACCTTAAAATAACAAGCCAGTTTAACTCTAAGGAGATGACGGAGTACTAGAAAACTGACATGGAACAGAAAAAAGTATTGTTTGTAATTGATGTTTTTGTTCTACTCTTTGCTAATTCTTGGGGCCTAGTATTTCGTAGTTCTGATAAAAGGTCACAACCTAAAACATCAACTAATTTCTCTCTCCACAGATATTGCTAGACCTGCTGAGTATTTCCAGCATTTTCTATTTTTATTTCCAATATTTGTTACATTTAATTATCAAAATGGCTTTATTTCTGAACAGGTTTCCAGAGGCATTTGACAAGACTTCTAACCATAAAGTTCGTCATTCGGAAGATATGCAGTTTGCATTTTCTTATTTTTACTATGTAATGAGTGCACTGCAGCCACTAAACCTTTCTGATGTTTTTGATGAAGTTGACACAGATCGATCAGGGATCCTATCTGATCGAGAAATCCGGACACTGGCAACTAGGATTCATGAGCTCCCACTGAGCTTGCAGGTAAAGCTTTTGTTTCTACTTGTTCCTGATCCATGCGATTAAAAATGGATAGCAAGGTCTGCATGTTTTGTACTCTAATAAAAACACACACCAAAAGCATTAGGTTTCTCAATTCTGTTTTGCTTATACTTAGGTAATCACTTTAGTTTTGGGTTTGCTTTAGATGAATGAGCATTGTACTCTGGTTCTATATTGCACTTCTGAATTTAAGAACTGTGATGGCTAAGGTAGGAAACTGTACATATTAGGATAACTATAAATATTGAGTCTTAAAAATGTTGAATACAATTTGCAGAGAGTTAAATATGACAGACATCTAAACTGAAATGATATTAGTTAATTGCTGTTGCTGTTCAAGTGAAACTCAAAAATGAAAATTAAATATTCATTAAAACAAAATGAAAAGCTAAATACTATATTACAATATCTATATAACTATACACCATTATAATACTTATTGATTGTAAAAAAAAATTAAAAGCACATTCATTGTTCCAAAGGAGCGGCGAGAGAGGTGATTCAAGTGTGGAGAGCTGGTAGGAAAGAGGGATTTCTAACTTACTTTTTTATTTCTTTTTTCGGAGTTTTTGTAAGGCAGCCGGAAGTGTAAAACCAGAAGTAGCCCCAGTGAGACCTGGGAAGTTTTTTTTTCCTGACGTCAGCCAGTAGCGCGTGGAAGGTTTAAAAAGTAGGCCGCTCTATCCAGCGGGCAGCGTTGTGAGCGGGCGGTGGAGTGAAGGCTGAAGGGCTTTGGCTCAACGGGCTTAGGTGGAAACGGGCTAGGCAGGGTAGGTTTAGTTCTTAGTTGCTTCATGTGTTATTTGAAGAAAGGGGAATTATGAGTGTGAGGCCAGTTTGTTGTTCTCGGTGTCGGATGTGGGAGGTCCTGGAGTCTTCTAGCCTCCCGGACGTCCATATCTGCGCCAGGTGCGTTGAGCTGCAGCTCCTAAGGGACCACGTTAGGGAACTGGAGCTGTAGCTCGATGACCTTCATCTGGTCAGGGAGAATGAGGAGGTGATAGAGAGGAGTTACACGCAGGTGGTCACACAGAGGCCACGGGAGGCAGACAAGTGGGTCACGGTTAGGAATGGGAAGGGGAAAGGTCAGGTACTAGAGAGTACCCCAGTGGCTGTGCCCCTTAACAATAAGTACTCCTGTTTGAGTGCTGTTGGGGGGGAACAGCCTACCTGGGGGAAGCAACAGTGGCCGTGCCTCTGGTGCAGAGTCCGGCCCTGTAGCTCAGAAGGGTAGGGAAAGGAGGAGGAAGGCACTAGTAATAGGGGACTCTATAGTGAGGGGGTCGGACAGGCGATTCTGTGGACGCAGACAAGAAACTCGGATGGTAGTTTGCCTCCCTGGTGCCAGGATCCGGGATGTTTCTGATCACGTCCAGGATATCCTGAAGTGGGAGGGAGAAGAGCCAGAGGTCGTGGTACATATTGGTACCAATGACATAGGTAGAAAAAGGGAAGAGGTCCTGAAAGGAGAATATAGGGAGTTGAGAAGAAGGACCGCAAAGGTAGTAATCTCTGGATTGCTGCCTGTGCCACGCGACAGTGAGAGTAGGAATGGAATGAGGTGGAGGATAAATGCGTGGCTGAGGGATTGGAGCAGGGGGCAGGGATTCAGGTTTCTGGATCATTGGGACCTCTTTTGGGGCAGGTGTGACCTGTACAACAAGGACGGGTTGCACTTGAATCCCAGGGGGACCAATATCCTGGCGGGAAGGTTTGCTAAGGCTACTGAGGAGAGTTTAAACTAGAATGGTTGGGGGGTGGGAATCAAATTGAATTGACTGGGAGAGAGGAGGTTAGCTCACAAATAGAGAAAGCTTGTCGACAGTGTGAGAGGGAGGATAGGCAGGTGATAGAGAAGGGGAGCGCTCAGACCGAAGGTTTGAGATGTGTCTATTTTAACGCAAGGAGTGTTGTGAACAAAGTGGATGAGCTTAGAGCGTGGATCACTACTTGGAAATATGATGTGGTGGCCAATACAGAGACTTGGATGACTCAGGGACAAGACTGGTTACTTCAAGTGCTGGGTTTCAGAAGTTTCAGAAGGGACAGGGAGGGAGGCAAAAGAGGTGGGGGAGTGGCACTGTTGATCAGAGATAGTGTCACGGCTGCAGAAAAGATGGACACCATGGAGGGATTGTCTACGGAGTCTCTGTGGGTGGAGGTTAGGAACAGGAAGGGGTCAATAACTTTACTGGGTGTTTTCTATAGGCCGCCCAATAGTAACAGGGATGTTGAGGAGCAGATAGGGAAACAGATCCTGGAAAGGTGTAATAATAAGAGTTGTCGTGATGGGAGATTTTAATTTCCCAAATATTGATTGGAATCTCCCTAGAGTAAGGGGTGTAGATGGGGAGTAGTTTGTTAGGTGTGTTCAGGAGGGTTTCTTGACACAGTATGCAGATAAGCCTACAAGAGGAGAGGCTGTACTTGATTTGGTATTGGGAAATGAACCTGATCAGGTGTCAGATCTCTCAGTGGGAGAACATTTTGGAGATAGTGATCATAATTCTATCTCCTTTACAATAGCATTGGAGAAAGATAGGATCAGACAAGTTAGAAAACTGTTTAATTGGAGTAAGGGGAATTATGAGGCTATCAGGCAGGAAATTGGAGGCTTAAATTGGAAAGAGGGTTTCTCAGGGAAATGTACGGAAGAAATGTGGCAAATTTTCAGGGAATATTTGTCTGGAGTTCTGCATAGCAACGTTCCAATGAGACAGGGAAGTTATGGTAGGTTACAGGAACCGTGGTATACAAAGGCTGTAATGAATCTAGTCAAGAAGAAATGAAAAGCTTACAAAAGGTTCAGGGAGCTAGGTAATGTTAGAGATCTAGAAGAGTATACAGCTAATAGGAAGGATCTTAAGAAGGAAATTAGGAGAGCCAGAAGGGGTCATGAGAAGGCCTTGGCAGGCAGGATTAAGGAAAACCCCAAGGCATTCTACAAGTATGTGAAGAGCAAGAGGATAAGACGTGAAAGAATAGGACCTATTAAGTGTGATGGTGGGAAAGTGTGTATGGAACCAGAAGAAATAGCAGAGGTACTTAATGAATACTTTACTTCAGTATTCACTATGGAAAAGGATCTTGGTGGTTGTAGTGCAGACTTGCAGCGGACTGAAAAACTTGAGCATGTAGATATTAAGAAAGAGGATGTGTTGGAGCTTTTGAAAAGCATCAAGTTAGATAAGTCGCTGGGACCGGATGAGATGTACCCCAGGCTACTGTGGGAGGCGAGGGAGGAGATTGCTGAGCCTCTGGCGATGATTTTTGCATCATCAATGGAGACGGGAGAGGTTCCGGAAGATTGGAGGATTGCAGATGTTGTTCCTTTATTCAAGAAAGGGAGTAGAGATAGCCCTGGAAATTATAGACCAGAGAGTCTAACCTCAGTGGTTGGTAAGTTGATGGAGAAGATCCTGAGAGGCAGGATTTATGAACATTTGGAGAGATATAATATGATTAAGAATAGTCAGCCTGGCTTTGTCAAAGGCAGATCATGCCTTACGAGCCTGGTTGAATTTGTTGAGGATGTGACTAAACACATTGATAAAGGAAGAGCAGTAGGTGTAGTATATATGGACTTCAGCAAGGCACTTGATAAGGTGCCCCATGCAAGGCTTATTGAGAAAGTGAGGGGGCATGGGATCCAAGGGGACATTGCTATGTGGATCCAGAACTGGCTTGCCCACAGAAGACAAAGAGTGGCTATAGATGGGTCATATTCTGAATGGAGGTCAGTGGAGTGCCCCAGGGATCTGTTCTGGGACCCTTACTCTTTGTGATTTTTATAAATGACCTGGATGAGGAAGTGGAGGGATTGGTTGGTAAGTTTGCTGATGACACAAAGGTTGGAGGTGTTGTAGATAGTGTGGAGGGATGTCAGAAGTTGCAGCGAGACATTGATAGGATGCAAGACTGGGCGGAGAAGTGGCAGATGGGGTTTAACCCAGATAAGTGTGAGGTGGTTCATTTTGGCAGGTCAAATAGGATGGCGGAATATAATAATGGTAGGACTCTTGGCAGTGTGGAAGATCAGAAGGATCTTGGAGTCCGAGTTCATAGACGCTCAAAGCAACTGTGCAGGTTCAGGCTGTGGTTAAGAAGGCGTATGGTGTACTGGCCTTCATCAATCGAGGAATTGAGTTTAGGAGTCGTGAGATAATGTTGCAGCTATATAGGACCCTGGTCAGACCCCACTTGGAGTACTGTGCTCAGTTCTGGTCGCCTCATTACAGGAAGGATGTGGAAGCCATAGAAAGGGTGCAGAGGAGATTTACAAGGATGTTGCCTGGGTTGGGGAGCATGCCTTATGAGGATAGGTTGAGTGAGCTCGGCCTTTTCTCCTTGGAGAGACAAAGGATGAGGGGTGACCTGATAGAGGTGTATAAGATGTTGAGAGGTATTGATCGAGTGGACAGTCAGAGGCTTTTTCCTAGGGCTGAAATGGTTGCCACAAGAGGACAGAGGTTTAAGGTGCTGGGGAGTAGGAACAAAGGTGATATCAGGGGTAAGTTTTTCACTCAGAGGGTGGTGGGTGCGTGGAATGGGCTGCCAGCAATGGTGGTGGAGGCGGATTCGATAGGGTCTTTTAAAAGACTTAGATAAGTACATGGAAGTTAGTCAGATAGAGGGTTATAGGTAAGCCTAGTAATCGCTAAGGTAGGGACATGTTCGGCACAACTTTGTGGGCGGAAGGGCCTGTATTGTGCTGTAGTTTTTCTATGTTTCTATGATTCTATTTTTGTAAAGGCAAAACTGTACTTTATCCATGAGATGCTTTAATATCTGTTTTCGTCAGTGACATGAGGTAGAACAAGGAACTGTGACTTGGCTGAAGGTCTGAAATTGCAATTTGCTAAAGACTGAAGGGCACATCTGGACTGGTGTAAAAATGACAAGCTGAGATCATAGAAATGAGAGAAGTTGTGATGATCAGTCAGTGAAATGTAAATTTTATTTTTATAAACTTACCTGATGTTAGTTTGAAGCAACTGTGCTAATGAGATGGACATTTAGAATGGGGAAATTCCATTGAGGATATCCCAATGAGGATTTCCTAAGTATAATAGAAAACAATAATAGCTTTCTGACATTTCAAAATTGAAATATCCCATGAGATATTTACCGATTTCTAAAATAAGTGTGATTGTATATTTTATTAACATCTAAATTTTATGGTAGCCATGTTAATGTTTTTTTTAATTCATAATTATTTTGATAAGTGATTTTTTTTTTTGTTTTCTTCATGGTCACCAGAACAAGATTGAAAATATTTGGTCTCTTGTGATCAGTCAACATTTCCAATGGTTTAATTGCTGTTCTTATATATATGTACAGGACTTAACTGGTCTGGAGCAGATGCTGATCAATTGCTCAAAGGTGCTTCCTACAAATGCCACTCAAATCAATAAAATCCCTGCCACCCAGGAGGCATATTATGACCCAAACCTGGTAAGAGCTTGCCAACTAACTGCCACCACCTTCCACTCTACCAGTTGATGTAATGTAGTAATAAACATTCTGCTTAATAAGAGGATTTTTTTTACTTGGAGAAATAACTTGCTTTCAAGATTCTCTTCCTATCTAAAAGGCCACCAAGAATTGTATATGTGGGAACCAAAGTGATTGGTCATGATGCCCCCCACAGCTTTTTCCATCATTTGGAAGTAATTGTCTTTTCTACACTATATGTTATGGCATGATGTTGATTGGAAACTTGCTGGGAATTGTGAGCACAATGCCATGTTTATGTCACTGCATAGTGCCACAAGTTGAGTCTCTTCATCTGTCCTTGATGGTTGCCTTTAACTATAATTGCCTCAATCAGCAAATGATTTGAAACTTCTAATAAGTTTCAGATAAGCATGACTGAGCTTCAACCAACATTTTTTTTAAAAATGCGCTTACCATGCTCTGTTGTCATAATGACCATTTTCTATTACGGGAGTAGAATACTTAGAACAATCCAGATGTGACTTGGCCATTTGGTTACTTTTCTTGGATGTAAACTCCATGTAATATTTACCATGGAAGTAGTGGTAATGTCTTAATGTGTGAATGCTGGATAATTTAATTTTGTGTTGGCTGGTCTGTGTTGAATAATAGATTCTCCACTTGCAGTATTTTGTGTAATAACTCTTTTAAATGTCATAACTAACTAAATAATTTTTCAAAATAGTTGCAAGAGATATTAACATGAAATAAATTTGAGAAATGGAAACTACTTCTGGTAGTATAATTTGGATATGTAGTATATTTTACATAATAAAACAGCTTTAATATACATAAGATATCACAAAGCATAATCAAACTAAAATGGACAACAGGGCAATGGGGAGGAAGTGGATAGTAAGGAGGACCTTAAAGGAAAGAGAGAGAGATGGAGAGGTTTAAGTGAGAGAGTACCAGAGCATTTTAATTTAACCTGTGGATGAGAGGTAATTACTTCCATGTTTGTTTAAATTTTAATTTGATCAATTCAAATTGCAGGATCTCTATTTAAGTAACATTTAACTTGGTTTTCAAATCTTGTTTGCCATAGCCACCAGTGACCAAAGGACTTGTGATGAATTGCAAACCCATTACTGACCGTATTTGCAAGACTTACAAGGATAAAAATAAATACAAGTAGGTCAAGTAATTGAGTGCTGTTTTTCCTCTCAATGCCATTTATAAATAACAAGACCCAAATTCTATATATTTCCAATTATATCCTCCATGCATTGTAACAGCATAATATTTTTGTTTTTTGATGTGGAGCATGTTTCTATAAGGATTTGAAACCACCTTCATTTTGAGCAGCTCTACCTACAGCAGGCACTTGCTAGGAGTAGTACTGTTAGATTCAGGGTGAAACCCCCTCCGTTCAATAGTATGCCTTGCTCTTCTTCTTTCTTCCAGTACACTAATGTGAACTTTTTGCCCATTCGTTATATTAATCATACTCATAACTTGTTAGTTTATACTGAGATAATTATTCTGAATTATAACTGCAGCCA
Source organism: Mustelus asterias (assembly GCF_964213995.1). Taxonomy (NCBI): domain Eukaryota; kingdom Metazoa; phylum Chordata; class Chondrichthyes; order Carcharhiniformes; family Triakidae; genus Mustelus; species Mustelus asterias. The sequence goes on from NC_135809.1 coordinate 3,985,136, forward strand.
TTGGAAACTGGATTGACACAGACCATATTAATTTCATGCAGAATTGTTATAGCTTTACTGAGGGAACTGCATCCCATTAGCCAGAGTTTAATTCAAACAAGAGATCCAGCATACCTTTCCCATTGAGTTTTTGTCCAGTCCTGCATATGCTAACCACCATGTTCAGTATTTATGCCCAATGACAAAACATAAATGAAAACTTTGTGTGAGACAAACCTTTCTTGTATCATTTTATACTGTGGATTTTAACCTATTATTGCTTTGCAAGCAGATCACACTCTTGTACTGATTTTCACATCCTACAATGTGAACATGTAAAGGGGATTGTCTTTGTTAAACAGTTTGAATAAAAGTTCAGTGATTCATTTTGATCTTTTCAATACTTAGATTTGAAATTATGGGAGAAGAGGAGATTGCGTTTAAAATGATTCGTACTAATGTTTCTCATGTTGTTGGTCAATTAGATGATATCCGAAGAAACCCCAGGTGTGTATGTGGAAGTAATTACAGGAAAGAGCATTTCAGTGATTAGCTCATTATTACTGACGCTGGTTGTTGTCTATTATATACACTGAAGCATCTTGAAACATGTCACACAATGAGTTTGTGTGTAAGCGTTAGGAATTGGCTCTATGGCCTCCTTATATGTGGTAATAAATTTTATTCATATGAAAAAGTGTGGGATAAATGCAAGGAAATGGAATCAAGTAGATAGCTTTTGGAGAGCCACTAAGATTCAATATCATGTTTCTCAACCTGTGTGTCCTGTTGGGGTCATGTGATGAGATTTTGGGGTTGAGTTTTGAGACAGCAGTGGTTTCTACAAAGCACAATCTGAACACTAACAGCTGTGAGACCCCTTGAAATTTGAGAGTTTTCAATTGGTGAGTGTGACCTAACCTCATCTGAGGCCTGATTCCTGTTGCAAAAATGCCTATGAAAAGGTTGGCAATTTAAGCTCTTCCCACCACACTAAGTTCTCACACTCTGTTCCCACAAATCCTTTCTCCCCCCCCCGCACTTGCATTCTGGGGTCACAGTGACTTTCAAGCTTCAAACTACAGTCACAGTGGAAAGAAGTTTGGAAAGCCCTGTTCTATGTGAATGAAACATAAATTACTTTCAAAAATTATTTGGAAAATTGCTCTTTTGCATGTAGGTTTTGATTAATGGTTAACTTCACAAAGAGAACAAAGTATATGAACAGTGGATGAGGAGAAGCTTCCAAATTCTTGCATATTCGGATGGCAAGTGTAAAACAAAATTGCATCAAATTTGGCTGTGAGCATAAATAGAAGTTGCTAAACTTGCACTGAAATTGTGCAATAAATATTTTTGAACAGCCTGAATAATTTGAGATGACCCAATGTAGTTTGTTGTGTTTTCAAGTTATTAATCACTGACATTCGACCATTGTTCTAAATATCTTTTGCTGCGGTCCTGCAGGAAATTTGTTTGTTTAAATGACAACATTGACCATAATCACAAGGATGGTGCCACAGTGAAAGCAGTGCTTCGAGATTTCTATGAATCATTGTTCCCAGTGCCATCCCAGTTTGAACTGCCAAGAGAGTACCGTAATAGATTTCTCCATATGCATGAGCTTCGAGACTGGTAAGTGAAGTTTTAAGCCTTATTTAAAGATCATGGTAAATCCAGGAGAGTATTTGTTATTTAAAATACTTCCATATTTAATTAGAAAATAATACTTTTGTACAATATTTTCATATATGCTCAGAAAACTCTCCGGTTTATACTTGCTTGGAAGCCCTTGTTTACTCCTTCCTCCCAGCGAGGTGGTGATGATGCTACATAGCATCTTCATGCACACATCGGCAGCTTCTGTGCTTAACTTTGCGTGAGAGTAGTCCGGAAATTACCATCTGATTTGATCTATAATAATGGTGAATGTTGATAGCTTTACTCCAGCTTGTATGAAATTGGTAATGGAAGATGAATATTGCCTGAGAATATGACTTGTAGGGTGGGATTTTCCGGCCGAGCTTGCCCCGTGACCGGAAAATCTCACCTGAGGTCAATGAAGCTTTGCATGGTCTGTATCCCGCCCGCTACGACTCCCATGGCAGGTGGGACGGGAAAATTCCAGTCATAATGTTTATCTTTATTAAACTATCTTTATGTCAATACTGGTTAGTAAGAAAATGTAGCAACGGTTAAAAAAAATAACAAAATTGAACAGATGCATATGCAATTTTCTGGGAGTGTTGTGCACTGCAATTCTTAATTTAGAGCTGTCTTCAAATTCCAATCCCCAAATTATGTGACACTATTCATGAAACTATTTTCAAAGCTGAGGGCCAGATTTGGAAATGAACTTGAAACTTAGTACATTTGGGATTTTCTTTGGAAAAAGAAACAGCAGATTAACCCAAATTACAATTTGACTGAAGCAGTAAAAAAATTATACCCAATCCTCAATCAGTCAATAGTTTGGGCAGAACCTTTAAGCTATACATGATTGATTCGTTCATTTTATAGTGTGAAGAAAGATGTTTGACACATCGTACCTGTCCCATTTCTCTAAAAGAGCTGAAAGCTTGGTCTTATACGCCTGTCATTTTCCCATATTCTATTATGGACTGCATTTCCTCTATTATTTCTGGTAACCAATTCCATTCCATGACCTAGCATTCTCACTTGTGTTGTTTCAAACATATATTCTTAACTCCTTTCGTGACTAATGGAAACTGCCCAGTCTACCTCTGTAGGTAAGACCTGCTAGCTTACTGATATTCACCATTCATTAATTACAATTGATCTCCACCATTCATTAATTACAATTGATCTCCAGAGTAATGCAATATGAAAGCTCATCAAGCAGTAATTCTAATTCTAAGATATCTTCTGCCTTATTATCATCGCAGTGGTTTATTTGGGTCAAAATGAACTTAAACTCCCTGCCAGAGAAAAAAAGTTATGCTTGCAACTGTCAAGACTTGAATCAAATAGGTATAATCATACAAAAGAAGAGTACAGCACAGGAGCAGGCCCTTTGGCCCTCCAAGCCTGCGCCGATCATGATACCCTAACAACTAAAAATAAACCTTCTGCCCTTACTTGGTCCATATGCCTCTATTCCCTCCCTATTAATGTACCCATCCAGATGCCTCTTAAATGTTGCTAATGTGGTAATACATATTATTAAGAATGTATTTGGTTGCTAACACTTGACCAAGAAATGGATACACGCATTTCAAATAATAGTCATAAAATGTTAATGACACATAGAGTCATAGAGGTTTACAGCATGGAAACAGGCCCTTCGGCCCAACTTGTCCATGCTGCCCTTTTTTTAAAAAACTCCTAAGCTAATCTCAATTGCCCGCATTTGGCCCATATCCCTCTATACCCATCATACCCATGTAACTATCTAAATGCTTTTTAAAAGATAAAATTGTACCCGTCTCTACTACTACCTCTGGCAGCTTGTTCCAGACATTCACCACCCTCTGTATGAAAAAATTGCCCCTCTGGACACTTTTGTATCTCTCCCCTCTCACCTTAAACCTATGCCCTGTAGTTTTAGACTCCTCTACCTTTGGGAAAATATATTGACTATCTACCTTGCCTATGCCCCTCATTATTTTATAGACCTCTATCAGGTCACCCCTCAGCCTCCTACACTCCAGAGAAAAAAGTCCCAGTCTATTCAGCCTCTTCTTATAACTCAATCCATCAAGTCCTGGTAGCATCCTAGTAAATCTTTTCTGCACTCTTTCTAGTTTAATAATATCCTTTCTATAATAGGGTGACCAGAATTGCACACACTATTCCAAGTGTGCCCATACCAATGTCTTGTACAACTTCAGCAAGACGTCCCAACTCCTGTATTCGATGTTCTGACTGATGAAACCAAGCATGCCGAATACCTTCTTCACCACTCTGTCCACCTGTGACTCCACGTCCAAGGAGCTATGAACGTGTACCCCATGATCTCTTTGTTCTGTAACTCTCCCCAACACCCTACCATTAACTGAGTAATTCCTGTCCTGATTCAATCTGTCAAAATGCATCACCTCGCATTTGTCTAAATTAAACTCCATCTGCCATTCGTCAGCCACTGGCCCAATTGATCAAGATCCTGTTGCAATTGGAGATAACTTTCTTCACTGTCCACAATGCCACCAATCTTGGTATCATCTGCAAACTTACTAACCATGCCCCCTATATTCTCATCCAAATCATTAATATAAATGACAAATAACAGTGGGCCCAGCACTGATCCCTGAGGCACACCGCTGGTCACAGTCCTCCAGTTTGAAAAACAACACTCTACAACCACCCTCTGGCTTCTGTCAAGAAGCCAATTTTGTATCCATTTCGATACCTCACCCTGGACCCCGTGAGATTTAACTTTATGCAACAACCTACCATGCGGTACCTTGTCAAAGGCCTTGCTAAAGTCCATGTAGAAGGAAATACAGAAGGAGACCATTCAACTTATCGAGGCCATGCAGGCTCTCGGTAGAGCAATCCAGTCAGTCCCATTGCCCAGTTCTGTCACCATAGCCCAGCAGCTTTGTTGCCCTTGAGCGCCTGATCAATTTCCATGCAAAATTATCGATGGTCTGAATTTTCGGTCTGACGATACCACATTCCCTCAGTGTAGCTGGAATATCAGTGTGGATTTTTCTACACAAGCCTTGAAATGGAAGTCGAACCTGCAGTGAACAAGAATGTTCTTAGCTGAGGCAAACGGATTGCTGTTAACAGTTGTAGTTTCTCTTCCTTCCTCCAACTCCATCCAAAGATGCCTTCCCTTTAGGGAGAAAAAATAGAGATGTTTCTCTGACAAAGTGAGGGGTAAAATTGGAATGAACCGCTTGATAGGTGAAGGAGCAAGGCATTTCCTTGTTTTTGTTATAGAATTATAAATTGTGGTGTAAGAACAACAAAAGCTTTTTGTGAACCCTTATCAGGATCTGTTTGCTGCATTCTAGAGAACCCACCACAAAATGATTAGAATGCAAAGTTTGAAGCTGCAATAAACATAGTCTACTCGAGAGATTTGAGAGAATTTTTTGTCATCTATTCTATGTTTCCGTTCCCTGTAATGGAATAATAAGGCTAAAAAAGCACTTGTTAAAAATTATCAATATTACTCAACTTCAACATACTTTATGATCAAGCTTTACATGCTTGGTGATCAAAAATCTAAACTTTCTTGGTTTGATTTGGTTTATTATTGTCAGATATATTAGTATACAGTGAAAAGTATTGTTTCTTCATAGAATCATAGAAACCCTACAGTGCAGAAAGAGGCCATTTGGCCCATCGAGTCTGCACCGACCACAATCCCACCCAGGCCCTACCCCCATACCCCTACGTATATACCCACAAATCCCTCTAACCTACGCATCTCAGGACACTAAGGGGCAATTTTAGCATGGCCAATCAACCTAACCCGCACATCTTTGGACTGTGGGAGGAAACCGGAGCACCCGGAGGACACCCACGCAGCCATGAGGAGAATGTACAAACTCCACACAGACAGTGGCCCAAGCCGGGAATTGAACCCAGGTCCCTGAAGCTGTGAAGCAGCAGTGCTAACCACTGTGCTACCTTGCGCGGTATACATACCATTCATAGAGAAGGAAATGAGAGAGTCCAGCATGTAGTGTTACAGTCATAGCTAGGGTGTAGAGAAAGATCAATTTACTGCGAGGTAAGTCCATTCAAAAGTGATGGCAGCAGGGAAGAAGCTGTTCTTGAGTCGGTTGGTATCTTTTTTGTATCTTTTTCCCGATGGAAAAAGGTGGAAGAGAGAATGTCCAGGGTGCATGGGGTCCCTAATTTTGCTGGCTGCTTTGCCGAGGCAGCGGGAAGTGTAGACAGAGTCAATGGGTGGGAGGCTGGTTTGAGTGATGAACTGGGCTTCGTTCACAACCCTTTGTAGTTTCTTGCGGTCTTGGGCAGAGCAGGAACCATACCAAGCTGTGATACAACCAGAAAGAATACTTTCAATGGTGCACCCGTAAAAGTTGGTGAGAGTTGTATGTTTCTTTTGTGTAAATTAATTCTCCCCTCTGTTGTTTCGCTTGGGTACGGAACAATCGACAGTCCGAGGGGATCAGTCTGCTTCAGACGTTTGTCAGTGATTCTGCAAATTGCTGAAAATCTTGCTTAAGCCTTTATATGATTTTATTTCCCTTTCCTCTTGTTCTCCACCCGATACGAATAGACCCGAGACTCTTCCTTCCCTCCCTTTTGCAGTACTATTGATATCAGATGCTCCAGGTCATTGGCGAGTCAGCTTGTGTTCCCAGCTGTAATTTCCTGCAACAATTAGCTGCATAGTCTACTGGCGGATAGCTGCAACTAAATTACAATTTTCCTTGTAGGAGAACTTACAGAGACAAGTTGAAGTTCTGGACGCACTGTGTGTTAGTGACTCTGATTATCTTCACGATTTCGTCTTTCTTTGCTGAACAGGTATGTAAACTTTGGCTTTTCACGGATACTTTTTCATTAAAACTGATTTTCAAGTAAGGCTTCACTGCAGCTACTTCTGGAGTGGAGGCAGCTCAGAGGAGATTTTTTAGATGTTTTTAAGATGATGAAACATTTTGATGGTGTATAGGCGCCTCTGACTCCCTCTGTTTGGGGAGTCAGTGAGGAATCTGCAAGTAATGGGAAGTGCGTCAGGGATGGAATTGCTACGGCAAAGATTTGGCATAGACACGCTGGACTAAATGGCTGTCTGCTGGGCTGTAATCTGTGGTTCTACATTTCTAATTAGTTTTCATTTGTTCCTCCCTAAAAGTAGAATCACTGCTTAACTATGAAAAAAATTCCTGGCACAGTGTTCATTAGGAAATTCAATGTCCCATGCCCTTTATATTTTAGTGGTATGATCAGGATGGTAGGAGTGTGCTTATGATCTAGCCACACTATTCCACGGGTTATACTATTCATTTAAAATTTAATTGAATTTTCTCACCAAGATGGCCAATTGTTTACCTTCTCTTCCCAGAATAAAAGAGACTTTTTCAATAAACTCAGGATGATTTATTATAGAACCATAGAAAAGTTTCAGCGCAGAAGGAGACCATTCGGCCCATCTTCATAGAATCTCTACAGAGCAGAAGGAGACCATGTCAGCCCAAGGACACCCAAGTGCCCTTTCTAATCCCACCTTCTTGTACTCGACCATCACCCTGCAGCTCACAGCATTTAAGGTGCAGATTCAGGTACTTCTGAAAAGAGTTCAGAGCTCTGCATCCACCACCAACTCAGACAGTAAATTCCAGGCACCCACTGTCTGCATAAAAAATTCTTCCTCATGTTCCCTCTACACTTTCTGCCACTTACCAAAGGGAAACAATTTTATCCTGTCCACTCTATCTCTTCCCCTCATTTTGTACACCTCAATCAAGTCATCCCTCAGTCTTCTTCGTTCCAAGGAAACCTATCCAATCTCTCTTCATAGCTATACTTTTCCAGCCCTTCCTGTAATGTGGTGACCAGAATTGCGCGCACTATTCCAGTTGTGGCCTCACCAGTATTTTATTCCAACATTATATAATTATTTTTATATTCTATACCTCTGTCAATGAAGGAGAGCATTCCGTGTACCTTCTTTACAACCTTGTCTACTTTAACTGCTGCTTTTAAGGACCTGTGTACTTGTACGCCAAGATCTCTCACTTCATCTACCCTTCTTTGTATATTTCCATTTATTGTGTACTCCCTAAATGCATTATGTCATACTTCTCTATGTTAAAATCCATCTGCCACTTTACCGCCTACTCCACCAACCTATATATCACTTTGGAGATTGTAGCTATCCTCTACACTATCCACGACTCAGCCAATCTTTGTGTCGTCTGCAAAATTCTAAATCATGCCCCCCTACATTCACATCCAAATCGTTAATGCAAACAGTAAGGGTCCCAACACTGAGCCCTGTCGAACACCGCTTGAGACAACTTTCCATTTGCAAGGGCTGTAAGTCTATGGAGCTCTTCCCCAGCCAGCAGTGGAGGCAGGAATATTTTTAAGACAAAAGCAGACAGATTCCTGACTATGAGGGAGTCATTGCATATCTGGGGTAGGCAGGAAAGTAGAGTTGAAACCTCAAATCAGATCAGCTATGATCTTTTCAAATGACAGTGCAGGCTCGAGAGGCTGAATGGCCTACTCGTCCGAATTCTTAACTTGTGTATTATAAGAGCTGTAGTGTGATGATACTGGGGAATTTTAATTGGATAATATTGGAATAAAGATTAGGGAGGGGAGGAATTTCTGAAATGTGTTCAGGGCGAACTCCTTGATTAGAATGTTCTTGGCACTACGCGAAAGGAGGCGTTTGAGATCAATGAAGTATCTGTGGGGGAACATGTGGATAAGAGTGATTATCATATAAGCAATGGCAAAGATCAAGGAGTAATCTAATATAGAATTTCTAAATTGGAAGAGGGCTCATTTCAATGCAACGAGAAGGGATCTACCCAGAGTAGAATGTGACCAGAGACTGACGGGAAAGACTGTAATGGAATGATGGAGAAATGCTAGGCTAGCTACATTCCAACCAAGGCCAAAAACATGGTTCCCTGGATGACAAGGAAGATGGAGGTTAGGCCTTACTTTGTAAAAGTGGCCACACCACCTGTTAAGATGGCTAGAATTGAACATGTGACTATGGAAGTTTAAATTGTAGGCAGTATTCAGTTTTGTAGCCAATATTAAGTTAAACATAGACCTGAATACTGACACTTTGCAGTCACCTGTGAAGTTTAAACATTGCATTAAACCAGCTTTTGAGAAATATGGGATTGCTAGACTTCGTCTGTGGGCCTGATTTTACCATTTTGAGTCTAAGTGCCGAATCTGGGCGTCAAATAGATCCGTGCCTGGAATCCTCTTTCCAGCGCGCCCATACGCGTTTTGCCGGCTCCGGTCTGATTCACGCTGTGGGTGGGGCTTAGCGCTGACGGACTGATCGGAGCTCTGAACTGCGCATGCGCAGTTCGAAAAAAAATGTGACAGAGCGCGCCCGGGCACGAAAGGAAAAAAAAGCAGAGAGCGGCTCTCTGATGGTCATCCTCTGGTCGGGGGGGGGGGGTGCGGGAGGAGGGGCAGGAGGAGGGGGGGCTAGACTCAAATCATCCTCTGGTCGCGGGGTGGGGGGGGTCCACCACCACTCTGCGGGCGATATCTCTCCTCCCCACCGGAAGAACGAATCCCTCCTGCCGGAGTGGACGTGTGGCCATGCCATCCCACAAAACTTTCAGGATGAAGCAATTCCTCGCTAAGATGAAGCAGAACCGGCCGATTCCACAGTGGATCCGCATGAAAACCAGCAACAAGATCAGTACAAGTCCAAGAGGAGACACTGGAGAAGGACCAAGCTGGGCCTGTAAAGGGATACACCATCACTGGTACACTACCAGCCACAGCCATCTCTCCCGCTCTCTTGCCCCTGCAGGGAAGAGTAATCTGTGGCTGGTAGTGTACCAGTGATGGTGTATCCCTTTACAGGCCCAGCTTGGTCCTTCTCCAGTGTCTCCTCTTGGACTTGTACTGATCTTGTAGCCGGTTTGCATGCGGATCCACTGTGGAATCGGCCGGTTCTGCTTCATCTTCTTAGCGAGGAATCGCTTAATCCTGAAGGCTTTGTGGGATGGCATGGCCGCACGTCCACTCCGGCAGGAGGGATTCGTTCCTCCGGTGGGGAGGAGGGATCAGCCACAGAGTGGCGGCGGACCCCCCTTCCCCCTCCCTCCCCACCGATCGGCCGCAGACTGGCAGCGGACCCCCCCCCCGACCAGAAGATGATCTGGGTCGTCGTCTCCCCCCCCCCCCCCCTCCCCCCCCGCAAGCAGAGGATGACCTGGGTCAGAGAGCCGTTGCAGTCTCTGACCCCGCTCTTCAGAAGCTGCAATGATGACTTCAAACTTTTATTTACCAGGTCGTTAAAAGCGCGGATCCGGATCGGGCCAGAAGACGGTAAAGTGGGATTTGGTGGTAGAGTTGGGCGCGCGGTTCATTAAGTCGATTTAAATGCATGCTAATGCATTTAAATCGTCAGGCCGCCCAATTCCCCGCGCCCGAATCGGGTGTCGGTAAAGCCGCGATCTGCTTGGAATCAGGTGCAGATCGCGGTATAGGCCCGACGCCCAACTTTGCTGCGATTTCGCGCCCGTGTTTGGTAAAATCAGGCCCTGTGAGTGCCATATTGAACAAAAGAAAATATTTGACCCTGGGTTGGATGAAGAGAAGACTGAATGCTGAGTGGTCATTGGGAGCCAGTGTCCAGTGACGTACTACAAGGATCTATGCTGGATCTCCCATTATTTCTCCTTTATACAAACGACATAGATGACTCTGTGGGGGGGGTAGGATTAGTAGGTTTGCGGATGACACAATGATTGGCCAGATGGTTAACAGTGAGGATGTGTGTCTTGGGCTACAAGAAGATATGGACGGAATGGTCAAATGGACAGATAAGTGGCAGATGGACTTTAACCCTGAAATGTGTGAGTTGATACATTTTGGAAGGAGTAATTTTGACAAGGAATTATTCAATGAATGGTAGGACACTAGGAAGTTCTGTGGAACAAAGGGACCTTGAATATTTGTCCACAGATCTCTGAAGGTGGAACGGCATGTTAGTAGGGTGGTGAAAAAGGCATATGGGACAATTGCATTTATTAATTGAGGCATAGATTACAAAAGTCATGCTGGAGTTGTATAGAACTTTGGTGAGGCCACAGTTGGAATTCTGTGTGCCGTTCTGATTGCCACTTTCTTGGAAGGATGTGATTGCACTGGAGGGAGTGCAGAGGAGATTCACCAAGATGCTGCCTGGGATGGAACATTTAAGTTATGAAGAGAGGTTGGATAGGCTTGGATTGTTTTCTCTGGAGCAGAGAAGACTGAGGGGTGACCTGATTGAGGTGTACAAGATTATGATGGACATGGTAAGAGTGGATAAGGAGCAGCTGTTCCCCTTAGTTGAAGGGTCAGTTATGAGAGGACATAGGTTCAAGGTGAGGGGCAGGAGGTTTGGGGGGATGTGAGGGTGCTGACGATCTGGAATGCACTGTCTGGGAGGCTGGTAGAGGCGGGTCGTCTCACATCCTTTAAAAAGTACCTAGGTGAGCACTTAGCACATCATAATATTCAAGGCTATGGGCCAAGTGCTGGTTAATGGGATTAGGTGGGAGGTAAGGTGTTTCTCACATGTCAGTGCAGACTCAATGGGCCGAAGATCCTCGTCTGAGCTGTGTGATTCTATGAACTGCTATCGTATCATGATGATCTGTGAAAGCTAATATACCACATCAAAAGGAATTTGTTTTATGATACACGATTGCCTGCAGTAGTAGGTGACCTATTTGTTTTAATTTCAGCTGATTGCACTAAAGCGGAAGGTTTTCCCAAGAAGGCGAGTGTATATGAATATTGCTCCTGATCGAAGCAGTGTGTAGATAACAACAAGAAGAAATTCCTCCTCAATGTAGAATTCAGACACCTGACTAGCAAGAATGGAAATGGCAAATAATTGAGCGAAGGAACTGAACAAGAGTCTATGAAGATACCAGACGGGGAATGGAATTCTTGGCTAAATACCACACTATGTATCTGAACTGTATCACTCCAGAAAATGAGTATTTTTGCAGAATGGACATGAATGGATCTTAGTTGTCAACTGTCTGGATTTATCAGCATTAGACCATTGACATTCTAACCTGCATCAATGGTTATTGGAAGCAAACAGATAAATCATAAGAGCATCTCCGAGGGACATGGTGATGAGACCTGAGCTTTCAAAGGAAATTAGTGGGACTTGTTCATCTATTCAAGTTCCATTCCATGCAAAATATATTGACTGACTTCATGGAAATCATGTGCTGTTGTGGCTGATGGGCTAGGCTACCGCACTGTAAAGGATGCCTTTTCTTCCTGCGCTATATTGTAATATAAGATTGTGGCATAGCTTTACATAAACTGCAAGGTTGCAAAGAACCCTAAATCAGACAGAAAACAGGTGTTAATGATGCTGATATAGTATTTGTAATATATACTCGCATGTGTGGAGAATATATTGTATCACACTCCTACAAGACACTTTGTTGGGCCTTTATGATATTATAATTCTGTGTCAAACTGAACTGTTGCTGCACTGTGCCCTGTGAATGTGGCAGACATGCTGACCTGCTGTGACATGAATATGCTGCTGTCCCTTAATTTCTACATGGAATAAGTCAATAAGTGTATTTTGACATTAGCAAAATACTACATATTAAGTATAAAATGTGAATCTAACTTCATTCTTCATATCAATAGCTGGTTCTCCACACATTGCAGATACCCAAGTGCCTTCCACGGATGATGCAGGTCATGATGGTATTCAATATTTATTTATTTTACAGGGGTGGTTGCAACATTTTTGAATTGGCTAAAAATAAATTTATTGTATATTTGTTTTGTTCCACTTTTGAAGACCAAATGTTTTAAACTTCTAAGTAGCAGAGATTTGTGGGGAAATGTACAATTTTTTAACCTTTTTAGTCTTTGATTTAAAATAAAGCTTTGGCAACAAGAAACTAAATTAGCGAGTAAATTAGAAGCATCAAATGCTAATACCTGCCTTTTTTCTCGAAGTCAGCATACTTCACCTCCAGGAAACCATCTCTCATCTTTAGCCCATTTCTTTTGGCCGAATGCCATACTCCTTTTAGATAAATATTTGAAATTGACACATGTCAGTTGATAGCTGTTTTAAAACAGCAAAAGATTCCCAGGATGCCTCTCCAGCTTTAGATTGGTCATACTTTATTTTTAGTCTTCATGGGTTTATAGTGAAAATGTGGAGAGAGACTTTGTACCAGTTGTGAGTCCTCTTCAGGTTGACCCATTTGACATCCTTTGAGCCAATCATAACCCATCTACCCTTGTCATCAATCTGATCAGAATAGAATGGGTGTAAGCAGACAGCTTTGGCCAGATCTCAGCACAGCTGTTCGTAAATCTAGCCTTTTTGTTGTTGTGAAGGGCATGCTGTGTTTCTTATTTTAAAATAACTTTTACTTTTTAAAAAAGATAAAAATCTTGCTCTGTAAATGAGGAACTCGTGAAGAAAGCTATTGTTTTTACAAAATTAAGAATTTAGATTTGAGTTATCACTGAACAAATGTGATGTCTGAGTATTGTGGCGATGAAAGCTTCTCTTGTGTACAAAATGTTTGCTATAGTGACAACATTGAAAGGTATCTGGTTTCTGCACACAGAATTAACTGAAATGCATACTGAAGACAGAAGCAAAATACTACGGATGCTGGAAATCTGAAATAAATACAAAATGTTGGAAATGCTTCTTGTGTTTGCTCAAATATTTTGCAGCTACATCTCAGCAACCATATCTGGTTCTGCCTTGATTTTCACGGGATGTGGGCGTTGCTGGTAAGGTCAGCATTTATTGCTCATCCCCAATTGCATTTCAAAAGATGGTTGTGTTCTGCCGCCTTGAACCCCTGCAGTGTGGCAGTGATACTTCCATGGTGCTGTTAGGTAGGGAGTTCCAGACTATTGACCCAGTGATAATGGAACGATGATATATTTGCACTTCAGGATAGTGTGTGATTTAGAAGGGGAGCTTCCTGGTGGTCGTGTTCCCGTGCATCTGCTCTACCATCAGGAACATGAGTTTGGATGGGGCATTCTGTCAAAGAAGCTTTGGCAAAGCTGGAGTTCCCCATTTGCTTTTCCAGGTACACAATGATTTAGACCTTGGTGTACAGGGCACAATTTCAAAGTTTGCAGATGATGCAAAACTTGGAAGAATTGTGAACTAGGAGGGTGAGACACAAAGTAAAATAAAGGGTACAACACTAAAAGGGGTGCAGGAGCAGAGGCAGCTGCGTGCATATGTGCATAAATTGTTGAAGGTGACAGGGTGTGTTGAGAGAGAAGTCAATAAAGCACACAGGATCCTGGGATTTATTATTAGGGTACTAATAGAGAGTAAAAGAACAAAGAGGTTATGTTGAATCTGTGTAAGTCACTAGTTCTCTGTTATAATATTGCATCCAATTTTGGATATCGCACTTTAGGAAGGATGTGAAGACATTGAAGAGAAAGAAAAAATATTCACGTGAATGGTTCCAGAGATGGCTAATTTTGAGAATTTGACAATTTTCCTTGAAGGTTGAGAGGAGATTTAACATTCAAAATCATCTGGACAAAATAGATGGGGGGAAACTGTTCCCACTCCTGAAAGAATCAAGAACGAGGGGACAAGATTTATATTAAGTAAAAGTGGCAAAAGTGGTATGAGGAAAAAAATTTTACGCAGCAGGTGGTTAGGGTCTGGACTACACTGTCTGAATGTGGTGGAGACGGCTTCAATTGAAGTGTTCAAAAAGGAATTATTATTACCTGGAAAGCAAGATGAGCAGGGTTACAAGAAGGCAGCAGAATGGTACCAGATTAAATGCTCAGTCAGAGCTGGTGCAAACACGATGGGCCAAATGGCCTTTTGAGCTGGAGCAATTCTGTGATTCTGTTGTAGCAAATCTTGTAAATCTTCGAGGCACAATGTGCTGGTGGTGGATGGGTGCCTGTCAAGCAAGCTACTTTGCCCGAGGCAGTGTTGAACTTCTCGCCTTTCGTTGGAACTGCATTAATCCAGGCAATTGGATTAGGGAGTAATCCATCACACTGCCTTGTAGATGGTGAGAGTTTTAACAACACCAGGTTAAAGTCCAACAGGTTTATTTGGTAGCAAATGCCATTAGCTTTTGGAGCGCTGCTCCTTTGTCAGATGGAGTGGATATCTGCTCTCAAACAGCATACAGAGACACAAAATCAGGTTACAGAATACTGATTAGAATGCGAATCTTTACAGCTGATGAGGTCTTAAAGATACAATGTGAGTGGAGGGAGCATTAGGCACAGGTTAAAGAAATGTGTATTGTCTCCAGGACTGTCTGGAGACAATACACATTTCTTTAACCTGTGCCTAATGCTCCCTCCACTCACATTGTCTGTATCTTTAAGACCTGATCAGCTGTAAAGATTCGCATTCTAATCAGTATTCTGTAACTTGATTTTGTGTCTCTGTATGCCGTTTGAGAGCAGATATCCACTCCATCTGACGAAGGAGCAGCGCTCCGAAAGCTAATGGCATTTGCTACCAAATAAACCTGTTGGACTTTAACCTGGTGTTGTTAAAACTCTTACTGTGTTTACCCCAGTCCAACACCGGCATCTCCACACCTTGTATGTAGATGGTGGGCAGACATTAGGGAGTTGGGAGGTATTACTGTAGAATACCCAACCTCTGACCTGAATAGTTCATGTGAATGTCAATTCAAATTCCACCGTACATATTTTGTAAATACCCATGATTACAGATATCGCCAAGGTTATTCATCATCCCTTGAACCACTATCCCTGTCTCAATCCACACTCAATGCCACGTCATCATGTGCATGTTCTGGCATTTACTTCACATTGAATTGTATCCTTGTGAATTCACCAATACATTTTGCTGTAAAAATGATTAAGTGTTGGTGGCTCAAATGTGAGGATGTTTTATAATTATCTGGCAGTGCGTCAGTTTTAAAATTCTCGTTTCCAAAATCCTTCATGTTCCCACCCCTCCTTTTTCTCTAACCGTTTCCAGCCCTACTCCCCTGATGAAACTTGCATTCTTCAATTCTGGTTTTGAAGAATGCATCTTCCTCTGTGTAGATACTAAACTCTCTAATTTCTTCCCTAAACCTCTCTGCCTCAAGTTCTTGGTCAACTTGTCCAAGTGGCTGGTGTCTAATTTTATTTAGGTATGATACTGTGAAGCACTTTGCACCTCTAGTGAAACATCCTAATGTGAATTCAAGTTGTTGTGTGATATGTTACTTCTCCAGAACCCATATTAAAACCAAGTTGGAAAAAAAAGTCCTCTTCACTGCAAGCCTGATTTCAGTGGAATAATCTCTCAAGGTAAAAGTGACAACTTTTGACATCAAGACACCATTTGACTAAGTAAAGCATTAAGAACCCCTAGCAAACTTGAAGCCCGTTCAGTTGATTATAGAATCCAAGAGGTCTGCAGCACAGAAAAAGGCCCTTCAGCCCATTGCATTGCACTGGTCAAAGTCAATTACCGGACTATTCGAGTCCCATTTTCTATCACTTGGCTCATTGCCTTCTGTGCCTTGGCATCACAAGTGCACATCTAAATACTTCTTAAATGTTATGAAGGTCTCTGCCTCCGGCACCCTTTCAGGCAGGGTTCCAGACTCCCACCATCCTTTGGGTGAAAAAGTTTTCTTCTCATCCTCTTGAAACCTCCTGCCCCTTACCTTAAATCTATGTTCCCTGGTCACTGATCCCTCCACCAGCAAGATTGAATTTGTATTTCACCATATTGTATAATCTTGCACATAGCAATGGCTGGAATACGCAGGGGAAAGAATCTGAACTGAATCTGCTGTTTTTTGAATGTTTGCGTCCAATTGTTTGAATATTCCTGACTCTCCTTGTACAGAAAAAGCTTGGAATTTAACAATTAGACCAACAAGACTCACTAATTAGGTAATTACTCATTTAAAATATCAGTTACTGCATTAAAAATCTTGGATTAATCATGGTACACCAGTGTTAAAAGCTGAAAACCATTCACTTTTGGTTTGGCCTCATTCACACTTTAGACAGAAAATCAATTGTTTGTGGTGTGTAGGGAAGGGTCAGAGGGAGAGTTGGTAGAAAAGCAAACTGATGAAAGAAGGGATAAGGGGAGATGGGAGGGGGATATGAGGGAGGGAGAGAGATGAGTGGGGAGTGGGGGGGTGGGGGGGGGGGGCGGTAGATGGGGGAGTAGCAAAGATTCGTAAACAACTGCAAACTCTCGACTGGCCAGCAGTCAGTGCTGAGCTTTCTCTGTGAATGTTCAACTAACATGATAAATGGCCCTTTGTGAAATCTTGCTGAGATTGTTAAGCAAAGGTCAATAGCTAGAAGCGAAACTGCTGTGGTTCATGCACATTCCACTGATGTTTACCGATCTCCAGTATAAAATTGTACACCACTAAAAACTACAGAGCACACACGGCATGGCTGAAGGTATCGAAGCAGGATTATAGGGTGAGATGAAGAGGGGTTGGAGGAGACATAAACACCATGGATCTGTTGGGCTGAATGGCCTGTGCTGTAAATTCTATATAATTGAGTTCTCATCACTGAGTCAATGCCTCCTTCATGAAGATGCTGGAAGCTGGGGTGGCACAGTGGTTAGCACTGCTGCCTCACAAGCCAAAGGGACCCAGGTTTGATTCCCAGCTTGGGTCACCGTCTGTGTGGAGTTTGCATGTTCTCCCTGTGTCTGTGTGGATTCCCTCCGGATGCTCCTCCTTCCTCCCACATTCTGAAAGACATGCTGGTTAGGTGCATTGGCCTGAACAGGCGCCGGACTGTGGAGACTAGGAATTCCACAGTAACTTCATTGCAGTGTTAATGTAAGCCTTACTTGTGACTAATAAATAAACTTTAACTTTTAACTTTAAGCTAATGGAGTGTATGACCAAATCCTGGCTTTTACCTGTTGTAAAGTGTGCTGTCTTGCTAACAATGTCCACATCTCATACACAGATAAAAAGATAGCTTTCAAACACAGCAAGTTGTTACAATCTGGAATGGACAGCCTGAAGAGGTGCTGGAAGCAAATTGAACAGTAACTTTCCAAAGGGCATTCATTGATAAATATTTGACAAAGAGTAAAACATTGTGGGGATAGAGCTGGGGAAGTGAGATTAATTGGATAGCTCGTTCAAAGACACAATGGGCTGAATGGCCTCTTACTGGGGCATTTAATTCTATCAGCAAAGAATTAACTTTGTTCTCTTGTTACGGAGCCCAGTGGATAGATGACAGTCGACACAAGTCTGAAACAGGAGAAAAGGAAATAAAAGGCAACACGGAGAAGGATTTTATTGAATGTTGTTTACTCCAATGTATCTGAAATTTGTGTCAGGATAACATTGGCAAGTTTACATTAATTCGTTGATTCCATCCAGTTTGTATAAATATTGGAACAGTCGGTAATTTAAGTATTTAATTTGCAAGACTTGAAAGACCTAAAACAATACATTCCTTTCAATTGGATTTCAGCATGACATTCAAAAGGAAACAGTTACTTTACAGAACAAGATGATGATAGGTACAGAAGAGTGACTTGTACCCTGCAAGCTTGATGAATCGAGAGAAAAAAAGAATAATGTGGAACGTATAGAGACGAAGTCCAGTTTCAAAATGATTCCGTTGTTTCATTGTAGTTTTTTAAAAAATCACCAGCAACGATTTAATATAAAACCCAATTTACCCAACAAGTCATTGATTGGCATTTTCTTACAAAGATCAGAGAATCCTTCATGGTTTGCGTTTGCGATTATAAACCCATAGGTCGTCCACTTGATAAATGTTCTACCAATCCTCCCCCTTCACGTGACACAGAGGAGATCGCGAATGTTTGCTTGTCCCTTCAGCCCGTGTTTTTCTGAGGGGAGACAGGAGCTGGAATGTACACCTATACAACATAATGCAGTTAATACATTGAAGTTACAATGAATTGTTGAATGTAGATGAGCTGCAGCTTTTAACAAAGCCATAAAGGTGTTATAAATGTTAGTATTAAATTTGAATGGTTTGGATTAGTTGTGTTAACCAGGCCACTGACAATGTACAGAAAGGAGGCTACATATACTTTGTCTAAACGCTGTCACAATTGTCCAGACAGTATTAGGTATGTTTTATTTGAAAACATATTGCAGCCGCTGTCAAATATCAAAAAAATATGCAGTAAGTGACTATTAAACAAAGTGTTTTCACGATCTAGAATTTCAGAATCGGGTCTGGGCTTAGGCCAAAGAATCACTAAATTGTGAGAGAGTAAGAGAACTTAGACCTATCCAATAAAATCAGAAGATAATTCACCCAACCAAAAAGTTAACAAGCGCACTCACTGGCAGCCTGAGCACCTTAAATAGAAGGCATTATGAAAGGAGCATGCACAGAAAGAACGATCTGAAGCAGGATGGAAATCTGGTATAAAACTCGGCGAATTATGACCAGGCAACCTGAAAATCCCACCCAAAGTGAGGGCTCAATCTAACCAGTGTTAAAACACTGCCCTTAATTTAGCTGCCCTGCCAGGTGGAGGGAGTTAGAGTTGGGGCTGCGGTTCTTTGTTACAGTGACAGCATTGCAAATAAGAACATAAGAAATAGGAGCAGGAGCAGGAGTAGGCCACCTAGCCCCTCGAGCCTGCCCCGCCATTCAATAAGATCATGGCTGATCTGATAGTGGTTTAGTTCCACTTACCCGCCCGCTCCCCATAACCCTTAATTCCCTTACTGATCAGAAATCTATCTACTTGTGACTTAAACATATTTAACGAGGTAGCCTCCACTACTTCAATGGGCAGAGAAATTCCAGAGATTCACTACCCTCTGAGAGAAGTTCCTCCTCAACTCTGTCCTTAGGGCCTGTTTTGTGCTGTAGTTTTTCTATGTTTCTAAACTGACTCCCCCTTATTTTGAGGCTGTGTCCTCTAGTTCTTGTTTCCTTTCTAAGTGGAAAGAATCTCTCTGCCTCTACCCTGTCTAGCCCCTTCATTATCTTATATGTCTCTATAAGATCTCTCCTCAGCCTTCTAAACTCCAACGAGTACAGGCCCAATCTATTCAATCTCTCTTCATAAGCTAACCCCCTCATCTCTGGTATCAACCTGGTGAACCTTCTCTGTACTCCCTCCAAAGCCAATACATCCTTCCGCAAATAAGGGGACCAAAATTGTACACAGTACTCCAGTTGCGGCCTCATCAGTACCTTGTACAATTGCAGCAAGACCTCCCTGCTTTTATACTCCATCCCCTTCGCGATAAAGGCCAACATTCCATTTGCCGCCTTGATCACCTGCTGCACCTGCAAACTGAGTTTTTGCGATTCGTGCACAAGGACCTCCAGGTCCCTCTGCACAGTAGCATGTTGTAATTTTTCACCATTTAAATAGTAGTCCATTTTACAATTATTCCTTCCAAAGTGGATAACCTCACATTTGTCAACGTTATACTCCATCTGCCAGATCCTCGCCCACTCATTTAGCCTATCCAAATCTCTCTGCAGACTTTCCACATCCTCCACGCAATTCGCTTTCCCACTCATCTTTGTATCATCCGCAAACTTTGTTACCCTACACTCGGTCCCCTCCTCCAGATCGTCTATGTATATGGTAAACAGTTGAGGCCCCAGCACCGATCCCTGCGGCACGCCACTAGTCACCAACTGCCAACCAGAAAAGCACCCATTTATTCCAACTCTTTGCTTCCTGTTAGATAGCCAATCCTCAATCCACGCTAACACTTTACCCCCAACTCCGTGTACCCCAATCTTCTGCAGCAACCTTTTGTGAGGCACCTTATCGAATGCCTTCTGGAAATCCAAAAACACCACATCCACCGGTTCCCCTCTGTCAACCGCACTCATTACATCTTCATAAAAATCCAGTAAATTCGTCAAACACGACTTTCCCTTCATGAATCTATGCTGCGTCTGCTTGATCAAACCATTTTTTTCCAGGTGTCCTGCTATTTCTTCTTTAATGATGGATTCCAGCAATTTCCCAACTACGGACGTTAAGCTAACCGGCCTGTAGTTACCCGCCTTTTGTCTACCTCCTTTTTTAAACAGTGGCATCACATTAGCTGTTTTCCAATCAGCCGGCACTTCCCCAGAGTCCAGCGAATTTTGATAAATTACAACCAACGCATCCGCTATTACTTTTGCCATTTCTTTCAGTACCCTGGGATGCATTCCATCCGGGCCCGGGGACTTGTCTACCTTTAGTCCCATTAGCCTACCAAGCACTATCTCTTTAGTAATAGTAATCATTTTAAGGACCTCACCCCCTACAGTCCCACGACCATCAATTTTCGGTAAGCTATTTGTGTCCTCTACCGTGAGGACCGACACAAAAAACTTGTTTAAGGCCTCGGCCATTTCCTCGTTTCCCATTATTAAATCTCCCTTCTCATCTTCTAAGGGTCCAACATTTACTTTAGCTACTCTTTTCCTTTTTATATATTTGTAAAAACTTTTACTATCAGTTTTTATATTTTGTGCTAGTTTAGTTTCATAATCTATCTTTCCTTTCTTTATCGCTTTCTTAGTAGTTCTTTGTTGTTTTTTAAAGCTTTTCCAATCTTCTAATTCCCCACTAGTTTTGGCCACTCTGTACACATCGGTTTTTAATTTAATACTCTCCTTTATTTCTTTAGTTATCCACGGCTGGTTATCCCTTTTCTTACATTCCTTTTTTATCACAGGAATATATTTTTGCTGAGTACTGAGAAAAATCTCCTTAAAAATCCGCACTGTTGCTCAGCTGTCCTACCAACCAGTCTGCGCTCCCAGTCTACATTAGCCAATTCCGCCCTCATCCTATTGTACTCCCCTCTGTTCAAGCAGAGGACACTGGTTTGGGACCCTACTTTCTCTCCCTCCATTTGTATTAGAAATTCAACCATATTGTGATCACTCATTCCAAGAGGATCCCTCACAAGAAGATCATTAATTTTACCTGTCTCATTACAGAGGACCAGATCCAAGATAACTCGCTCCCTCGTAGGTTCTGTAACATACTGTTCGAGGAAACTATCCCGACAGTATTCTAAGAGCTCTTCTTCAAGTCCACCGCGTCCGACTTGAGTCAACCAATCAATATGCAGGTTAAAATCCCCCATGATTATTGCTGTTCCGTTTTTGCACGCATCCATTATTTGCTTGTTTATAGCCCGACCCACCTCAGAGTTATTATTTGGGGGCCTATAGACCACGCCCACCAGTGACTTTCTCCCCTTACTATTCCTTATCTCCACCCACAACGATTCCACATTCTGCTCCTTAGAGCCTATATCGTCTCTCACTACGGCCCTGATGTTATCTTTAATTAACAGAGCTACCCCATCTCCTTTTCCTTCCTGTCTATCCTTCCGAAATGTCTGATACCCCTGGATATTCAGTTCCCAGTCCTGGTCACCCTGCAACCACGTTTCTGTAATGGCCACTCGGTCATACCCATTTGTACTGATTTGTGCCATCAACTCATTCACTTTGTTTCGAATGCTACGTGCATTCAGGTAAAGTGTCTTTATGCTAGCCTTTATATGGACCCGATTTGTTAGTGCATTCTTTTGATTGCACGCTCTGTCCCGACCTGTCGCAAACTGGTTATCCTTCCCCAGACCATCTCCTTGCACTGCGTTGACCACCTCCCTTCTTGTGTTTGTCACCTTTTTTACTCTGCCTGAGCCCTTGACTCCTTTAACTAGATGAATGTCCTCATCATTAACCCTCACTCGTACCCTCTCCTTTACCTTTGATTTTGTAATTCCCCATGCCCCTGAACCCTCCCCCCCACTATTTAGTTTAAAGCCCTATTTACAGCCCTGGTTATACGATTCGCCAGGACTCTGGTCCCAGCACGATTCAGACGAAGACCATCCCGTCTGAACAGGTCCCATCTTCCCCAATACTGGTGTCAATGTCCCATGAATTCAAACCCATTCCTCCCACACCAATCTTTGAGCCACGCATTTACCTCCTTAATCTTATTGACCCTGCGCCAATTCGCTTGTGGCTCAGGTAGTAATCCAGAGATTACCACCTTGTTGGTTCTGCTTTTTAATTTGGCTCCGAACTTTTCATACTCCCTCTGCAGAACCTCTGTTCCTGTTCTGCCTATATCGTTGGCACCTACGTGGACCACTACAACTGGATTGTTACCCTCCCACTCCAAGTTCCTCTGCAGCCCAGATGAGATATCCTGGACCCGAGCACCAGGCAGGCAACACAACCTTCGGGAATCTCGATCCTGGTCACAAAGAACAGTGTCAATGCCCCTAATTACACTATCCCCAATTACCACTACATTTCTTTTTTCTTCCTCCACCTGAACGGCTCCCTGTACCACAGTGCCGTGGGCAGTTTGCCCATTCCCGTCCACAGTGGGAACCCGATGTCACTACCTCCCCTGTTAATAATAGGCTCAGTACAATCGACCCAGCTAGCATGTAAACATCCTGTTGGCCAATGCCAGGGCTGAGAGTTCATGGAATCATACAGTGCAGAATGAGGCCATTCGGCCCATCGAGTCTGCATCAACCACAATCCCGCCCAGGCCCTATCCCCATAACCCCATGCATTTACCCTACCTAGTCCCCCTGACACTAAGGGACAATTTAGTTTGGCCAATCCATCAAACCTGCACATCTTTGGACTTTGGGAGGAAACCAGAGCACCCGGAGGAAACCCACGCAGACACGGGGAGAACGTGCAAACTCCACACAGACAGTGACCCAAACCGGGAACTGAACCCGGGTCCCTGGCGCTGAGAGGCAGCAGTGTTAACCACTGTGCCACCCCAATTGTTAGGGAAGGTTGCACAGTCTAAGCTTGTATACTTTGGAGTATAAAAGACTGAGGGGGCGATCCGATTGTGGTGAACCATGATCAAATCTCTCTGGTGGGGAAGTAAGCTTAAAACTGGAGCTGGGCTGAGAACAGACCACCTCCTCAAACAGAGGAGTGGAAATCTGAGACTCACTTCCTTAAGAAAAGTATCGAGACCGAGGCTGGATTGAAATTTTCAAAACTGAGACAGATATATTTTTGTTGGGCAAAGGAGGGCATTATGGGATAGGGAACCAAGAGGGGAGGGGCTTAACTAGAATTAAGATACAGATCAATCATGATCTCACTGAATGATGGAATAGGCTCGAGGGGCTGAATGGCCTCCTCCTGTTCCTATGTGATTCATTCCATGTACAAACATGCCACTGTATTGAAGGCACTATTGCTGTTCAAACACTGAGCCTTTCAAAAACCATTCCATTATTTATGGACGACAGGAAGTCAACAAGACAAAGCGTTTCTGTAGATTTGATTTTAGGTTTAATTGAAAAAAGTAGAAAGACATTACAAGAGACAAAAGTGTTTGCTTGGAGCAAAATTAGTTACTTTCCCACTCAAAGCAAAAAAGAAATTGCAGATATATATAATATATAGATATATATATATATAGATAACCTGAGGAAATTCACTTTCAACATCCAATTTTACAGTTATAAAGTTTTAGCAAGGAACAGTGTAGTCTAGTATGATGATGCTTTTATTTTCATTGTGTGCACTCATTAATCAACTACTTAGCCTGTCTTAGTGCTAGACAACAGTACATACCAGCAACCTAAATTATTACAGCTAACACTAACAGTAAGAAAATTTGGCAGCTTACCCGATTAGTGAACAGATAGTTTCCATTGCTTAAAAAAGACACATTCAAGCTTTCTGGCATCGCAATTGAGGTCAGCATTCATTGCCCATCCCCAATGGCCCTTGAGAAGATGGCATTGAACCGTTGCAGTCCACGTGGTGTAGGTACACCCACAGTGCAGTTAGGGAGAGGGCGGGGGAGGAGTTTCAGGATTCTGACCCAGTGATCATGAAAAGCATGATTATACAGCGGAAACTTTCTGTCTGTCTCAAGGCATCAAACACCACCGACTGTTACAACTACAGTGGAATTTACCTGCTTAAATTCTTGAAAACTCTGGCTATGAAATGTGCCTTCAAACCTTTCTCTGTTCTCCAGGGACCCACCTCCCCCACACCCCGTGTTAACTTGAACAAGTAGCAATGGAAATATCAGGCGGTTGAAGTTGAAGCTCTAATCGGCAAGCATCATGTGGTATTTGCCTTGTCAGTTTAAACATATTGCACGGTACAAGACTTGAGGTTAAAATTGTATTACAAAATAGTGTTTAAAAAGTTATTTCTTTCGACATCGAGAAGCTGGAGTACTCGGGTACAATTTTTACTCACTTCATCAAAGTTTGCCCATTTCTCTAAAGCTGCCTTTCGGAACAAACAACATTAATATTGATCGAGAGCTACACAATGGTAGCTTACACTGATTCAAACACAGGAATTTGCCCATCAGGAGGAGGAAATTCACCAAACACAACTCACTGCCACCAGCACTCGGCTGCTTATGTGCATGAATACAATGCCCCCCCTTTTCTAGCCACAGGCGATGTTGTCCCACTGCTGTTGCCCTGTGCAGTCATAAGGAAGGAACCTACCCTGTTTGACAGTAAGTTACCGGCAGGATAAATGGAATGTTGGTTCCCCCACTTCCATTGTCCCCTCTTGCAATGGTAACTGCAAGGCAACTAAGGAACATTCTGAACCATCTCCCCTCTCCTCCCCCAGCCTCTCCAACAACACATGGGGATTCAATGTTCACTCACTCTGCACATCCCCGTCTGTGACTCTGTGCTGCATGGGACAGTCACTGAGACTACCAGCACCTGGGTGTATTCCAGAACATTCTTGCATGATGGTTTAAGACATCTGGATCCTGGCTGCTGGACCAATGAAGATGAATGGTGGAGGTTGAAATGATTTTGATCTTTTTAAGAAGGTTTGGAGCTAGAATCTTGTGCATGCAGATTTGACAATAACACCGTGTGACAAATGAACACAGATTCTACTCAATCTTTATGAAATCATAATTAGATAATTTTAGTGATAATTACAGGTCCCGCTAGATTGATAAGGTCGGGTTGGCTTAGTGATTCAGCAGAATTTCTGACTAACAGCCCAGTTTGACTTGTGTGCTCCCTCTCCATCTCTTCCTCCTCCTTTAGGGCAAATTGTCAGTCATGGTGGTTGTGAACCTGGTCAGGTGCTTGATATGGAATCCGGAAGACCTCAATCTGCAGGTGTGATGCGATCTGAATGCAGACAGCAGTGCAGTAAACCAGCAAATCACACAGGGAGAATATCTGAAAAGAAGCAAAACGGGGCTCAGGTCTCTCATCCCATCACCCAAAAACGACTGACATTAGCAAAAACAGAAAATGCTGGAAAATCTCAACAGGTCCCCCAGCATCTGTGGAGAGAGAATAGAGCCAACGTTTCGAGTCTAGATGACCCTTCGTCACGTGTCTGTGTGGGTTTCCTCCGGCGCTCCGGTTTCTTCCCACAAAGCAAAGTCAAGTTTATTCGTTAGTCACAAGTAGTCTTATATTAACACTGCAATGAAGTTACTGTGAAAATCCCCTAGCCGCCACACTCCAGTGCCTGTTCGGGTACATTGAGGAAGAATTTGGTATGGCCAATGCACCTAACCAGCACATCTTTGGGAGGAAACCGGAGCACCCGGAGGAAACCCATGCAGACACGGGGAAAACGTGCAAACTCCGCACAGACAGTGACCCAAGCTGGGAATTGAACCCGGGTCCCTGGCGCTGTGAGGCAGCAGTGCTAACCACTGTGCCACCGTGATACAGTTTTTGATGTGCAGGTTAGGTTGAATGGCCATGGTAAATTGCCCCTTAGTGTCAGGGAGACTAGCAGGGTAAATACATGGGGTTACGGGGATAGGGCCTGGGTGGGATTGTCGGTGCAGGCTCGATGGGCCGAATGGACGCTTTCTGCACTGCAGGGATTCCATGATGAATTACCTATTTCATTCTGCCAGGGTAGGTGCTCCCCAGTCTTCTCTCTGCACTCCACTTTGCCATCACTCCTCACAATATCACCTTGACCCCACAAGCTGCCACCTCACAGTGCTCCAATCCCGACCTCCCACAAGCTTCCTCCCACCCCCTGGACTCCTCCCCTCACAGTCCCTCTCTGCTTACAGGCAGTGACCACACACGCCAGGTGTCATCAACATCTGACCCACCCGGCAGCCAGCTGATATTGTCCCCATTTGTGTTCCTGCAACCGCCACGAGTGAGAGCAGACGGGCGGTGGGATTCCTGGGCTGAGGATCTCGACTCCGTACGAGGAGCGAGCCCGGGACCTCGCAGGGGAGGAGCAGGAGCAAGCCTGTGCTGAGAGCGAGGGGGGCCTGCGAGAGAAAAGCGAGGACCCTCCGCATCTTCAACCAGATCATCAATCGCAAGTAAATTCTGTGTATCCAGGCCACGCACGGCTACCATCTCCCTTCTCTTGCAGGAACATCACTCGATCAGCTTAGCCAATCCACCAGCAGTTCCCACCGCCCACCCTCCACACCACCCGGGAGATGTCAGAGGAGGACACTGAGTAAGTGTCACGGTTATCACCTCCACCACTCACCAGTGTGGGCGACCTTAGAATCATAGAATCCTTACTGCGCAGGAGGAGCCCATTCGGCCCATCGGGTCTGCACCGGCTCTCCGACAGGGCATCCCCACCCAGAACCCCTCTTCTCTCCCCTACCTTGGAGGTGCCCCGCGGCCTTTTGGATTCCCCAGTGCTCAATGGAGATAATCGCACTCACTGCCATCCACCCTCTCAGAGGTCTGATTCTGCACCTGAATCCCATTTTTAAAAAGCAGGACTAAATCGCAGCGTTGTGAAGTCTAGGCTGATGGGTGGGAAGATGTGATGAGGGCTGAAGATGCAGCATAAAGCCCGCTAAGTAGATGCTAACGGATTCAAATTCATGTTAATCAGATCCATCCCTTCCTCGGAATGAATCTCATCGTGTGATTAGGGATGGACTGGGAAGATCATGTTTGAAAATCTGGCCTCTCGCAATATCAGGCAGCACGGTGGCACAGTGGTTAGCACTGCTGCCTCACAGCGCCAGGGACCTGGGTTCGATTCCCGGCTTGGGTCACTGTCTGTGCGGAGTTTGCACGTTCTCCCAGTGTCTGCATGGGTTTCCTCCGGGTGCTCCGGTTTCCTCCCACAGTCTGAAAGACGTGCTGAATTCTCCCTCAGTGTACCCGAACAGGCACTGGAGTGTGGCGACTGGGGGATTTTCACAGTAACTTCATTGCAGTGTTGGTGTAAGCCTAGTTGAGACATTTTTTTAAAAAACTTTCGTGGCAACGATGAGATTTGCTCCCGAATCTAATAGACCCATTGAATCGCACCGTTGGTTTTAAAGGCATTCATTAGAGAACCACAAAAACTTATTAATTTTCTTTATTTGGCCGCACGATAGGTGGAAATCAATGATTTTTAAAAAAATCAAATAATTTGGTTGTAGGAAAGAGCCCTTGCCTAAAATTATGAAAATGGTTTGTAGAGACGATGCTCGAGTGTGGAAAATTGGAGGTGATTAAGATGAATAAAGAATTGGGTAGATAAGAAGAAACCAATTCTCTCGGAGCTGAGAATTCAGAACAAGGGAACTCAACCTGGAAACTAGAGTTAGGCCATCCAGGGAGAGATTGGGAAGCATTTCCTCACACAAAGGAGAGTGGAAATCTGGGACACTCCCCCCCCAAAAAAACTGTGGAGACTGAGAGCTCAGATTGCTCGAGGGGCCAAATGGCCTAAATCCTGCTCCTATTTCTGAACATTTGAAAACTGAGATTGATAAATGAAGTGTAAGGGAATCAGGACAGGAAAATGGAGTCCAGATAGAAATCCAGCAAAATATAAATGAATTGTAGAACAGGCTCAAGGGGCTGAATGGCCTTCTTGCCATCCTAAAATAGTCCAAAATCTGAAGTGAACTGTTACAGAATGTCAAATAGTGAAAGCGAGATAGAGAGCCAACTTAGAGAGAGTTGGAAAACCAGCACATCTGGGGATGGTCCAGAGCGGTACCACTCTGTTTCGGAACCTGGGCTGTACTGATACAGTAAGAAGTCTCACAACACCAGGTTAAAGTCTGACAGGTTCATTTGGAATCACGAGCTTTCAGAGCGCTGCTCCTTCGTCCTGATGAAGGAGCGGCACTCCGAAAGCTTGTGATACCAAATAAATCAGTTGGACTTTAACCTGGTGTTGTGAGACTTCTTACTGTGCTTACCCCAGTCCAACGCCGGCATCTCCACATTCTGTACTGATACAAGGTTCTAAAAGTGGACAAGTTGGTCTGAGTTTCAATATTCATCAATTCTGAGCCCCAATTATTTCCAATTCCGATGGGTAACGGGAGATGGAACAGACATGGCATTTCACAGCAAGGTTTGAAGTAGCTGGTGTTGAAACACACAATGAACAACATCTTAGAAACATAGAAACATAGAAACCCTACAGTGCAGAAGGAGGCCATTCGGCCCATCGGGTCTGCACCGACCACAATCCCACCCAGGCCCTCCCCCCACATATTTTACCCGCTAATCCCTCTAACCTACGCATCCCAGGACTCTAAGGGACAATTTTTAACCTGGCCAATCAACCTAACCCGCACGTCTTTGGACTGTGGGAGGAAACCGGAGCACCCGGAGGAAACCCACGCAGACACGAGGAGAATGTGCAAACTCCACACAGACAGTGACCCGAGCCGGGAATCGAACCCGGGACCCTGGAGCTGTGAAGCAGCAGTGCTAACCACTGTTCCACTCCCTCTTCCAAATAATCAGTTTTCGCTCTCTTTAGTTCTGAAGAAGGGTCACGTGGACTCAGAACGTGAACTCTGTTTTCTCTCCGGGTTGATGCTGAGATTTTCCAGCTTTCTCTGTTTCTGTTTCAGATTCCAGCATGCACAGTATTTTGCTATTTTATTGCTTTTTGACTAAATCTGCATCCTTTAAGGAAATCAATGTAATGCACTTACCATTGCTGCCCATAGTACAAAGTACTCGTTAATAAAACTATTAAAGTATTGGTTCAGGAACAGCAGCCCAGGCCCAATGAATGCTGTGTCTTGTAGTTTCATCTTACTTTTGGTCATGTGTGCCACCTACAAAAACAAAGCGTCTTTCTCTAATAGTGATAACAGAGATAACGATATACACGGAGCGACAGAACAGTGTTTGATAAACTTGCATGATGCTGGAAAGGAGACTATTCGACTTTGGAGAATAGCCAATGTTGTTCCTTTCTTTAAGAAGGGTAGCAAGAATAATACAGGTAATTACAGGCCGGTGAGCCTTACATCAGTGGTAGGGGAATTATTGGAGAGGATTCTTCGAGACAGGATTTATTCCCACTTGGAAATAAGTGGACGTATTAGTGAGAGGCAACATGGTTTTGTGAAGGGGAGGTCGTGTCTCACGAACTGGATCAAGTTTTTCGAGGAAGTGACGAAGATGATTGATGAGGGTAGGGCAGTGGATGTTGTCTACATGGACTTCAGTAAGGCCTTTGACAAGGTCCCTCATGGCAGACTGGTGCAGAAGGTGAAGTCGCATGGGATCAGAGGTGAGCTGGCAAGGTGGATGCAAAACTGGCTCAGTCAAAGAAGACAGAAGGTAGCAGTGGAAGGATGTGTTTCTGAATGGAGGGCTGTGACAAGTGGTGTTCACAGTAAGAAGTTTAACAACACCAGGTTAAAGTCCAACAGGTTTATTTGGTAGCAAGTGGTGTTCCTCAGGGATCAGTGCTGGGACCTTTGCTGTTTGTAAATGATTTGGAGGAAAATGTAACTGGTTTGATTAATAAGTTTGCGGACGACACAAAGGTTGGTGGATTTGCGGAAAGCGATGAGGACCATCAGAGGATACAGCAGGATATAGATCAGTTGGAGACTTGGGTGGAGAGATGCCAGATGCCGGACAAATGTGAGATAATGCAATTTGGAAGGTCCAATACAAATAGGAAATATACAATAAATGGCAGAACCCTTAAGAGTATTGATAGGCAAAGGGATCTGGGTGTACAGGTACACAGGTCACTGAAAGTGGCAACGCAGGTGGAGAAGGTAGTCAAGAAGGCATACTTGCCTTCATCGGCCGGGGCATTGAGTTTAAAAATTGGCAAGTCATATTGCAGATTTATAGAACCTTAGTTAGGCCACACTTGGAATATAGCGTTCAATTCTGGTCGCCACACTACTAGAAGGATGTGGAGGCTTTGGAGAGGGTACAGAAAAGATTTACCAGGATGTTGCCTGGTATGGAAGGCATTAGCTATGAGGAGAGGTTGGAGAAACTTGGTTTGTTCTCACTGGAGCGACGGAGGTTGAGGGGGAGACCTGATAGAAGTCTACAAGATTATGAGAGGCATGGACAGAGTGGATAGTCAGCAGCTTTTTCCCAGGGTGGAAGAGTCAATTACTAGGGGGCACAGGTTTAAGGTGCGAGGGGCAAGGTTTAAAGGAGATGTACGAGGCAGATTTTTTTACACCGAGAGTTGTGGGTGCCTGGAACTCGCTGCCGGGGGAGGTAGTGGAAGCAGATATGATAGTGACTTTTAAGGGGCGTCTTGACAAATACATGAATAGGATGGGAATGGAGGGATATGGTCCCCAGAAGGGTAGGGGGTTTTAGTTCAGTCGGGCAGCATGGTCGGTGCAGGCTTGGAAGCCTGTTCCTGTGCTGTAATTTTCTTTGTTCTTTGATTGAGATGTGCCAACTCAATTGTTTCCACTCCTCCCAGCTCTTTGTCAATCGCTATGCTATTTTTCCTCTCTCATCCATTCAAGTATTTACTAAGAGTGAGATAAACCCATCAGGCCCCCACTCCGTCCGAATCCATGTTTAATTATTTTACCCTGGAGACTCCCTTTTAATCTCCTGCTTCAGGTAACAGAAACCCTTTCCATATTGTTTGTGAAAAAAGCAATTGAGGAGTGTTACTATCTCTCCGATCCCTCAGCTATTTAAAAAACTATTCCTTCTGCCTTGGAAAGTTCAGGATGAGGGAGCACAGTCTAAAAATCCAAGCCAGAGCTTATGGATGTAAAATTAGGGAGCTGTCCTTCACAGGAGGACTCGGGCAGAAATTTGGAATGCTCATATCCAAACGCAACTTGATGCTTAAATCATTTGTGAATTTTAAATTGAGATTGGTAGGTTTTTGTTAGCCAAAGGTTATTAAGGGATATGGAGTTCTGGTTCAGAGCAGTCACAATCTCATTGACTGGCTGAGTGGCTGAATGGTGTCTTCCTGCTCCCATGTTCCCAACAGATAGCGAGCTGCTTTCTTTGTTCATTGGCACCAAATGATCCTCAGAAGCAGCTCCCTTTCTCTGGGGAGTTTGTTGCGCTCCAATTGAACCAGGCAGATGTTGTCTTACTGGATGGAGTTTGCAGCAGCTGACACCGGGGTGTTAATTAGAACCTGTGATACGCACAAACAATGAAAAAACAAACCCGCTGCAACGCAGCAGATGTATGACTCAAGTAATCCCCCATGAGGCAGCGCCCATTAAACATGGCTAAGCAGCTGCTCCCCGTGCCTCTAGTAAGCTGAGAACACCATCACCAAGTAGTGTCAGTGTAGAATTGGACAGCACAGGAGGAGACCATTCAACACATTCTACTAGCTCTTTGAAAGACCCCTCCCACCGTCCCCACTCCTTCCCCATTGCTCATTTTTCTTCTTCCAGTTTTTATCCAATTGCCCTTTAGAAAGTTTCTATCTAATTAGTTTCCACCGCCCTTTCGGGCAGCACATTCCAGATCACAACAACTCACTGTGCTGAAAAGAAATCTCATCTCCTCCCTGGTTCTTTTGCCAAAAAGCTGGATGAGAACACAATCGGAACAGTGTCAATTCTGCTCTGCACATTTGGGAGAGTTAGTGTTTCAAAAATTAATGGTTGCAACAGCCTTTGAGTGAGGTTGTCTCATTAGATGGTGAGGTTTTATTTTCCTTTTTTATTCATTTACAGGATATGGGTGTCGCTGGCTGGGCCAGCACTCATTGCCCATCCCTCATTGCCGTCGAGAAGGTGGTGATGAGCTGCTTTTTTGAATCGCTGCAGTCCACGTGGTGCAGGTACACCCACAGTGCTGTTAGGGAAATAATTCCAGGATTTTGACCCAGTGACACTGAAGGGACAATGTTATAGTCGGATGGTCGAGGTTGGGAGTTAGGAAGGTGCTGCCTAAGGGGCCTTACAGTGCATTTTGTAGATGGTACACACTGCAGTCACTGTGGCGGAGGGAATGAATGTTTGCGAATGGGGTGTTTTGTCCTGGATGGTGGACAGGCTTTGGGGAGTCAGAAGGTGAGTTACTCGCCACAGAATTCCCAGACTCTGTCCAGCTCTTGTGACCACAGTATTCATATGGCTGGTTCCAGTGTGGAGTTGAATTTCCAATAGCTGTTCAAAGTTAAAAGAAAGCAGGCAGCAAATAGAAACACTTTTGCTTTGTTTGAAATTCACATACCACTAACTTGTTTGTGACTTTTGAAGCTACACATCCAAACATTAAAACATAAAGGCAAGGGTGATCTTCAAACAGGCGTGTGGTGGACTTTTTGTAGATCATTACAGCCATTATAATGACCAGGCCAATGTGCAAAGAGGGTGACAGAACACTGGTACCCTAGAAAATAAAGAAGAATTCAACACTCAACATCAACAGCTAGAGGCTGGTATGTGCAGAAAATATGTTATCATTGATTCGATCTACTTACCGCTATTGTAGAACCGTTTTTGCCCGTCCCACCAGAAAAGATGACCCGGAAATAATTGGTGCAGGAATAGATGGCTCCTGCTATTATTCCAAACACAGGCAGAATCTTCATTCTCAGTCCTAGTACTGGAATCTGGATTGGGAGAAAGAATAAACAGAAGCTGTTTGTGACGTCAACTGTGAAATGTGTTTTGAACGCGCTATACAACACAGCCAGTGTGGAATTAATAACTCAGGCAAACACAAAAAACTCCAAATGTCTTTACATTCTGAAGCTCTCTCACTCAGCATCATTACAATATGAGTTTAGGAA
Source organism: Mustelus asterias (assembly GCF_964213995.1). Lineage (NCBI taxonomy): Eukaryota > Metazoa > Chordata > Chondrichthyes > Carcharhiniformes > Triakidae > Mustelus > Mustelus asterias. The sequence goes on from NC_135809.1 coordinate 4,018,790, forward strand.
GAGTTTTATTACCTTTCTTTATCCATTCCGTGTAAAGTTTTAATGGGAATTTCCAGAGGCAGCAGAACACAACAACAACAAAAAATAAGCAACACAAAGTTTGCGTCAATATCACATTGGAAAGCACACATCAGTGAAATTCATTGCAAAGGACCCTTAGACATTTGTAAACTAATAGCTTGTAACGCAATGCAGCCAATATCTGCTGGGCTGAAATCTCATTTTTAAACTGATAATAAAGCTTCGCTTCAGTTAAGATTAAGGAAAAGCAAGTTACCAGCCTTACTTTCCAAATTAAAGTGGCTTCCAGTCACTGCTGGGGGGGGGGGGGACAGAAGACAGACAGATTACAAATAAGATTCATCCTCAATAAGGCAGATTAGGAGGAGGCCTGTGTACAGCAATCAACACAGGACAGGCGAGTTGGACCAAAAGATTTGATTTGATTTATTGTCACATGTATTAGCACACAGTGAAAGTATTGTCTCTTGCGCGCTATACAGACAGAGCATACCGTTCATAGAGAAGGAAAGGAGAGTGCAGAATGTAGTGTTACAGTCATAGCTAGGGTGTAGAGAAAGATCAACTTAATGCAAGGTAGGTCCATTCAAAAGTCTGACAGCAGCAGGGAAGAAGCTGTTCTTGTGTTCGTGACCTCAGACTTTTGTATCTTTCTTCCAACGGAAGAAGGTGGAAGAGAGAATGTCCGGGGTGCTGGCTTAATTATGCTGGCTGCTTTGCTGGAAATGTCGACAGGGAAGTGTAGACAGAGTCAATGGATGTTGAGGCGGGTTTGCGTGATGTATTGGGCTACATTCACAACGTTTTGTAGTTCCTTGTGGTCTTGGGCAGAGCAGGAGCCATACCAAGCTGTGATACAACCAGAAAGAATGCTTTCTATGGTGCATCTGTAAAAGTTGGTGAGAGTCGTAGCCGACATGCCAAATTTCCTTAGTCTTCTGAGAAAGTAGAGGCGTTGGTGGGCTTTCTTAACTATAGCGTCAACATGGAGGACCAGGACAGGTTGTTGGTGATCTGAACACCTAAAATCCTGAAGCTCTCGACCATTTCTACTTAGTCCTGGCCCATTTCTGTGCTGCACATTCTACACATGAACCCCAACAGTGAACACTGTCTACTCTAACTGAGCAGAGGAAGTGAGAAAACAAGAATTCCAGCATCATCAGCACAGGAACAGCTGGTTAGACAATGACTGAACAGTAATGAGGTCTTTGCTGTGACCAACACCCTTGTTACACACCCACGGGGAAAGATGTTTAAAAATAATATACACAGACCAACAACTTCTTTCCCTGTCTCAGATAATCTGTACTCTTTCCCGATACAAGAGAAATGGTTCTTATGGATCACTCATAATCCTGTAATTGAGACAGAGTAGAATTCAAAATCTACACAACTAGCTAACCCTTTAATAGAGGAGAAACTGGCCATTTGGCCCAACTGCCCTGAGCCTGTGAACTCCCATTCTGCCTTAATAGAGGAAGAGAAACAAGAAATGTGGTTTGGGAGGAATTTGTATTTATAGGGAGCCGGTTAACATCCCTCAAAGTCTCCCAAACACTTCATGAATTACTTTGAAGAGTGGCCGACTGTACACAGCAACAACCTTAAACATGTTCCAATGTGCTTCACAGTTGTGCTACCAAGCAAAATTTAACACTGAGTCAAATAAAGAGATACTAGGGCTGAAACCCGGTTAAAGGGATAGATTTCAAAAAAACCTGGCGGAAATATAACGGTGCAGCAAGATCCCAGAAACAACAACGCAACAAAGGGTGTTGCTGGAGGGAAGAATGTTGGCCAAGACCTCTCGTTTTCAGCACAAACACATCTGAAGATGAATAATATACCTCGTATTGACCCAGGCAATGGGTAAATGACAGGTACCGTTTGATTTCCCGCCACCCATTGATTGTCTATTTGATCAATATGCCAGGAGGGCGGGAGGTGTTTGACAACAAGGCATTGATTTAATATCCAGTATAACGTTGACAAAGCCAAGATACACAATCTCATCAAATCTCATTAACACTTGTGAAAGATTTTAAACACACAATTCTGATGGAGAATATTAATAACCCACCCAGCCTAAAGTGGTTTGTTGATCACAAAATAATTACCCTGGACAAGACAATAATTTCAGCCTAACTGTACAGAAATGATTAGAAGGTCCCTTCATACACAGAAAAATAATGACTCTTCCCACATCACATGGCAACCAAAGTGACCTGGACAATGAACGGGAAAGAGAGTTTTGGACTCCTGCCCCAGTGCAGACAAGTATCGACTGACACTGATTGAGCCGGTGGGGAGGATGGGGGGAGGGGTGGAGAAGCTGATATACTTCTGCAGTTTAATCCAGATGAGAGTGATTGGATTCACGTAGGAACGAAGCTGAACTACCCGAAGTGGATCTGCTCTGTTGCTCTGCAGCACCTCAGGTGACCCATACATGCCAAGAAAGTATAATGGCAAATTGGGAGAATGGAATGGATGGGAGCGGGGCAGGGCCAACGGGAGAACAAAAACAGCAGGTGTGGGCAGATCTTGCTATTACAGTATTCCGACAGAGCACTCATAGAATCATACAGCGCAGAAGAGGCCCTTCAGCCCATCGAGTCTGCATCAACACCTCGCATCGAGCCCTGCATCGCTCAGATTTAAACTCCCCCTTCAGTGATGCCTACAGGCCTGCAATAATATTACAATCTCAATGATTGTGCACAACCAATCAGGAATGAGCTGTGGGGGGGAGGGGGGGGGGGGAAGAGACACAGGTTGTGAAAATTTGCCCCAAGACACCCCCCCACCTCCACCCTGTCTGGAACAGATGGAAGGGCGATTCACAGCTTCTCCAACCCAACCTATCTCTGCCCTCTCAATCCAATGCGGATAAATTGGGACAGTTCAGATGCTGGAAGGGCTATGGAACGTGTACCGTGACAGAGAGGTGGAGAGCTGGACTTGAAGCTAGCCTTGCACTGATGCAGTGTAAAATGGCCCTTTGTGGGATCTTTCTGTGCACAAATTGGTTGCCCCGTGTCTCTACGTTACAGCACTCACTGCACTTCAGGATAAATTCAAGGATGTGAATTCCACAACACCAATAAATACAGCTGTACACATACACAGCCAGAAGTCTCATTGAAACTCTGCAACAAATGCAGGCAGTCATCACTAAGTTAAAATATAGCTCACCTGGTAATCCCAAAGAGTAGCTCCTCCAATGGCAGACAAGAAAAAGATGAGCATTATGCAGATTTGAACTTCAGTTACATCAATTCTAATCGGATATAGAGAGATCAGTGGTTAAAACCGCTGTGAGTTTACAGTGGATCAGACACTCAATCAAACACTTAACGCTGATTCTAGAATGACAATTCTAAATGTGCGACTACTAGATTTCTGTTAACCAAAGGTTGTAAGGGATTTGAAGAAGAGGCAGTGACCTGGCATTAGGGTCACAGAACAGCCATGATTTCACTGAATATTGGAACAGGCAGAACAGGCTTGTGGGGCTAAATGGCCTCCTCCTGTTCCCAAGTCCCCATCACCAAATGTTGGGGGGTGTGGGGGGAGCCCAGGCTGCCTGACGTTCCTCAATCAGGGAATATCCGGCATGCCATCCACAACTCTCATTCAGGTGATTCCATCGTCTCTTACTTCACAATTTGGGGTGTATGTGCGTACGTGCTGTGTGCGCGTGCATGTGTACGTGCTGTGTGCGCGTGCATGTGTACGTGCTGTGTGCGCGTGCATGTGTACGTGCTGTGTGCGCGTGTACGTGCTGTGTGCGCGTGCATGTGTACGTGCTGTGTGCGCGTGCATGTGTACGTGCTGTGTGCGCGTGCATGTGTACGTGCTGTGTGCGCGTGCATGTGTACGTGCTGTGTGCGCGTGCATGTGTACGTGCTGTGTGCGCGTGCATGTGTACGTGCTGTGTGCGCGTGCATGTGTACGTGCTGTGTGCGCGTGCATGTGTACGTGCTGTGTGCGTGCACGTATGCGGGTGCGCGTTGCACGTGCATGTATGTGCGCGTATGTGCACGTGTGGAGTTGAATGTGAGGCTCCCAATCAATTAACCTGCACTTGTAGAATCAGCTTAGATATTACACACAAAACTGCTGCGGAAACATCAAACGGTTACTTTAGTTACACGCGTGTTCCATATTGCTACAGTTTACATAGGAAGTTGGTCATACACTCAGGTACGCACTTCATGTATGTAAAGTAGAATAGAAATTCCATTCGCACAGATCAATTTGAAATGCCTGACAAGCTGCTGTGAAATTCTAGATTTGTGTTATTTATAAGCAGGCTTTAATACAATTTATTTTAAATGGGTTAACATTGGAGATTGATGACAACACAAAAGGCTATTGTACTCTTTAAACCCATTCCAGCTCTCTGTAAAAGCTACACTGCTCTTTCCTCACAGCCTTACAGACTTTTCCCTTCCTAATATTTATCCTATTTTTCAATTCCGCAATGGAACGTATCAAAACTATTGCAGTAAAAACTGTGCCATGAAAGCTTTGCAACAGTAAAGGCTTTTGGGTAATGCAGTAGCATATTGGTTATGTTACTGGATAGTATTCCAGAAACCTGGGTGATCCAGAGACCTGAATTCAGATCCCATCACAACTTAAATTCAATCAATAAAATCTTGAATAAAAAGCTCGTCTCTGTGATTGAGACCATGAAACTACCCGGCTGTTGTAAAAACCCATCTGGTTCACTAATGTCCCCTTTAGGGAATGAAACCAGCTGTTGTCCTTAGCTGGCCTGACCTACATGTGGCTCCAGATCCACATCAATGTGGTTTGACTCTTAACTTTCCTCTGAAACAAGCCTTTCAGTCATATTCAAGAAGGCAGCTCACCAGCACTTCTTTCGGACAATTAGAGATGGGCAACAAACGCTGGCCTTGCCAGTGACGTCCACATCCATGAAAGAATTTAAAAAATCATCCTCCGCCCCATACAGCTTCCTCGGTCCTTTGCACCTCAGTGTACTATAAATTAGACTGACAACTAATTTAAGATAGTTAGTTGAGCTCGCAGTGTGGCATATTTACATGTACTGGAAGCTATGTATATTCATATATATGAGACCCTGTTTTTTGCAGACAGAAACAGGGACACGCATTGAGTCTGTTTCAGCTAAACAAAGTAAGTGATAGCCATTTGCTGGTTCATCTGTCAGTGCAATGCCTTGACCAACCAGAGTCAATGCTTGACAGTTGACTGTAAGTCACCATTAACTGGTGCATTCTCCATGGCAATGCCTCTACCAATCAGAGTCTGTTTGCCAACCAATCAGCATTCTCTTATACAGAATAATGTTATTTCCCCTAACATTAGTTTTCTTGGAACTGATGAGTGGGCAAGACAAAAATCTTCAACAAAATGTCTATTTTCAGCAACACTCAAGTTCTTTACCCAAAACGGCTATTTCTAAAATAGATGTAAATTTGAGGGAAAACAGTCAAAATTGGCCCATAATCTGTTTGATAATCTCTCAATACTGCCTGAATCTTATTAGCATTCTTTTTTTGGGACAGCACAATGGTACAGTGGTTAGCACTGCTGCCTCACAACGCCAGGGACACAGGTTCAATTCCCAGCTTGGGTCACTGTCTGTGTGGAGTTTCCACATTCTCCCCCGTGTCTGTGTGGGTCTCCTCCAGGTGCTCCGGTTTCCTCCCACTGTCCAAAACTGTGCAGATTAGATTGATTGGCCATGCTAAATTGCTCCTTAGTGTTTGGGGGATGTCAGGGGGATTGGTAAGTTATATATGTGGGGTTACGGGAATAGAGCCTTGGTGGGATTATTGTCAGTGCAGGCTCGATGGGCCAAATGGCCTCATTCCGCACTGAAGGGATTCTCGTCTATTATGGACCTAGCGTGAGTGCAAACATTCCTCAGGCTAGCAGGAGCTCTGCAAGTAACTCCCCTGGCTGGGGCAATGTGTGTGGTTAGGCACAAAGTTGTTTTCCTGTACATGACCGTTCTCTGAATCCTCAAACTGCAAAGACTAGGGGCAGATTCCAGCATTAACCCTCGTTATCCTAACAATAAACAGCAGATTCAATCCTTCCCTGACTGAGAGCCAATTAACGGGGAGAGTAAATAATTGCACGGGCAATTCAGAAAAATCGCTTTACACAGAGAATGGTTACAATGTGAAGTTCTCTGCAGCAAATATTTCGTGGAATCCAGAATCTCTTTTAAACACTTGTGCTTTGTTGATGGTGAACAGGCTTTGGGGAGTCAGGAGGTGAGTTACTCTCCACAGGATTCCTAGCCTCTGACCTGCTCTGGTAGCCACAATATTCATATGACTAGTCTAGTTCAGCTTCTGGTCAGTGGTAACTCCCCCATGTATTTACATTCCTGGACGCCGTCTTCCCTAATTTCCGTGCACAAGAAATGTTTTCCAGCTAGACATATTCTGCATAGGGAATAAGATGGGATTGGCGGGATGGTGGTGAACAAACCGTGAAGACTTACTTGCCAAATCGTAGGGATCCTGAAACGTATGTTTGCCAGTGAGCACAATAGAACATAAAGACGCCAATGAAACAGCAGAAAAACATCAGGTCTGGATCTGATCCCAGGTGAACGGAAAGGCAGCTGCCCAAGCCAACCATAACTACAAAATAAAAAGAAGCAACAGAGTTAAAACACAAGAGAGAGTGCTGACCAATGGCTCTCCAATTTCCGTTCCGAGAAAGGATATTAACGTTCCCAGAGAACGTTGGCTTTTAAGGTGATCAGAAATAAACTCTGACCTAATTTGGACCTCGCGACCCATTCCTGGCAACCAGTGTTAAGAGGTTCTGGCCGACACTTCAACAAATACAGCTACTGCTGTTGTTGGAATGAGATAACAAAGTATTTACAGAAAGACAAAGGCCATTCAGCCAACCAGACAGTGCCTGTGTTTATGCTCCACATGGCCCTCCTTACAGCCCTCATCATCTTACCCTATCAGCATTTCCTTCTATTCCTTTCTCCCTCTCTCATGTGTTTATGCAGCTGCCCCTTCAATGCATCTATACTATACTAGGGCAGCACGGTGGCACAGTGGTTAACACTGCTGCCTCACAACGCTGGTTCGTTTCCCGACTTGGGTCACTGTCTGTGTGGAGTTTGCACATGCTCCCTGTGTCTGCGTGGGTTTCCACTGGGTGCTCCAGTTTCCAACCACAGTCCAAAGATGTGCGGGTTAGGTGGATTGGCCAAGCTAAATTGCCCCTTAGTGTCAGGGGGATTAGCAGGGTAAATGCATGGGGTTATGGGGATAGGGCCTGGGTGGGATTGTGGTCGGTGCAGACTCGATGGGCTGAATGGTCTCCTTCTGCACTGAAGGTCTAATGATTCTATTCACCTCAAATACTCCCTTTAGTACCGAGTTCCGCATTCTCACCACTCTCTGGGTAAAGAAGTTTCTCCTGAATTCCTGATTGGATTTATTAATGATTATTATAAATGTTAGCCCCTAATTCTGGTCTTTGACTGGTGGGAAGATCTTTTCTAGACCTTCCCAAACCCTTTTCTAATATTAAAGAAGCCTCAGTCTCTACCTTGCTGGAGAAAGGAGTTCCAGCCCCTTTAACCTAATAGCTCTGAACTCCCAGTTCCAATGTCATTCTGGTAAATATTTTTTGCATCTTCTCCAGTGCCACCTTAGTCTTTTTATATGATAGAGACTAGAACTCCGCACAGTGCAACCAGAGACATAACCAATGTTTTACACAACTGTAAAATAACTTAAACAGAAAATGCTGGAAAATCTCAGCAGGTCTGACAGCATCTGTGGAGAGAGAATAGAGCCAATGTTTCGAATCTAGATGACCCTTCGTCAGAGCTGTGCTCGAAATGTTGGCTCAATTCTCTCTCCATAGACGCTGTCAGACCTGCTGAGATTTTCCAGCATTTTATATTTTTGTTTCAGATTCCAGCATCCGCAGTATTTTGCTTTTATTTAACGTAACTTCCCTGTTTTTCAATTCTACTCCTCTGTAAGTGAACCCCAGAGTTTTTCTTATGCCCTTATTAATCTGCGTGACTGCGTCTGGTGACTTGTGCTCCCCCCCCCGCCCTGTCCACCAGGTCCCTCTACCACACATACCTGTGGAAAAGGAATCGCAGCCATGGTCAAACAGCTCCCCAAGCGGGGAGCTGCTGTTGGTCCTTCGAGCTTGCTTGCCGTCAATCGCATCCAAGGATTGGTAAATAAATAATCCCAGGCCACACAGAATGTACACATAAGCAGGTGCCTGTTAAAAAAAAAAGGACACCAGGTCAAAGATTAAATGGTCCAGTGCAAAATAACTCATCCAGAAGCAGCTTAATACAGTGCACAGCACTCAACAGATAGAAACATAGAAAATAGGAGCAGGAGGAGGCCATTCTGCCCTTCGAGCCTGCTCCATCATCCATTATCACAGTTGATCATCCAACTCAATAGCCTGACCCCGCCTTCCACCCACTTCCTTTGATTCTTCTTAGCCTCATTTTATTAATTGATCAACTGACTGGAGAAACAGGCTTGAAGGGCAGACTGATCTCCTGACACACCTGCTGGTTGTTTGCTGTGGCTCAGTGGGTCAAGCTCTTGCCTCGGAGTCAGAAGGTTGCGGGTTCGAGTCCCACTCCAGAGGCATGAGCACAAAATCCAGGCTGACATTCCCAGTGCTGGTGCTGAGGGAGTGCTGCACTGCCAGAGGTGCCGTCTTTCAGATGGGATATAAGCTGAAGCCTCCAAGTGCTCTCTAAGGTGGATGTAAAAGATCCCATGGCCACCATTTGAAGATGAGTCCTGCCAGATGTCCTCGGCTAATATTTATCCCACACCAACATCACTGATCATTTTTATTTACTGTTTGTGGAATCTTGCTGTGCACAAATTAGCTGCTGCATTTCCCAGATTACAATGTCCACAGGTTTATTTTGCTGGTTGTAAAGTGTTCTGCATAGAATTCCCTTTCTCTCTCTAATTCTCCTGTAACCTCACACAACACGGTAAAGTCTGGAAGCTGAACTTTGTCCCTGATCACAAACTCAAACTCCAAAACATTATCAGGAAACGCGCATGCAGCAAAACACAGCCAGACTGAGCTCAACAACTCCTGCACACGGTAAAGACAGACGGGAAACACTACATATCCATCACCCCCCCACACTGCACACCCACACCCCCCCACACTGCACGCCCACCCCCCCTCACACTGCACACCCATCACCCCCCCCCTCACACTGCACACCCACACCCCCCCACACTGCACGCCCACCCCCCCCACACTGCACACCCATCACCCCCTCTCACACTGCACACCCATCACCCCCCCTCACACTGCACACCCATCACCCCCCCCTCACACTGCACACCCATCACCCCCCTCACACTGCACACCCATCACCCCCCCTCACACTGCACACCCATCACCCCCCCTCACACTGCACACCCATCGCCCCCCCTCACACTGCACACCCATCGCCCCCCCTCACACTGCACACCCATCGCCCCCCCTCACACTGCACACCCATCGCCCCCCCTCACACTGCACACCCATCACCCCCCCTCACACTGCACACCCATCACCCCCCCTCACACTGCACACCCATCACCCCCCCTCACACTGCACGCCCACCCCCCCTCACACTGCACACCCATCGCCCCCCCTCACACTGCACACCCATCACCCCCCCTCACACTGCACACCCCCCCCCTCACACTGCACACCCATCACCCCCCCTCACACTGCACACCCATCGCCCCCCCTCACACTGCACACCCATCACCCCCCCTCACACTGCACACCCATCACCCCCCCTCACACTGCACACCCATCACCCCCCCTCACACTTCACGCCCACCCCCCCTCACACTGCACACCCATCGCCCCCCCTCACACTGCACACCCATCACCCCCCCTCACACTGCACACCCCCCCCCTCACACTGCACACCCATCACCCCCCCCCTCACACTGCACACCCATCACCCCCCCCTCACACTGCACGCCCACCCCCCCCACACTGCACACCCATCACCCCCCCTCACACTGCACACCCATCGCCCCCCCCTCACACTGCACACCCCCCCCCTCACACTGCACACCCAGCACCCCCCCCTCACACTGCACACCCATCACCCCCCCCTCACACTGCACACCCATCACCCCCCCTCACACTGCACACCCATCACCCCCCCCCACACTGCACACCCATCACCCCCCCTCACACTGCACACCCATCACCCCCCCTCACACTGCACACCCACACCCCCCCACACTGCACACCCACCCCCCCTCACACTGCACACCCATCACCCCCCCTCACACTGCACACCCATCACCCCCCCTCACACTGCACACCCATCACCCCCCCTCACACTGCACACCCATCGCCCCCCCCTCACACTGCACACCCCCCCCTCACACTGCACACCCAGCACCCCCCCCCTCACACTGCACACCCATCACCCCCCCCTCACACTGCACACCCATCACCCCCCCTCACACTGCACACCCACACCCCCCCCCACACTGCACACTCACACCCCCCCACACTGCACACCCACACCCCCCACACTGCACACCCACACCCCCTCACACTGCACACCCATCACCCCCCCAACACTGCACACCCATCACCCCCCCTCACACTGCACACCAATCGCCCCCCCCCTCACACTGCACACCAATCGCCCCCCCCTCACACTGCACACCAATCGCCCCCCCCTCACACTGCACACCCATCACCCCCCTCACACTGCACACCCCCCCTCACACTGCACCCCCCCCCCCACACTGCACACCCCCCCCCACACTGCACACCCCCCCCCACACTGCACACCCATCGTCCCCCCCTCACACAGCACACCCATCACCCCCCCTCACACAGCACACCCATCACCCCCCCCCTCACACTGCACACCCCCCCCTCACACAGCATACCCATCACCCCCCCCTCACACTGCACACCCCCCCCTCACACTGCACCCCCCCCCCACACTGCACACCCATCACCCCCCCCACACTGCACACCCATCACCCCCCCCCCCACACTGCACACCCATCGTCCCCCCCCTCACACTGCACACCCATCGTCCCCCCCCTCACACTGCACACCCATCACCCCCCCTCACACAGCACACCCATCACCCCCCCTCACACAGCACACCCATCACCCCCCCCTCACACTGCACACCCCCCCCCTCACACAGCATACCCATCGTCCCCCCCCTCACACTGCACACCCATCACCCCCCCTCACACTGCACACCCATCACCCCCCCCTCACACTGCACATCCCCCCTCACACAGCACACCCATCACCCCCCCCTCACACTGCACACCCCCCCTCACACAGCATACCCATCGTCCCCCCCCTCACACTGCACACCCATCACCCCCCCTCACACTGCACACCCATCACCCCCCCTCACACTGCACACCCATCACCCCCCCTCACACAGCACACCCATCACCCCCACCTCACACTGCACACCCATCACCCCCCCCCCACACTGCACACCCATCACCCCCCCCTCACACAGCACACCCATCACCCCCCCCTCACACTGCGCACCCATCACCCCCCCCTCACACTGCGCACCCATCACCCCGTCCTATGCTGCACAGCCATCATTTTGCTTCTCTGTGTATCCATTACCCCACCCAATTTGCACACCCTGTGTCAATTCACAATGCAATCCAATTTTTGCATTAAAAATTGAAGTAGAGTCAAATATCACCATGGAGTTAATTACAATGGGACATGAATTCAGACAATAGCAAACGGATCTGACAGGATTATCATCAGACAGGTATGTATGGGGTGTGGAAACGCAATACAAGCTAACCATTTAAACATGAGAAGGCTGGAATGGACAGTCATTATTATTTATGACAGACCAAACCAGTTTCCTGCTGCTGGAATCCGGAATTTATCCAATGTCATAAATCTAAACTAAGCACCAGGTATAAATACTTCTGTTGGTGAACACAACCACAAACTCTAGCTTGGAGTTTACAGACAGCGATGGTGTGAGTGAGATTCTAGATCAAAGTGGTAGGATTGGAAACACTGGAACAGCGAGGGTTAAGGCGAGATTCAGTAAACAGGTTCAAAATTCTGAGGACTTTTGCTGAGAGTAAATCGGAACAAACTGTTTCCAGTGGCAGTAAGGTCAGTAACCAGAGGACACAGATTTAAGACAATTGGAAATGAACCACAGGGAGTGGTGAGATTCTGTTTAACACTGCGAGTTATTAAGCACTGGCTGAAGGGGCGGTGGAAGCACGTTTTATAGCGAGTTTCAAAAGGTAAATGCAATCGATATTTGAAGGTGAGAAAATTTGCGGGGCAATGGGGAATGGCCAGGGAGTGGGGCCAATTAGAAAGTTCTTTCAGAGAGCAAGCAGAGACATGATGTGCTGAATGGCCTTCTTCTGCGCTGTATCATTATGAAAGTCTGAGGTCATTTTCATTACGTTGACAATTGAATTCAATGACATCTACACGCCCTGGTACAATTATCCCCGCACCCTCTCAGCCTGCCTCACCTTAAATCCACATTTAGTCCAAACTGCGCAATAGACTGACTGGCTGTCCCAGTAACCCTTTAAATACTGGAACTGAAAATCTGATTCTTGGCTCAGTGGTCCAAAACAAGATTCTTATTTTTAAACTTTGCTGCTAAATGCATGTGTGTCTGTGGGTGTGTGTCTGTGGGTGTGTGTGTGTCTGTGGGTGGGTGTGTGTGTGTGTCTGTGGGTGGGTGTGTGTGTGTGTCTGTGGGTGGGTGTGTGTGTGTGTCTGTGGGTGTGTGTACACGCGTGCGCGCTGGTTGCAAAGAAATCTACACAGGTTAGACAAAGGAACGTAACAAACACAGTCCCTCAAGCCTGCACTTTCATTCGATTACAAGACTTGCATTTATATAGCACCTTTCACAACCCAAGCACCCAAATGGTTTGTACTTGCTGATATAATGTAGGAAGCGCAGCATTCAGAGCACAGTAAGATCCCAAGATATGATAATGACTGGATAATCTGCTTTTCACAATGATGGTTGAAAAATAGGGTGGTAATAGTCGGAGATTTTAACTTTCCCAACATTGACTGGGACAGCCATAGTATTAGAGGGTTGGATGGAGAGAAATTTGTTGAGTGTATTCAGGAGGAATTTCTCATTCAGTATGTGGATGGCCCGCTAGAGAGGGGGCAAAACTTGACCTAATTTTGGGAAATAAGGAAGGGCAGGTGACAGAAGTGTTAGTGAGGGATCACTTTGGGACCAGTGATCATAATTCTATTAGTTTTAAGATAGCAATGGAGAATGATAGGTCTGTCCCAAAAGTTAATATTCTAAATTGGGGCAAGGCCAATTTTGATGGTATCAGGCAGGAACTTTCAAAAGTTAATTGGGGGAGTCTGTGGGAAGGAAAAGGGACGTCTGGTAAGTGGCATGCTTTCAAAAGTGTGTTAACCAGGGCTCAGGGTAAACACATTCCTCTTAGAGTGAAGGGCAAGGCTGGGAGAAGTCGGGAACCCTGGATGACTCGGGATATTGAGGCCCTGGTCAAGAAGAAGAAAGGGGCACATGACATGCATAGGCAGCTGGGATCAAGTGAATCCCTTGAAGAGTATAGGGGGTGTAGGAGTAGAGTTAAGAGAGAAATCAGGAGGGCAAAAAGGGGACACGAAATTGTTTCGGCAGATAAGACAAAGGAGAATCCAAAGAGCTTCGACAAATACATAAAAGGCAAAAGAGTAACAAGGGAGAGAGTAGGGCCTCTTAAGGATCAACAAGGTCATCTATGTGCGGATCCACAAGAGATGGGTGAGATCCTAAATAAATATTTCTCATCAGTATTCACTGTTGAGAAAAGCATGGATGTTAGGGAACTTGGGGAATTAAATATTGATGTCTTGAGGAGTGTACATATTACAGAGAAGGAGGTGCTAGAAGTCTTAAAGCGCATCAAGGTAAATAGATCTGCGGGACCTGATGAGGTATATCCCAAGACGTTGTGGGAGGCTAGAGAGGAAAATGCGGGTCCCCTAGCTGAGATATTTGAATCATCGATAGTCATGGGTGAGGTGCCTGAAGATTGGGGAGTGGCAAATGTTGTGCCTTTGTTTAAAAAGGGCTGCAGGGAAAAGCCTGGGAGCTACAGGCCAGTGAGTCTCACATCTGTGGTGGGTAAATTCATAGAAATCATAGAAACCCTACAGTGCAGAAACAGGCCATTCGGCCCATCAAGTCTGAACCGACCACAATCCCACCCAGGCCCTACTCCCATATCCCTACACATTTACCCGCTAATCCCTCTAACCTACGCATCTCAGGACACTAAGGGGCAATTTTACCATGGCCAATCAACCTAACCCGCACATCTTTGGACTGTGGGAGGAAACCGGAGAACCCGGAGGAAACCCACGCAGACACGAGAAGAATGTGCAAACTCCACACAGACAGTGACCCAAGCCAGGAATCGAACCCAGGTCCCTGGAGCTGTGAAGCAGCAGTGCTAAGCACTGTGTTACCGTGCCGCCCAAATTGTTGGAAGGTATTTTGAGAGACAGAATCTACAGGCATTTAGAGATGCAAGGACTGATTAGGGACAGTCAGCACGGCTTTGAGAGTGGAAAATCATGTCTCACAAATTTGATTGAATTTTTTGAAGGGGTAACCAAGAAGGTAGATGAGGGCAGTGCAGTTGATGTTGTCTACATGGACTTTAGCAAGGCCTTTGATAAGGTACCGCATGGTAGGTTGTTGCATAAAGTTAAATCTCATGGGTGAGGTATCTAAATGGATACAAAATTGGCTTCTTGACAGAAGCCAGACGGTGGTTGTAGAGAGTTGTTTTTCAAACTGGAGGACTGTGACCAGCGGTGTGCCTCAGGGATCAGTGCTGGGCCCACTGTCATTTGTCATTTATATTAATGATTTGGATGAGAACATAGGGGGCATGGTTAGTAAGTTTGCAGATGATACCGAGATTGGTGGCATGGTGGACAGTGAGGAAGGTTATCTCCAATTGCAGCGGGATCTTGATCAATTGGGCCAGTAGGCTGGCGAATGGCAGATGGAGTTTAATTTGGACAAATACAAGGTAATGCATTTTGGTAGATTGAACCAGGGCAGGACTTACTCAGTTAATGGTAGGGGGTTGGGGAGAGTTACAGAACAAAGAGATCTAGGGGTACATGTTCATAGCTCCTTGAAATTGGAGTCACTGGTGGAGAAGAGTGGTGAAGGCGGCATTCGGCATGCTTGGTTTCATCAGTCAGAATATTGAATACAGGAGTTGGGACGTCTTGTTGAAGTTGTACAAGACATTGGTAAGGCCACACTTGGAATACTGTTATAGAAAGGATATTATTAAACTAGAAAGAGTGCAGAAAAGATTTACTAGGATGCTACCGGGACTTGATGGATTGAGTTATGAGAGGCTGAATAGACTGGGACTTTTTTCTCTGGAGCGTAGGAGGCTGAGGGGTGACCTTATAGAGGTCTATAAAATAAATGAGGGGCATAGACGAGGTAGATAGTCAATATATTTTCCCAGAGGTAGGGGAGTCTAAAACTAGAGGGCATAGGTTTAAGGTGAGAGGGGAGAGATACAAAAGTGTCCAGAGAGGCAATTTTTTCACACAGAGGGTGGTGAGTGTTTGGAACAAGCTGCCAGAGGTAGTAGTAGAGGTGGGTACAATTTTATCTTTTAAAAAGCATTTAGATCGTTACATGGGTACGATGGGTATAGAGGGATATGGGCCAAATGCGGGCAATTGGGATTAGTTTAGGAGTTTTTTTTAAAAAAGGGCGGAATGGACAAATTGGGCCGAAGGGCCTGTTTCCATGCTGTAAACCTCTATGACTCTATAACAGGTTTTGGCTCCAATGGAAAACACCGTGAATCGGATGATTCTTAGTTGCACTGACTGGAGACTGCAGATCTCAAGGTCCCTGTTTCAATCCCGGCTTTCGTCACAAGCCCACATACTGGCTTTCTTTGCTATCTGCTAATTGAACAGCCAAGGAGACAGGAAGAATTTTCGATTTCGTGGGTTTAAAATGGGTCGCCACTTTAGAAACTTGACTACGTTGTGACACATTGTCACCTACACCATCTCTCCCTTTGAACAGAAGGCATTTTACAAATTATTTCTACAAAGGCATTACCGATACGTGGACGCGATTCAACAGTCAAGTTCTCCAGGTTGTTACACAGCCACATAAGGTGACAGATGATCATTAACTTGGTCAGAGTGGTAGGTTTTAAGATGTGCCTTAAAGGAGGAGAGAGGGAGAAATTCAGTCAGAAATTTCCAAACTTTAGGTTTAGGCATCCGAAAAAATAGCTACCCAATGGTGGAGTGATTAAAATTGGGAACGCTACAGAGAGCGGAATATGAGTTCTGGAACGGGGAGGACTTGGCGAGGGGCAAGTTTGATTTGAGAGGTTTGTTGTTAGCGCTGACAAACAGGTAGGACAGGAAAGGGTATGACAGAAACCTGCTGCAGGATGTAAGTGTTGCCTCTACAGGAAGTGCAGACACAATGAATAAATGAATTCAGTGTGTGCACCAAGAATTAATCAGCTTCTGGTCTGAACGTGAAGCTCTACAATCCAGTTCACACAAAACTAGCTTCACAATAATATCAAAGAATAAAATCAAAGTTGAAATCACGGCTGGGCAGTGAAAAAGCCTCACCCTCACATGTCGACATGTTTCCTACCAATCTAACCTTGCGAAAAGCCTCCTTTACCGACCTCCTGATGTTTTTGAACCTCTTGCAGTCGGCATACCCAGAATGCAGATAACACTCAGGTCTTATCTGTGGCTGGCAAATGATTACCATAAAAGCATGTGAGCAAATCTGGTTTCTAACCTTCTCCCCCCTTTCACATAGAGAGATAGGGTTGGATATTTAATAAACGCAATCCCTGCTCTAGTGGAAGATTGGTCCAGTGGTGAGTCGTCACAGGAAAACAAGTAATTTCTTCCATCTCCATGGGTAGCTATACTGAATCTGTTACTTCTTCATGACTGTGCAAAGTGACAAAATGATGTGGAGATGCTGGCGTTGGACTGGGGTAAACACAGTAAGGAGTCTAACAACACCAGATTAAAGTCCAACAGGTTTATTTGGTAGCAAAAGGTTTATTTGGTTTGCTAGCAAATAAACCTGTTGGACTTTAACCTGGTGTTGTTAGACTCTTCAAAGTGACAAACACAGACATTTCTGCATTCAAAGCCTTTCTTCAATCAAATATTCCACCCCCACTTGTCCCGATGGGACACACACCCCACATCCCAAAAGCAAATCATAGAATCATAAAATCCCTACACTGAAGAGGCCATTCTGCCCATTGATTCGGCACTGACTCTCTGACAGAGTATCTTACCCAAGCCTCCTCCCCAACCCCATCCCTGTAATCCCACACATTTACCTCGCTAATCCATCTAACCTACACATCTTTGGACTGCCCTGCCTCTCTTTGACTTCAGGAAGCGTAGTGGAGGGCATGCCCCTGTCTACATCAATGGAGACGAAGTAGAAATGGTCGAGAGCTTCAAGTTTTTAAGTGTCCAGATCACCAACAACCTGTCCTGGTCCCTTCATACCGACACTGTAATTAAGAAAGTCCACCAATGCCTCTACTTTCTCAGAAGACTAAAGAAATTTGGCATGTCGGCTACGATTCTCACCAACTTTTACAGATGCACCATAGAAAGCATTCTTTCTGGTTGTATCACAGCTTGGTATGGCTCCTGCTCTGCCCAAGACCACAAAAGACTACAAAGGGTTGTGAATGAAGCCTAGTCCATCACTCAAACCAGCCTTCTACCCAATGACACAGTCTACACTTCCCGCTGCCTTGGAAAAGCAACCAGCATAATTAAGGACCCCACACACGCTGGACATAATCTCTTCCATCGGGAAAAAGACACAAAAGTCTGAGGACACATCCCAATGACTCAAGAACAGCTTCTTCCCTGCTGCCGTCAGACTTTTGAATGGACCTACCTCGCATTAAGTTGATCTTTCTCTACACCCTAGTTATGACTGTAACACTACATTCTGCACCTTCTCCTTTCCTGCTCTATGAACGGTATGCTTTGTCTGTATAGCGCTCAAGAAACAATACTTTTCACTGTATGTTAATACATGTGACAATAATAAATCAAATATCAATCCCCTACATCCTTGTATCTGTAACACACAATGTGCATATACTCTGTGCTGTGTTGTCCTCTGTATAAACACCAACAACCTCACAACTCAAAGATCCTTAAATAAAATGTACAGGAAAGAAAGCAGCTATTCCCTGGCTGGTGGTTCCGACTGTGGATAATGTGGTTTCTTCCCAGGGGAAAAGCTGCTGCTAATCTGGAGAAAACTTACAGCTGCTGGCAGCCTTTAGACACTGAGAAACATCACAGAACATTTCACAGCAACACAATTAAAGCACTGACACCCACTGGGCCCAACAGCCCACGCCTCACCTCAGCTCAGCCCACACAGCCTTCCACAGGGAGAGGCTCAGACCAGGCACACAGACCGGGATCACACACACAGACCGGGATCAGGCGCTCCCCGCCCCCCCGGTTACCTGCTCCCTGCCCCGCGGGCAGTGGTAGGCCAGCAGCAGGAGGCTGACCAGGTTGCAGGCCAGGCCGAGCAGGGTGATGGAGTTGGGGGCGAGCCAGGGCGGGACCCACTCCAGCAGCCAGGCCCAAAAGCGCTGCAGCGGCGGCTCGAGCAGGGAGCGGCCCGCCGCCCGGTACCGGTGCTCCTCCAGCCGCCTCAACTGCGCCTCGCTCAGCGGCTGCAGCAGCCGCCCCATCCTGCCGCCCGCCTGCTACCCGACAGCCAGGCTTCAACCCGCCCCGACTGCAGCCAGGCCCCGGGGCGGGGCTAAGAGAGGGGCGGGGCCTGAAGAGGGGGGGTCAGAGCGAGGGGTGGGGCCTGGGGAAGGGGAGGGGTGAAGAGTGAGGGGTGGGGCTTAGAGCGAGGGCAGGGGCCTGGGGAAAGGGGTGGGGCTTAGAGCGAGGGGAGGGGGCTGGGGAATGGGGTGGAGCTTAGAGCAATGGGAGGGGCCAGTGGAAAGGGGAGGGGCCTGGGGAAGGGGTGGGGCTTAGAGTGAGGGGATTGGCCTGGGGAAAGAGGGGGAGCCTGGGGAAGGGGGGGAGCCTGGGGAAGGGGGGGAGGGTGGCTCAGAGCGAGGGGCGAGACCTGGGGACTGGTCCCTGACCTCAGACTTTTGTATCTTTTTCTTGAAGGAAGAAGGTGGAAGAGAGAATGTCCGGGGTGTGTGGGGCCCGTGATTATACTGGCTGCTTTGCCGAGGCAGCGGGAAGTGTAGACAGAGTCAATGGATGGGAGGCTGGTTTGCGTGGTGGATTGGGCTACATTCATGACCTTTTGTAGTTCCGTGCAGTCTTGGGCAGAGCAGGAGCCATACCAAGCTGTGATACAACCAGAAAGAATGCTTTCTATGATGCATCTGTAAACGTTGCTGAGACTCATAGCCGACATGCCAAATTTCCTTAGTCTTCTGAGAAAGTAGAGGCGTTGGTGGGCTTTCTTAACTATAGTGTCGGCATGGGGGGGATCAGAACAGGTTTTTGGTGATCTGGACACCTAAAAACTTGAAGCTCTCAACCCTTTCTACTTCGTTCCCATTGATGTAGACAGGGGCATGTTCTCCTCTACGCTTCCTGAAGTCGCTGACAATCTCTTTCATCTTGTTGACATTGAAGGAGAGATTATTGTTGCCGCACCAGTTCACCAGATTCTCATTCCTGCTTTCTGTCTCGGCATTGTTTGAGATCTGACCCACTATGGTGGTGTCGTCAGCAAACTTGAAAATCAAATTGGAGGGGAATGGGGAGGAGCCTGGGTCAAGGGGAGGGGCTTAGAGAGAGGGTCCTGAGGGTTTGGGGATGAAGGGTGGGAGGGTTTGGGGAGGAGGGGTGGGGGAGTTTGGGGAGGGCAGTGGCACTGGCCAGAAGGAGATTGGGAGAACAAGATTTTTAACTAATTTCCTGCCATCCAAATCTAGCTCTCCCAGCCACCAGGATTCCCTCTACTGGTGGAAGCAGAATATCCAATCCTAATTGCCCTTGAGAAGGTAGTGATGAATTGCTGCAGGCCGGGTGGTCTGTGGTGGAAGGTCTGAGGGGTCTTGGTGTGGGTGGGGCATAAGGTGGCATGAGGTGGCATGAGGACTTTACAAGGCCATGGAGGTTGAAGGGGGCGGGACATGGGTTGACTGAGTTGGAACGAAGAGACATGGAAGAGGCATAGTGGCATGGGTAAGATGTTTTGAATTTACCTTTCAAAGGGTCCCTGAATCCTACTGAGGATCCTGAAATACGAGCCTTTAAGAAGCCGGCCCACCTCCCCCCTCCCCCCCTCCCCAAATGGAACCAGCCAGGGTACAGGATCACTATCCATACCCCATCCCATTCCTGAGGACATTGGAAGTTGGGAATCAGGACGGGAATCTGGAAATGTGTCCCATCAACCATTTTAAAATGGCTCCAGAGTTCCAAATTCACAAAAATCAGGACTGTAGTTTCAGGATGAAAGTCGGCCATTTAGAACATAGAACATAGAAAAACTACAGCACAAACAGGCCCTTCAGCCCACAAGTTGTGCCGAACACATCCCTACCTTCTAGACCTACCTATAACCCTTCATCCTATTAAACTCCATGTACTCATCCAGGAGTCTCTTAAAAGACTCTATTGAGTTCGCCTCCACCACCACTGACGGCAGCCGATTCCACTCGCCCACCACCCTCTGTGTGAAAAACTTCCCCCAACATCTCCCCTGTACCTATCCCCCCAGCACCTTAAACCTGTGTCCTCTCGTAGCAGACATTTCCACCCTGGGAAAAAGCCTCTGAGAGTCCACCCGATCTATGCCTCTCAACATCTTATACACCTCTATTAGGTCTCCTCTCATCCTTCGTCTCCCCAAGGAGAAAAGACCGAGCTCCCTCAGCCTATCCCCATAAGGCATGCCACTCAATCCAGGCAACATCCTTGTAAATCTCCTCTGCACCCTTTCAATCTTTTCCACATCCTTCCTATAGTGAGGCGACCAGAACTGAGCACAGTACTCCAAGTGGGGTCTGACGAGGGTCTTATATAGCTGCATCCTTATCCCTGGACTCCTAAACTCAATCCCTCGATTGATAAAGGCCAGCACACCATACGCCTTCTTAACCACCTCCTCCACCTGCGGGGCCGATTTTAGAGTCCTATGGACCCGGACCCCAAGGTCCTTCTGATCCTCTACCGTACTAAGAGTCTTTCCCTTTATATTGCACTCCTTCATCCCATTTGTCCTACCAAAATGGACCACGACGCATTTATCTGGGTTGAAGTCCATCTGCCACTTCTCCGCCCAGTCTTGCATCCTATCTATGTCCCTCTGTAACTTCTGACATCTCTCCAGACTATCCACAACCCCACCAACCTTCGTGTCGTCGGCAAACTTACCAACCCATCCCTCCGCTTCCTCATCCAGGTCATTTATGAAAATGACAAACAGCAAGGGTCCCAGAACAGATCCCTGGGGCACGCCACTGGTGACCGACCTCCATTTAGAAAAAGACCCATCTATACCCACTCTCTGCCTCCTTTGGATCCATCGGGCAGCAGCCCCTTGGATCCCATGCCCTCTCACTTTTTCTAGAAGCCTTGCATGGGGGACCTTATCGAACGCCTTGCTAAAATCCATATAAACCACATCTACCGCCTTCCCTTCGTCAATGTGTTTAGTCACATTTTTGAAGAACTCCACCAGGCTCGTAAGGCGCGATCTGCCCTTGACAAAGCCATGCTGAGTATTTTTGAGCATACTAAACCTCTCTAAATGCTCATATATCCTGTCCCTCAGGATCTTCTCCATCAGTTTACCAACCACTGAGGTTAGACTCACCGGTCGGTAATTACCTGGGCTATCCCTATTCCCCTTCTTGAAAATAGGAACCACATCCGCAATCCTCCAATCCTCCGGCACCTCTCCCGTCTCCATCGACGACGCAAAGTTCATCGCCAGAGGCTCTGCAATCTCCTCCCTCGCCTCCCACAGCAACCTCGGGTACATCCCATCCGGACCCGGCGACTTATCTATCTTGATTTAGGACTGAGATGAGGAGAAATTTCTTCATTTGGATGGTTGTGAATCTTGGACTTCTCCAGCCCAGAGAGCTGTGGATGCTCCATCGTTGAACATATTTAAGGTTGGGACTGATAAATGTTTGGACACCAAGGGAATGATGTGATATGGGGAAAGTGGAGTTGAGATAGAAGGTCAGCCATGGTCTTGTTGAATGGCGGAACCCAGACTCAAGGAGCAATATGACCTCCTCCTCTTCCTGCTTTATGTTCTTTGAGCTGTACTTGAGAAAGCACCAATTGGGTAAATTATGGGATCCTCAGCCACTGTTGACAGCATCATTTGTCTCCCTTAATGTTAAAAATGAGGGGATGGGTTTTGTGCTGCTAATGGGTGCTTCTCTACACATTGATTCAAAGTGATTAAGTCCCATGTGGATTTTAACCCAAATACCATCACATTGATGAAGATTCAGTAAGACTGCCTATTTCTATTTCTGTAATATCCCTCTCTCTCTGCCTTAGTGCATCTGCTGCTGAAACCCTCTGCTATGTCTTTGCTATCTTTAAGTTATTGTGACTAGTTCAGAGCAGTCCCAGACAGCTTCCCACATCCTACCATCCGTGAACCTGAGACCATCCAAAATGACTGCATGCACCAAATCTCCCTCATCCATCAACCCTTTGCTTGCTGGTTCCTGGTTAAGCGACACCTTGATATTAAAATTTGCATTCTCCTTTCCAAATCGCTCCTCCCTTTCTCTGTAATCTCCTCCAGCTCTGCAACCCTCTGAGATATCTGTGCTCCTCTAATTCTGAAGATGCACCTTAAAACCTATCTCTTTGACCCAAAAGGCCACGATCAGATCAGCTATGGTCTTACTGAATAGTGGAGCAGACTCGAGGGGTTGAAAAGCTTACTCCTGCTCTTAATTCATACAATCGTAAACATTTGCTCATCTACCTGAGTATCTCAATGGCTTGTTTCCAGTCAATCACTCAAACCAGCCTACATTGACTCTGTCTACACTTCCCACTGCCTCGGAAAAGCAGCCAGCATAATTAAAGACTCCATGCACCCCGGACATTCTCTCTTCCACCTTCTTCTGTCGGGAAAAAGATACAAGAGTCTGAGGTCACGTACCGACTCAAGAACAACTTCTTCCCTGCTGCCATTAGACTTTTGAATGGACCTAGCTCACATTAAGTTGATCTTTCTCTACACCCTAGCTATGACTGTAACACTACATTCTGCACTCTCTCCTTTCCTTCTCTATGAACGGTATGTTTTGTCTGTATAGCGCGCAAGAAACAATACTTTTCACTGTATACGAATACATGTGACAATAATAAATCAGATCAGATCAAATCAAATTTGGCTCAATAATGTTCCTGTGAAGCACCTTGGGGTATCTGATCATGATAAAGGTGCTATGTAATAAAAGTTGTTGTTGCTGCAAGAAGATGGTCTTGTGGTGCAGTGGGTAGTGTCCCTACCTCTGAGACATAACACGGTCAAACAGGCTGAGTGTATCAACCTGTAAATTCTTCCAATATGCCAATGGCTGGCAGTAAGAACAGGAGAGATTTCTGGTCAGCCATGCTTGATATGGAGTGGTGCCCCTCAAGCTATAAGCCCCCTAGCGACAGACGAGCAACCTGTTCCGGGAATTACTAGTTTATGGAAACAGATGAAAGTCTGCCTTAGTGCACCCCTAAGGGGGTTTTCACAATAACTGCATTTGTAAGCCTACTTTATAGAATCATAGAATCCCTACAGTGCGGAAGGAGGCCAATCAGCCCATCGAGTCTGCATCGACAACAATCCCACCCAGACCTTATCCCCGTAACCCCATGTATTTACCCTGCTGGTTACCCTGACACTAAGGGGCACTTTAACATGGCCAATCAGCCTAATACGCACATCTTTGGAGTGCGGGAGGAAACCGGGGGAAACCCACGCAGACACGGGGAGAACGTGCAGACTCCACACACTCACCCAAGCTAGGAATCAAACCCGGGTCCTTGGCGCTGTGAGGCAGCAGTGCTAACCACCGTGACAATAATAAATAAGCTTAAAACTTGAACACTATTAGAACTATTGCAAAATACAACCAACACAGAAAATGTCAGCACATGTAATGTGAAGCTGTTTATTTAGCATTTTCAAAGCACATCTTCATGCAATAAAGATTCTGCGGCACTTTACAGCAGATTGTAAACTGTCTCCTCATTTGTAATCTGCTTTCTTTAAAGAAATGCAATGGCACATTGTAAGAACATGGTTTGTGATTGTCAGTGACTGACAGTTCACTGGACAGGGGCAGAGGTCTGCAACTGGGTGCTTGGTTAGGAAAAAAACCTTTTCGACAATTTAACATAGAAATATCAAACTATCAGCCGGGGTAAATGGGTTTATTAAACAGTTCCTCCAACATCAGTGCCAATCTTCACATCTTAATTTTTAAAAAAATCAGTGATTGCCAATATGTAACACGGTTTTTAGATGGTAACAGTATCAGGTGGAGAACAATTTGTAATTTTGGACTTTGAAGTGAACAGGGATTAGGCTGTGAGGTCATTGCAACATCACCTCATTTATAATCAGCATGCAACACTCAGCTGGATGTATTGTATCGTATTAATGTTTGCATTGACTTGCAATTAGAAATTACAAACAAACTTACGCCCAAACGGAAATCCTTCGGTTATGGTTAAAGCGTGTAGTCATTGACATGTCACAACCCTGCTCAGAGCATCAAATAAGTTTCTAGATTATCGAGGTTCAATCCAAGCCCAGAACATTGCAAATTGGTACCAGCCGCATGTCAGAAGTACTTGTCAAACTCTTAACAATAATCTACAATCACATTCTGATCTGAGAAGAGAAAGAAACACGGTTCATGAGATGACCATCCTTATTTCGGGGGTAAAATATTCTTCTTCGAGTCCCTGTATGAGTCTATGACGTTCAGAGGCACTCCCTGCATCAAAAGTTCATGCAATGGAACACCACCTAAATAATATGAAAAGAAGTATTAATCTTTCCAAACAGGGCAGGGCTGGATGTGGCAGACAGTTTATTCAGAAATTATCCACAAAATGAAACATTGCAGTAAAGATACTTGGAATGACAATGTCATTTGACCAACTACAGCAGGCCATTCAGCCCGTCCGGTCAATGCTGGTGTTTATGTGCCACGCATGCCTCTCCTCTCAACCATTCTTCATCTCACCCTCTCAGCAAATCCTTTTATTTCACTTTCTCCCCCCCGCACCACCCCCCAACCACTTCATCAGTAAAACCTTTCACTGAGGGGCTAGTTACAATTATTCTGTAGTCTGACATCTTTGTAATATTTTAATGATTTAGAACCTCACAAAGTTCTTTTCCGCATTAGACTGGCTTCACCGTTGTTTCATGAAACTGCAGTGATTCTGAACTTCATCACAAGTTGATTTAATCGAAACCCCCCTGAGCTGATTGTCCCTTTATGGGAAACACAGCAGAGTAAGGGTCACATGGCGTGGGTGACCAATTGGGGCTCAGGGTTTCATAGAATCCTACAGTGCAGAAGAAGGCCATTCAGCCCATCGAGTCTACACCAACAATCCCACCCAGGCCCTATCCCCCATAACCCCATACATTTACCCTAGCTAGTTCCCTGACACTAAGGGGCAATTTAGCATGGCCAATCCAACTACCCGCACATCTTTGGACTGTGGGAGGAAACCGGAGCACCCAGAGGAATCCCACGCAGACACGGGGAGAATGCGCAAACTCCACACAGTCACCCAAGCTGGGAATTGAACCCGGTTCCCTGGCGCTGTGAGGCAGCAGTGCTAACCACTGTGCCACCATGCCTCCCAGAGTGCGGAGTTGCCCCATGGTGAGAGAGGTTCCGAGGCAGAGACACTTTGAGAGCGAGCTACAGCCATGAGGCTGCTGTACAATTCTCATTAATAAATACCTTTTGTGTTCGCTAACAAAGTGTGTGAAAATGCATCTTTACACCAGTGACAAAGTACATTCGAGAGATTTACTACTTAACCTGGAATAATTGATGGTCAGGTTTTTAATAGGATGGTGATGACATGGGGGGGAATGATTAAAGTTGTACAAGGAACTTGTGGTACAAAAGTGGACAGGAAAGAACCTGCATTTTGATGGTAACCTTCATATCCTTAGTACATCCCCCAAGTGCTTCACAGCTAATGAAATAGTTCTGAAGTGTAGTCACTTCTGTAATGTAGAGGATGCTGCCGTCCATTTAGTCCCACAAACCGCAATGAGATAATCATCGGATAAATATATTTCAGCGATGTTGGCTCAGAAACATGATTGGCCAGCACACCTCACCTGCACTTCTTCGAAGGCTGCCGTGGGATCTTCTACCTCAGCCTCTGCAGGAAGCGGAGGCCTTGGTTTAGTGTCACAGATGAAAGACAGTACCGCTGGCAGTGCAGCACTCCCTCTACTGCACTGGAATGTCAGCTTGTATTGTGTGTTCAAGTCTCTGGGTGCAGGGATTTGAACAGATAAACTTCTGACTCAGAAAAGGTGCAGCCTGTTTTAATATAATAATAGAGATATATAGGTGGTGCTCCAATGCAGGAGTTTTAGCTGAACTGGTAGACATTCTTCTGTGGCAAAGTTCATGTCATATTTAGGAATTATAAACAAAATTCATGTTATATTTAGGAATTATAAGCTATAACACCTTGGGAAATAGGATGAAGAGTCGGCCATTCAGCCCCTCTAGTCTGCTCTGCTAGTGTTGATAAGGAGGGAGTTCCAGGATTTTGACCCAGCGATATTGAAGCGACAGTGATATATTTCCAGGTCAGGATTTGGAAGGTGATGGTGTTCCCACGCCAGTGTTACTCACTATGACAGAGGTCACAGGGGTGAGAGGTGCTGTTACCCCCAGGATTGGTGCATCCTATAAGGAACTTAAGAGGGAAATTAGAAGAGCAAGAAGGGGTCATGAGAAGGCCTTGGCAGACAGGATAAAGGAAAACCCCAAGGCATTCTACAAGTATGTTAAGAGCAAGAAGATAAGATGTGAAGGAGTAGGACTTATCAAATGTGACGGGTGGGAACTGGTAGACTGAAGAATGTCTACCAGTTCAGCTAAAACCCCTGCATTGGAGCACCACCTATATATCTCTATTATTATATTAAAACAGGCTGCACCTTTTCTGAGTCAGAAGTTTATCTGTTCAAATCCCCAGTAGAAATAGCAGAGGTACTCAATGAATACTTTACTTCAGTATTCACAGTGGAAAAGGAACTTGGTGGTTGCAGTGCAGACTTGCAGTGGACTGAGAAGATTGAGCATGTGGACATTAGGAAAGAGGATGTGTTGGAGCTTTTGAAAAGCATCAAGTTAGATAAATCGCTGGGACCGGATGGAATGTACCCCAGGTTACTGTGGGAGGCGAGGGAAGAGATTGCTGAGCCTCTGGCGATGATCTTTGCGTCATCAATGGAGACGGGCGAGGTTCCGGAGGATTGGAGGATTACGGATGTGGTTCCGTTATTCAAGAAAGGGAGAAGAGATAGCCCGGGAAATTATAGACCAGTGAGTCTAACCTCAGTGGTTGGTAAGTTGATGGAGAAGATCCTGAGAGGCTGGATTTATGAGCATCTGGAGAGAAATAGTATGATCAGAAATAGTCAACACGGCTTTGTCCAAGGCAGATCATGCCTTACGAGCCTAATTGAATTTTTTGAAAATGTAACTAGACACATAGATGAGGGAAGAGTGGTAGATGTAGTTTATATGGATTTCAGCAAGGCATTTGATAAGGTGCCCCATGCAAGGCTTATTGAGAAAGTGAAGGGGCATGGGATACAAGGGGACATCGCCTTGTGGATTCAGAACTGGCTTGCCCACAGACGGCAAAGAGTGGTTGTAGATGGGTCTTTTTCAGCATGGAGGTCGGTCACCAGTGGAGTGCCCCAGGGATCTGTTCTGGGACCCTTGCTCTTTGTGATTTTTATAAATGACCTGGATGAGGAAGTGGAAGAATGGGTTGACAAATTTGCTGATGATACAAAGGTTGGTGGTGTTGTGGATAGTGTAGAGCGTTGTCAGCAGTTGCAACGAGACATAGATAAGATGCAAGACTGGGCGGAGAAGTGGCAGATGGACTTCAACCCAGATAAGTGTGTGGTGGTTCATTTTGGCAGGTCGAATAGGATGAAAGAATATAATATTATGGGTAAGATGCTTGGCAGTGTGGAAGATCAGAAGGATCTTGGGGTCCGGGTTCATAGGACGCTCAAAGCAGTGTCGCAGGTAGAGGCTGTGGTTAAGAAGGCGTGTGGAATACTGACCTTCATCAATAGAGGAATTGAGTTTAGAAATCGGGAGATAATGCTGCAGCTGCAGCCTGGTCAGATCCCACCTGGAGTACTGTGCCCAGTTCTGGTCGCCTCATTACAGAAAGGATGTGGAAGCCATAGAAAGGGTGCAGAGGAGATTTACAAGGATGTTGCCTGGATTAGGTGGCATGCCTTATGAGGATAGGTTGAGAGAGCTCGGTCTTTTCTTCTTGGAGAAGCGAAGGATGAGAGGTGTAGGGGTAGATGTTGAGAGGTATTGATAGAGTGGATTCTCAGAGGCTTTTACCCAGGGCTGAAATGGTTGCCACAAGAGGTCACAGGTTTAGGGTGCTGGGGAGTAGGTACAGAGGAGATGTTAGGGGTAAGTTTTTCACTCAGAGGGTGGTGGGTGCGTGGAATCAGCTGCCGGTAGTGGTGGTGGAGGCGGATTCGATAGGGTCTTTTAAGAGACTTTTGGATAAGTTCATGGAAGTTAGTAAGATAGAGGGTTATAGGTAAGCCTAGTAGGTAGGGACATGTTCGGTGCAACTTGTGGGCCGAAGGGCCTGTTTGTGCTGTAGCTTTTCTATGTTCTATGTTCTATAGACAGTGGTCACTGGAACTAGTGTGCTGGTGATGGAAGGAGGGGAGATCCTGGAGAACAAACTAATCAATTTATTTTGAACAGGTTAATAGCTCTTTTAAAACACTGGATGGCAGGTTGCCACAACAACAGGCGAAGGATTCCGCACCTACCGGACAAAGGATATAGTATCATATTTTTGAAACTGAAGCCAAAGGATCAGTGTCAGCGGAGCAGGCTGAGGTGAATAAATCAGGGAGAACCCTGAATTTTCTCGCTGTTCAAGCTGTTGGGATCTTGTGGTCCTGCCGATGGTACATCCCTGCCATAGATTTCCTGGCAGTGTGGGGTACAGTGAATGGGAAATCCCATTGGCAGCAGAGGGACCAGAAGATCCCATCACGGAGAAACAGGGGGGCCAGGAAATTCCCCCCACCCATCATCTTATCCGTGTGGAACTGCATGGAGATATGTATTTGAGTAGCTGTAACTCATCATCCTCTGGGGTGCGTGTGCCAATTGGCACTCAAGCCTGCACCAGCCAAAGTCCGACTGCTTAGCCTGAGTGCACTGGTGGGTGAGGTCCCTGTGCGCCCACAAGCTGGTTCTCAGGGGTGTGTGGTCCCAGCTGGAATGGTGCTGCAAGGAGAGGGGGCACCAATGATGAAATCTGCTCACCCCTGTCAGGAGAAGAGAAGCCACAATGCACTGTAACGCCAACAAACGGCCTCAGAGGAGCCCAATCTCCTGGTTCCCAGCCGCCTTGGAATGGCTGCTCTGGTCATTGTGGAATTTGTTCCGCTGGGCGTGAGGTAGGGGTCTAGGAGGAAGGTCAGTGTGCAGTGCACAAATGTGAGAATGGCGAGGAGAGTAAACATCGTAGGGTCTTCACACCTGAACTGGAAACATCAAAGCAGCATTGCCCACTGATCCGCCAATCAAGATGATACCATGCTGAGATCTCCATTCTCTCATCAGCCTGCAAGTTGACTGTGTGACGATTGAATGAATTGACTCTCTTCCACCTGCAGATTCTCCATCCACAAGAGGCTCAAGGACCCCGAGCACCTCCCCCTTTAACCCCAGAGGGGAAAACACTGGCCTCACACCCTCCCTCGCTAACAGACATCAGCACAGATACAAGCACATCGGTGGGCACTAGGTCATCGGGTCAGATGGTAGTGCACAGTGGGGAGGGCAAGGCAAACTCACACCAGGAGCTGGCCATGGCAGAGGGCGCCTCGGGTGCCCAGAGCCAGGGTACTGATGGGGAGCAGGACAATGCTGAGTCCAAGGCTTCGGGAGTTGTCAATCAGGTGGCGGGCAGATGCTGGCTGTCCGGCGGGAACAGATGGGGAGATCTGACGGAGATCCCCACGAGTCGGAATACCAGGGTCTCTGTCACGGAAGAGTCCATCCACTAACATCAGTTTAAGGACCTTGTACACAGCAGGGATTCTCACAGGTGGCATTATTTCCATTCATTATGCAACACTTTGTGGTGTGATTGTTAAAACCAAAATACATTATGTTTAATTCTTATTTCTTTGAATATTACACTAACACTGATTTTGTTGTAACGGCCTGGGGATGCATAATGGTTCTTACAGGAGCAGGGGGGCAGCAAGGGCTTTAGACTTTCTGCATTTCATAGACTGTAAATGGACGTCAGGTCTTGTAGGGAGGCAGCACCTTTGACATGAGCGCAAATCGATGCCTTGGCAGTCTAGCTGAAGATGTGCATCATCAAGGCCTCTCTGGTGTCCCTGCCTCCCTGATGCCAGCCCCACCCTGTGCCTCCCTGGGCTCCTTATTAGGCTCTTCAATAGCGTCATCCTTCCTGGCGTCCGGAACTGCCTCATGATTCTCAGCCTCAAGTAGGCCCCACCTTGCCAGAGTCAGGTTGTACGGAGTGCAGCAGATAACAATGAAAAGGGACATGGAGGATACTGTAATGCATATTCCGATTGGTCCAGGCATCTGAACCGCATCTTCAGCAGCCTGGTGGTCCTTTCTACCACTGCCCATGTGGACGTGTCTCTCTTGCTTTACCTCTCTTCCACCTGTGTTCTTGAGTGTCAGAGTGAGACCACGGGTCACCTTTTTAGGGGATAGCCCTTGTCACCCAGGAACAATCCATCCAGAAGAGCAGGAGCAGTTGTGAATGTCGCAGGACGTAGTCATCACATGAGCTGTCAGGGTAATGGACATAGATGTGCAAGATCTGTGTCTTGTGGTCACAGGCGATCTGGACATCCATTGAGTGGGAGCTTTTTCTCATTGTGAATACTCCCGGCCCACCTGCAGCTTGATGGCCTTGATGATATAGTCAATGGAACCCTGGACACAGGGAAGTCTGCAATCACCATGACCTTTCTCAGCCTGGCTGATCTCATCTGTCTGGTCAGAGTTGAATATCTCGACCCATCTGAAGAGAACATCATCAGTGAGTCTGACACAACTGTGGACAGCAGCTTGCGACTCACCAGACAGACGCACTGACCCCTGGAAAGAGCTGGTGGAGTAGAAGATAAGGGCCACTGTGACCTTGAAGGCCACTGGCCACCCACGCAGTTGGAAATGATCTTCAGCCCAATCATCTGGCATATGGTGGTGACATGGTCATGCCAGCATTATATGAAAAGCTTTATAGTGACAGATAAATGGAGAGTATGTGTGTATCTTATATAAAGTTTCTAATTACATTTAGATGTGGAGAAAAGAAAGCTCAGGCAAACGTATAGAATCATTGTTCTTGTGCTTTTCTATCTATTTGAATAATGAAGTTTACACAAAATACATCAAATAATTCACCACATACCAAGAACAGCAAAGTGTGAGTTCAGTTCCTGTCAGTTGTATATAATTTCCATGTTGCTTTATATAAAAAGTTAAGCTAAATGTGCTGATGATTGATATTAGTTCCAATTAAATGTTAAAAGGATGATGTGGATGATGGTATTACTATGTCATCTCGCTCCATCATCAGATACCTCATTATCTATGACAATGATGGAGTGGCCATACTCAATAATGTAACACAGTTTAACCAATTCTCCTCTCAATGCAGAGGTGCAGTTACTACTTAAACCAATGCTAAGTGCCAACAAATGGGTACAAATGGGCCTCTGCACAGGGTGTGAACTGGCCAAGAATCCCATGTGATTACTGGAATGAATATTGACTATAAAATGGGATGCTAAGTCACCACGTGTTGGCGTCTTGGTTAACCAACTCATGATCTGGCTAGCACATTTGAACTTTTTCACATTTGTGAAAAAGATCAGACTAAATCTACATGAAATAAATATTTGACAAAGCCTTTTCTTTTGAATAGTCTCTTTGTGACAACATCTGGATGTAAGGAAATAAACAGCTGGCACTCCCAGCTTATCCAATTGCCCAAGAAGATAAATGGGCCTGGGAGAATGTTCCTTCAGAGAGCCAGCATAGGTACGATGGGCTGAATGGTCTCCTGCTGTATGATTCGATGAAACAATAACAACCCAAAAAAAAGGACAAATCTCTCCACATGGAGAGGAGGTCCTCTTTGGAAAATCAACCTTTCTTTGACCAAGACAGCAGTCAATTTTGTAAATGTAGAAAGCTGATTAGTGTTTTCAGACCTTGTTACAAAGAACAACCTTGATATCTGGTGGAGGAAATTTCAGTTGCCATTGTTCTCATCCAAGGAATGGAAGAGAAGAGGCCATTCAGCCCATCGAGCCTCAAGATCAATTAGATCTTGGCTGATCTCTATCTTAACTCCAGCTAACTATAATTTACCTCCACATCACTCAATTAAATAGAGATTGTGATTTTAAAATTCTCATCTGACAGCTGTCTGCGAGAGTGTTTCAGATCTCCACTAAAGTGAAGAAGTGTTTCCAGACTCCCTTGAATGGGCTAGTTCTAATTTCAAGGTTATGTTCTACACTTGTTCTACACTTTCTCCCACCAGCGGAAAGAGTTTCTCTCTATCTAAACTATCAAATCATCATGGATACTCAATTCAGACACCTTTAATATCTATGCTTGAAGGAATAATATGATGTGGAAATGCCGGTGTTGGACTGGGGTGGCCACAGTAAGAAGTCTCACAACACCAGGTTAAAGTCCAACAGGTTTATTTGGTAGCACAGCTTTCGGAGCGCTGCTCCTTCTTCAGGTGAGGCTCACCTGAAGAAGGAGTGACACTCCGAAAGCTTGTGATACCAAATAAACCTGTTGGACTTCAACATGGTGTTGTGAGACTTCTTACTGTGAAAGAATAATACCCAGTCTATATGGCCTATCCTCACAATTTAACCCTTTCAGAGCTGGTATGATTCTGGTGACCCTGTCGTGAAGTGTCTCTAAGGTCAATATTACCTTCCTGAGTTGCAGTGCCCAGAACATGATCCAATTACTCGAGATGGGATCTGACTGACTAGGGGTCTATACAACTGAAGCATAACTTCCCCCTCTTTGTACCCCAGCAACTCCTATGATGAAGATCAAAATTCTATTAGCCTTTTTATTATTTTTTTGTGCCCATCCACTGGTTTTGTTTTAGTTGCCTGGGTTTGCTATCAATGTCCTCTCTGTGAAAGTACAGATGGATATTAATCTGAAACGTGTAGAGATGAATTTGGAATTGATGTGCTATAGGACACCAGTGGCAACAGTCTCCTCCACAGTTTATATTTTGGGACTGAGTAAACATGCGATTTTGCCGCCATGAAGGCAAGTTTTTGACTTTGGAAGATCTCCATCACACTTTAGCACACTGCACCCTGCTTTGATTGAACAAGAGGAAAATCAGACTAAGTATGGCGATGAGGTAACTCATAAGCTTCATATGCCTGGGTTCATATGAAAGCTTACCTGGATGAACATATATAAATCACAAATCCTTACTGCGCAACTAAGGAGAGAAAGAGACAGACAGTGAGAGTCTTGCAGCATTTAGAAGTCAGAGCACATGACCATGGAAAGAGAATCCTGCAGTTCCATTATTAAACAGAGCAGTGTTGATTCTATAGAACAATCGACTAACATAAAATAGGAACAGAAGCAGCAGGTGCAACTGCCCAGGAGAATGACACACTCAGGCACTGGGTCAAGGAATAAGCAGAGGTGTTAGGTTAAAGCGTGCAATTGTGATCAAGAATCGCATTGTATTTGTCAGTTAGTGGAGATCTCTAAAGCACAAGCCTCTGGAAAGACACAGTCAGTGGATGTACAGCACAAGGAAGTTCTGGGATTGTCTTTAAGGACTGATTTTCTGCCAGGGCCCTCTCTGAGGATGTGTCGGAAGGTCATGGGTTCCAGAATAACTAAAACCTTTTGGAAGGTTGATTTTCACTTTGCGGAGTATCAGCTCACCATCATTACTTCTAGGAACAGGAAGAGGCCATTCAGCCCCAAGAGCCTATTCCACCATTGAGTGAGTTCATGGCTGATCTGTAACTTAATCTGCCTATATACTAGCCTTAGCTCCAGGAAATTAAACAATTCTCAGGTCCCATGATTGCTTCACTATCCCTTCTCTTCCCTTGTCTGCACTTAAAGACTTTCAGAAAAAACGTTCCCACAATTCTAGATGTTGGCATTGAAAGGAATCAGGTGTCACTCATTTTGGTTCTCAATGGTGGGAGGGAACTGGTGTAACAGATGAAAGTGGACCCTGAGGGAGAGTTGTTCCTCACAGTGGCTAAAGCTCCTTACTCAAGGAATTAGATTAAGTTGAGTGTCCAAATTACTGGTACTATAGATTACACTAATGCTTAAATGTACACTGAGTGTTTAAGAGAGCTTGCACAAAACCTTACAGTAACAATGAACTGTTGCTGTTCCAGAGGTTTAGCATGGACACACACCATCATTAGAATGGATTAGCAAACTGTACATCTGGCAAACATGTTGAGTGTTAGAGTGGAAACCATGAAGAGAGTCCAGTGCAGCATCACCTGTCATTCATTTTTGCCACAATTTTATCTACCTCAGTACGTGCTAAGGAGGTCAGCTAACTCAGTGAACTATTCACTTCTAAGCAAGTGCTGCCCCACAGGCTCTCTGATGCATGCAGCACAGTGTAAACGATGCAGTGATTCAATGTGTGGGGTGATAACCATGCCAGAACCAAGCAAGTGACCATCACATTCACAACAGTCTCAGCTTCACATTTCCAAATCAAGACACACGGTTGAGGAAAGCACTTTGGAACATGGTGCTCCAACACACAGCCCATCACAACAGTCACCATACCCATTGCATTTCAACAGGAATATTCCCAGTTTTGTGTCCTTACCTTATCCAGCTTGATGTCAGTGGATGGAAACAAAAGGAACAATATGGAGGAGGGGGCAAGACTCACTATCTAACGGGCTAGGATGACAGGACTAGATACCAGATAACACTGGGCAGATGTTGGCAGAACTTTGCTTGATGTTACGGATTGTTGAACAAGTGCATGACATTCCAGGTAGGAACCACATGAGCCAACACATCTGTCTGTACAAGTTTCTAAACTAAGTAACTCATTAAAAATAGTTTCCTGTTAGACCTTTTCAAATAAGGTGTTCGCTACAGAAATCTATACCCTCGATTGAGAGCAGAATGGGATTAAGATAAATGTTTGTTCTAAACAATCTGGGTTGTCAGTGGCAGGGGGTGAGTGAGTGCAGGGAAAGAATGAGTGAGGGGAGAGAGTGAGTGGAGGGAGAGTGAATGGGCGAAGAGTGAGTGAAGGGAGAGAGTGAGTGCGGGGAGAGAGTGAGTGTGGAGAGAGTGAGTGTGGGGAGAGAGTGAGTGCGGAGAGAGAGTGAGTGAAGGGAGAGAGTGAGTGCGGGGAGAGAGTGAGTGAAGGGAGAGAGTGAGTGCGGAGAGAGAGTGAGTGCGGAGAGAGAGTGAGTGCGGGGAGAGAGTGAGTGCGGAGAGAGAGTGAGTGCGGGGAGAGTGAATGGGGGAGAGTGAGTGAGGGGAGAGTGAGTGGGGGAGGTTGAGTGGGAGAGATTGAGTGGGGGGGGTTGAGTGGGAGAGGTTGAGTGGGGGAGAGTGAACGGGGGAGAGTGAGCAAGGGGAGAGTGAACAGGGGGAGAGTGAACAGGGGGAGAGTGAGTGGGGAAGAATGAGTGAGGGGAGAGTGAATGAGGGGAGATTGACTGACGGAGAGTGTTTAGGGGGAATGAGAAGGCAGGAGAGTGAGAGGGGTGATTGTAAGCAGGGGTATGTTGAGTGGGAGGGGTGGGGATAGTGTGATGGTATCTATGATTGTTGAGGGGGTGAGTAATATATATGAGAAGATGGTATATTGTTGCTGGGCTGTGAGCAGTTTGAATGCTGAGTTTGAATTCACGGAGTTACAGCAAGTATGAATCTCTATTTGTCGATGTATATCTAACAATGTTTGCTGCAGAGTGATACATGGTTAACTCAATATTTCCCGCTCTCTCTCCATTTTGTGTGAAAGGTCCCCAGTTATTGGAATCTTGCTGCATAATTATTGAAGTTAAAATGAGACATAGATTTGAGAAAGATTCTCACATGAAGAACAAAAATAAAGCTACTTGACATTTTGGAAAAATACATCTTTTATCGATTCATCAAGCTATTGGAGAACATTTCATGCTAATATTGCACTTCTGAGTGATCAGATTATTGGAATGTGAAAGTATTTTCTCTTGCACTTTAATGATAACCTGATTCTCTGGGGTCATGAAATAAGTTTGGAAGAAACACAAACCTACTGTCAGACAAAATACATGAAAACTATTGTTTAAATGTGGATTCCAGCTGCCACTGAAGCAGGTACGCACTGTAACATTGAAGCAGGTACACACTGTAACATTGAAGCAGGTACACACTGTAACATTGAAGCAGGTACACACTAACATTGAAGCAGGTACACACTGTAACATTGAAGCAGGTACACACTGTAACATTGAAGCAGGGACGCACTGTAACATTGAAGCAGGTACACACTGTAACATTGAAGCAGGTACACACTAACATTGAAGCAGGTACACACTGTAACATTGAAGCAGGTACACACTAACATTGAACCAGGTACGCACTGTAACATTGAAGCAGGTACACACTAACATTGAAGCAGGTACGCATTGTAACATTGCAGCAGGTACGCATTGTAACATTGAAGCAGGTACACATTGTAACATTGAAGCAGTTACACACTGTAACATTGAAGCAGGGACGCACTGTAACATTGAAGCAGGAACACACTGTAACATTGAAGCAGGTACACACTGTAACATTGAAGCAGGTACACACTGTAACATTGAAGCAGGTACACACTGTAACATTGAAGCAGGTACACACTGTAACATTGAAGCAGGTACACACTGTAACATTGAAGCAGGTACACACTGTAACATTGGAGCAGATGCACACTGTAACATTGCAGCAGGTACGCACTGTAACATTGAAACAGGTACACACTGTAACATTGAAGCAGGTACACACTGCAACATTGAAGCAGGAACACACTGTAACATTGAAGCAGGTACACACTGTAACATTGAAGCAGGTACACACTGTAACATTGAAGCAGGTACACATTGGAACATTGAAGCAGGTACGCACCGTAACATTGAAGCAGGTACACACTGTAACATTGAAGCAGGTACACACTGTAACATTGGAGCAGGCACACACTGTAACATTGAAGCAGGTACGCATTGTAACATTGAAGCAGGTACACACTGTAACATTGAAGCAGGTACGCACTGTAACATTGAAGCAGGTACGCACTGTAACATTGAAGCAGGTACACACTGTAACATTGAAGCAGGTACACACTGTAACATTGAAGCAGGTACGCACTGCAACATTGAAGCAGGTACGCATTGTAACATTGAAGCAGGTACACACTGTAACATTGAAGCAGGTACACATTGTAACATTGAAGCAGGTACGCACTGTAACATTGAAGCAGGTACACATTGTAACATTGAAGC
This sequence comes from Mustelus asterias, assembly GCF_964213995.1. Classification (NCBI taxonomy): domain Eukaryota; kingdom Metazoa; phylum Chordata; class Chondrichthyes; order Carcharhiniformes; family Triakidae; genus Mustelus; species Mustelus asterias. Next base: position 4,056,846 of record NC_135809.1, read on the forward strand.
AGGGACGCACTGTAACATTGAAGCAGGTACGCACTGTAACATTGAAGCAGGTACACACTGTAACATTGAAGCAGGTACGCACTGTAACATTGAAGCAGGGACGCACTGTAACATTGAAGCAGGAACACACTGTAACATTGAAGCAGGTACACACTGTAACATTGAAGCAGGTACACACTGTAACATTGAAGCAGGTACACACTGTAACATTGTAGCAGGTACACACTGTAACATTGAAGCAGGTACACACTGTAACATTGAAGCAGGTACACACTGTAACATTGGAGCAGATGCACACTGTAACATTGCAGCAGGTACGCACTGTAACATTGAAACAGGTACACACTGTAACATTGAAGCAGGTACACACTGCAACATTGAAGCAGGAACACACTGTAACATTGAAGCAGGTACACACTGTAACATTGAAGCAGGTACACACTGTAACATTGAAGCAGGTACACATTGGAACATTGAAGCAGGTACGCACCGTAACATTGAAGCAGGTACACACTGTAACATTGAAGCAGGTACACACTGTAACATTGGAGCAGGCACACACTGTAACATTGAAGCAGGTACGCATTGTAACATTGAAGCAGGTACACACTGTAACATTGAAGCAGGTACGCACTGTAACATTGAAGCAGGTACGCACTGTAACATTGAAGCAGGTACACACTGTAACATTGAAGCAGGTACACACTGTAACATTGAAGCAGGTACGCACTGCAACATTGAAGCAGGTACGCATTGTAACATTGAAGCAGGTACACACTGTAACATTGAAGCAGGTACACATTGTAACATTGAAGCAGGTACGCACTGTAACATTGAAGCAGGTACACATTGTAACATTGAAGCAGGGACGCACTGTAACATTGAAGCAGGTACGCACTGTAACATTGAAGCAGGTACACACTGTAACATTGAAGCAGGTACGCACTGTAACATTGAAGCAGGGACGCACTGTAACATTGAAGCAGGTACACACTGTAACATTGGAGCAGGTACACACTGTAATATTGAAGCAGGTACACACTGTAACATTGAAGCAGGGACGCACTGAAACATTGAAGCAGGTACACACTGTAACATTGAAGCAGGTACGCACTGTAACATTGAAGCAGGTACACACTGTAACATTGGAGCAGGTACACACTGTAATATTGAAGCAGGTACACACTGTAACATTGAAGCAGGGACGCACTGAAACATTGAAGCAGGTACACACTGTAACATTGAAGCAGGAACACACTGTAACATTGAAGCAGGTACGCACTATAACATTGGAGCAGGTACACACTGTAACATTGAAGCAGGTACGCACTGTAACATTGAAGCAGGGACGCACGGTAACATTGAAGCAGGTACACACTGTAACATTGAAGCAGGTACGCACTGTAACATTGAAGCAGGTACACATTGTAACATTGAAGCAGGTACGCACTGTAACATTGAAGCAGGTACACACTGTAACATTGAAGCAGGTACACACTGTAACATTGAAGCAGGTACACACTGTAACATTGAAGCAGGTACACACTGTAACATTGAAGCAGGTACACACTGTAACATTGAAGCAGGTACACACTGTAACATTGGAGCAGGTACACACTGTAACATTGCAGCAGGTACGCACTGTAACATTGAAACAGGTACACACTGTAACATTGAAGCAGGTACGCACTGTAACATTGAAGCAGGCACACACTGTAACATTGAAGCAGGTACACACTGTAACATTGGAGCAGGTACACACTGTAACATTGAAGGAGGTACACACTGTAACATTGAAGCAGGTACACATTGTAACATTGAAGCAGGTACGCACTGTAACATTGAAGCAGGGACGCACTGTAACATTGAAGCAGGTACGCATTGTAACATTGAAGCAGGTACACACTGTAACATTGAAGCAGGCACACATTGTAACATTGAAGCAGGTACGCACTGTAACATTGAAACAGGTACGCACTGTAACATTGAAGCAGGGACGCACTGCAACATTGAAGCAGGTACGCATTGTAACATTGAAGCAGGTACACACTGTAACATTGAAGCAGGTACACACTAACATTGAAGCAGGTACACACTGTAACATTGAAGCAGGTACACACTGTAACATTGAAGCAGGGACGCACTGTAACATTGAAGTAGGTACACACTGTAACATTGAAGCAGGTACACACTAACATTGAAGCAGGTACACACTGTAACATTGAAGCAGGTACACACTAACATTGAACCAGGTACGCACTGTAACATTGAAGCAGGTACACACTAACATTGAAGCAGGTACGCATTGTAACATTGCAGCAGGTACGCATTGTAACATTGAAGCAGGTACACATTGTAACATTGAAGCAGTTACACACTGTAACATTGAAGCAGGGACGCACTGTAACATTGAAGCAGGAACACACTGTAACATTGAAGCAGGTACACACTGTAACATTGAAGCAGGTACACACTGTAACATTGAAGCAGGTACACACTGTAACATTGAAGCAGGTACACACTGTAACATTGAAGCAGGTACACACTGTAACATTGAAGCAGGTACACACTGTAACATTGGAGCAGATGCACACTGTAACATTGCAGCAGGTACGCACTGTAACATTGAAACAGGTACACACTGTAACATTGAAGCAGGTACACACTGCAACATTGAAGCAGGAACACACTGTAACATTGATGCAGGTACACACTGTAACATTGAAGCAGGTACACACTGTAACATTGAAGCAGGTACACATTGGAACATTGAAGCAGGTACGCACCGTAACATTGAAGCAGGTACACACTGTAACATTGAAGCAGGTACGCATTGTAACATTGAAGCAGGGACACACTGTAACATTGAAGCAGGTACGCACTGTAACATTGAAGCAGGTACGCACTGTAACATTGAAGCAGGTACACACTGTAACATTGAAGCAGGTACACACTGTAACATTGAAGCAGGTACGCACTGCAACATTGAAGCAGGTACGCATTGTAACATTGAAGCAGGTACACACTGTAACATTGAAGCAGGTACACATTGTAACATTGAAGCAGGTACGCACTGTAACATTGAAGCAGGTACACATTGTAACATTGAAGCAGGTACGCACTGTAACATTGAAGCAGGTACGCACTGTAACATTGAAGCAGGTACACACTGTAACATTGAAGCAGGTACGCACTGTAACATTGAAGCAGGGACGCACTGTAACATTGAAGCAGGTACACACTGTAACATTGGAGCAGGTACACACTGTAATATTGAAGCAGGTACACACTGTAACATTGAAGCAGGGACGCACTGAAACATTGAAGCAGGTACACACTGTAACATTGAAGCAGGTACGCACTGTAACATTGAAGCAGGTACACACTGTAACATTGGAGCAGGTACACACTGTAATATTGAAGCAGGTACACACTGTAACATTGAAGCAGGGACGCACTGAAACATTGAAGCAGGTACACACTGTAACATTGAAGCAGGTACACACTGTAACATTGAAGCAGGTACGCACTATAACATTGGAGCAGGTACACACTGTAACATTGAAGCAGGTACGCACTGTAACATTGAAGCAGGGACGCACTGTAACATTGAAGCAGGTACACACTGTAACATTGAAGCAGGTACGCACTGTAACATTGAAGCAGGTACACACTGTAACATTGAAGCAGGTACGCATTGTAACATTGAAGCAGGTACGCACTGTAACATTGAAGCAGGTACACACTGTAACATTGAAGCAGGTACGCACTGTAACATTGAAGCAGGTACACACTGTAACATTGAAGCAGGGACGCACTGTAACATTGAAGCAGGTACACACTGTAACATTGGAGCAGGTACACACTGTAATATTGAAGCAGGTACACACTGTAACATTGAAGCAGGGACGCACTGAAACATTGAAGCAGGTACACACTGTAACATTGAAGCAGGTACGCACTGTAACATTGAAGCAGGTACACACTGTAACATTGGAGCAGGTACACACTGTAATATTGAAGCAGGTACACACTGTAACATTGAAGCAGGGACGCACTGAAACATTGAAGCAGGTACACACTGTAACATTGAAGCAGGTACACACTGTAACATTGAAGCAGGTACGCACTGTAACATTGAAGCAGGTACACACTGTAACATTGAAGCAGGTACGCACTGTAACATTGAAGCAGGGACGCACTGTAACATTGAAGCAGGTACACACTGTAACATTGGAGCAGGTACACACTGTAATATTGAAGCAGGTACACACTGTAACATTGAAGCAGGGACGCACTGAAACATTGAAGCAGGTACACACTGTAACATTGAAGCAGGTACGCACTGTAACATTGAAGCAGGTACACACTGTAACATTGGAGCAGGTACACACTGTAATATTGAAGCAGGTACACACTGTAACATTGAAGCAGGGACGCACTGTAACATTGAAGCAGGTACACACTGTAACATTGAAGCAGGTACACACTAACATTGAAGCAGGTACACACTGTAACATTGAAGCAGGTACACACTAACATTGAACCAGGTACGCACTGTAACATTGAAGCAGGTACACACTAACATTGAAGCAGGTACGCATTGTAACATTGCAGCAGGTACGCATTGTAACATTGTAGCAGGTACACATTGTAACATTGAAGCAGTTACACACTGTAACATTGAAGCAGGGACGCACTGTAACATTGAAGCAGGAACACACTGTAACATTGAAGCAGGTACACACTGTAACATTGAAGCAGGTACACACTGTAACATTGAAGCAGGTACACACTGTAACATTGAAGCAGGTACACACTGTAACATTGAAGCAGGTACACACTGTAACATTGAAGCAGGTACACACTGTAACATTGGAGCAGATGCACACTGTAACATTGCAGCAGGTACGCACTGTAACATTGAAACAGGTACACACTGTAACATTGAAGCAGGTACACACTGCAACATTGAAGCAGGAACACACTGTAACATTGAAGCAGGTACACACTGTAACATTGAAGCAGGTACACACTGTAACATTGAAGCAGGTACACATTGGAACATTGAAGCAGGTACGCACCGTAACATTGAAGCAGGTACACACTGTAACATTGAAGCAGGTACGCATTGTAACATTGAAGCAGGGACACACTGTAACATTGAAGCAGGTACGCACTGTAACATTGAAGCAGGTACGCACTGTAACATTGAAGCAGGTACACACTGTAACATTGAAGCAGGTACACACTGTAACATTGAAGCAGGTACGCACTGCAACATTGAAGCAGGTACGCATTGTAACATTGAAGCAGGTACACACTGTAACATTGAAGCAGGTACACATTGTAACATTGAAGCAGGTACGCACTGTAACATTGAAGCAGGTACACATTGTAACATTGAAGCAGGGACGCACTGTAACATTGAAGCAGGTACGCACTGTAACATTGAAGCAGGTACACACTGTAACATTGAAGCAGGTACGCACTGTAACATTGAAGCAGGGACGCACTGTAACATTGAAGCAGGTACACACTGTAACATTGGAGCAGGTACACACTGTAATATTGAAGCAGGTACACACTGTAACATTGAAGCAGGGACGCACTGAAACATTGAAGCAGGTACACACTGTAACATTGAAGCAGGTACGCACTGTAACATTGAAGCAGGTACACACTGTAACATTGGAGCAGGTACACACTGTAATATTGAAGCAGGTACACACTGTAACATTGAAGCAGGGACGCACTGAAACATTGAAGCAGGTACACACTGTAACATTGAAGCAGGTACACACTGTAACATTGAAGCAGGTACGCACTATAACATTGGAGCAGGTACACACTGTAACATTGAAGCAGGTACGCACTGTAACATTGAAGCAGGGACGCACTGTAACATTGAAGCAGGTACACACTGTAACATTGAAGCAGGTACGCACTGTAACATTGAAGCAGGTACACACTGTAACATTGAAGCAGGTACGCATTGTAACATTGAAGCAGGTAGGCACTGTAACATTGAAGCAGGTACACACTGTAACATTGAAGCAGGTACGCACTGTAACATTGAAGCAGGTACACACTGTAACATTGAAGCAGGTACGCACTGTAACATTGAAGCAGGGACGCACTGTAACATTGAAGCAGGTACACACTGTAACATTGGAGCAGGTACACACTGTAATATTGAAGCAGGTACACACTGTAACATTGAAGCAGGGACGCACTGAAACATTGAAGCAGGTACACGCTGTAACATTGAAGCAGGTACGCACTGTAACATTGAAGCAGGTACACACTGTAACATTGGAGCAGGTACACACTGTAATATTGAAGCAGGTACACACTGTAACATTGAAGCAGGGACGCACTGAAACATTGAAGCAGGTACACACTGTAACATTGAAGCAGGTACACACTGTAACATTGAAGCAGGTACGCACTGTAACATTGAAGCAGGTACACACTGTAACATTGAAGCAGGTACGCACTGTAACATTGAAGCAGGGACGCACTGTAACATTGAAGCAGGTACACACTGTAACATTGGAGCAGGTACACACTGTAATATTGAAGCAGGTACACACTGTAACATTGAAGCAGGGACGCACTGAAACATTGAAGCAGGTACACACTGTAACATTGAAGCAGGTACGCACTGTAACATTGAAGCAGGTACACACTGTAACATTGGAGCAGGTACACACTGTAATATTGAAGCAGGTACACACTGTAACATTGAAGCAGGGACGCACTGAAACATTGAAGCAGGTACACACTGTAACATTGAAGCAGGTACACACTGTAACATTGAAGCAGGTACGCACTATAACATTGGAGCAGGTACACACTGTAACATTGAAGCAGGTACGCACTGTAACATTGAAGCAGGTACGCACTGTAACATTGAAGCAGGTACACACTGTAACATTGAAGCAGGTACGCACTGTAACATTGAAGCAGGTACACATTGTAACATTGAAGCAGGTACGCACTGTAACATTGAAGCAGGTACACACTGTAACATTGAAGCAGGTACACACTGTAACATTGAAGCAGGTACACACTGTAACATTGAAGCAGGTACACACTGTAACATTGAAGCAGGTACACACTGTAACATTGAAGCAGGTACACACTGGAACATTGGAGCAGGTACACACTGTAACATTGCAGCAGGTACGCACTGTAACATTGAAACAGGTACACACTGTAACATTGAAGCAGGTACGCACTGTAACATTGAAGCAGGCACACACTGTAACATTGAAGCAGGTACACACTGTAACATTGGAGCAGGTACACACTGTAACATTGAAGGAGGTACACACTGTAACATTGAAGCAGGTACACATTGTAACATTGAAGCAGGTACGCACTGTAACATTGAAGCAGGGACGCACTGTAACATTGAAGCAGGTACGCATTGTAACATTGAAGCAGGTACACACTGTAACATTGAAGCAGGCACACATTGTAACATTGAAGCAGGTACGCACTGTAACATTGAAACAGGTACGCACTGTAACATTGAAGCAGGGACGCACTGTAACATTGAAGCAGGTACGCATTGTAACATTGAAGCAGGTACACACTGTAACATTGAAGCAGGCACACATTGTAACATTGAAGCAGGTACGCACTGTAACATTGAAGCAGGTACACACTGTAACATTGAAGCAGGTACACATTGTAACATTGAAGCAGTTACACACTGTAACATTGAAGCAGGGACGTACTGTAACATTGAAGCAGGTACGCACTGTAACATTGAAGCAGGCACACACTGTAACATTGAAGCAGGGACGCACTGTAACATTGAAGCAGGTACGCACTGTAACATTGAAGCAGGCACACACTGTAACATTGAAGCAGGGACGCACTGTAACATTGAAGCAGGTACGCACGGTAACATTGGAGCAGGTACACACTGTAACATTGAAGCAGGTACACATTGTAACATTGAAGCAGTTACACACTGTAACATTGAAGCAGGGACGCACTGTAACATTGAAGCAGGTACGCACTGTAACATTGAAGCAGGCACACACTGTAACATTGAAGCAGGGACGCACTGTAACATTGAAGCAGGTACGCACTGTAACATTGAAGCAGGCACACACTGTAACATTGAAGCAGGGACGCACTGTAACATTGAAGCAGTTACACACTGTAACATTGAAGCAGGGACGCACTGTAACATTGAAGCAGGTACACACTGTAACATTGCAGCAGGTACACACTGTAACATTGAAGCAGGGACGCACTGTAACATTGAAGCAGGTACGCACTGTAACATTGAAGCAGGTACACACTGTAACATTGAAGCAGGGACGCACTGTAACATTGAAGCAGGTACACACTGTAACATTGGAGCAGGTACACACTGTAATATTGAAGCAGGTACACACTGTAACATTGGAGCAGGTACACACTGTAATATTGAAGCAGGTACACACTGTAACATTGAAGCAGGGACGCACTGTAACATTGAAGCAGGTACACACTGTAACATTGAAGCAGGTACGCACTGTAACATTGAAGCACGTACGCACTGTAACATTGGAGCAGGTACACACTGTAACATTGAAGCACGTACGCACTGTAACATTGAAGCAGGTACACACTGTAACATTGAAGCAGGTACGCACTGTAACATTGAAGCAGGGACGCACTGTAACGTTGAAGCAGGTACACACTGTAACATTGAAGCAGGTACGCACTGTAACATTGAAGCAGGTACACATTGTAACATTGAAGCAGGTACGCACTGTAACATTGAAGCAGGTACACACTGTAACATTGAAGCAGGTACACACTGTAACATTGAAGCAGGTACACACTGTAACATTGAAGCAGGTACACACTAACATTGAAGCAGGTACACACTGTAACATTGGAGCAGGTACACACTGTAACATTGCAGCAGGTACGCACTGTAAAATTGAAACAGGTACACACTGTAACATTGAAGCAGGTACACACTGTAACATTGAAGCAGGTACACACTGTAACATTGAAGCAGGTACACACTGTAACATTGGAGCAGGTACACACTGTAACATTGGAGCAGGTACACACTGTAACATTGAAGCAGGTACACATTGTAACATTGAAGCAGGTACGCACCGTAACATTGAAGCAGGTACACACTGTAACATTGAAGCAGGTACACACTGTAACATTGGAGCAGGCACACACTGTAACATTGAAGCAGGTACGCAATGTAACATTGAAGCAGGTACACACTGTAACATTGAAGCAGGTACGCACTGTAACATTGAAGCAGGTACGCACTGTAACATTGAAGCAGGGACGCACTGTAACATTGAAGCAGGTACGCATTGTAACATTGAAGCAGGTACACACTGTAACATTGAAGCAGGTACACAGTGTAACATTGGAGCAGGTACACACTGTAACATTGAAGCAGGTACGCATTGTAACATTGAAGCAGGTACGCATTGTAACATTGAAGCAGGTACACATTGTAACATTGAAGCAGGTATGCATTGTAACATTGGAGCAGGTAGGCACTGTAACATTGGAGCAGGTACGCACTGTAACATTGAAGCAGGTACGCATTGTAACATTGAAGCAGGTACGCATTGTAACATTGAAGCAGGTACGCACTGTAACATTGAAGCAGGTACGCATTGTAACATTGAAGCAGGGACGCACTGTAACATTGAAGCAGGTACACATTGTAACATTGAAGCAGGTACACACTGTAACATTGAAGCAGGTACACACTGTAACATTGAAGCAGGTATGCACTGTAACATTGAAGCAGGTACGCACTGTAACATTGAAGCAGGGACGCACTGTAACATTGAAGCAGGTACACACTGTAACATTGAAGCAGGTATGCACTGTAACATTGAAGCAGGTACGCACTGTTACATTGAAGCAGGGACGCACTGTAACATTGAAGCAGGTACACACTGTAACATTGAAGCAGCGACGCACTGTAACATTGAAGCAGGTACGCACTGTAACATTGAAGCAGGGACGCACTGTAACATTGAAGCAGGTACGCATTGTAACATTGAAGCAGGTACGCATTGTAACATTGAAGCAGGTACGCACTGTAACATTGAAGCAGGTACACGTTGTAACATTGAAGCAGGGAGGCACTGTAACATTGAAGCAGGTACGCACTGTAACATTGAAGCAGGTACACACTGTAACATTGAAGCAGGGACGCACTGTAACATTGAAGCAGGTACGCACTGTAACATTGAAGCAGGGACGCACTGTAACATTGAAGCAGGTACGCATTGTAACATTGAAGCAGGTACGCATTGTAACATTGAAGCAGGTACGCACTGTAACATTGAAGCAGGTACACGTTGTAACATTGAAGCAGATACGCACTGTAACATTGAAGCAGGTACACACTGTAACATTGAAGCAGGGACGCACTGTAACATTGAAGCAGGTACGCACTGTAACATTGAAGCAGGTACACATTGTAACATTGAAGCAGGTACACACTGTAACATTGAAGCAGGTACACACTGTAACATTGAAGCAGGCACACACTGTAACATTGAAGCAGGTACACACTGTAACATTGAAGCAGGTACACACTGTAACATTGAAGCAGGTACACACTGTAACATTGAAGCAGGTACACACTGTAACATTGAAGCAGGTACACACTGTAACATTGAAGCAGGCACACATTGTAACATTGAAGCAGGGACGCACTGTAACATTGAAGCAGGTACGCACTGTAACATTGAAGCAGATACGCACTGTAACATTGAAGCAGGTACACACTGTAACATTGAAGCAGGGACGCACTGTAACATTGAAGCAGGTACTCACTGTAACATTGAAGCAGATACGCACTGTAAAATTGAAGCAGGTACACACTGTAACATTGAAGCAGGCACACATTGTAACATTGAAGCAGGGACGCACTGTAACATTGAAGCAGGTACGCACTGTAACATTGAAGCAGATACGCACTGTAACATTGAAGCAGGTACACACTGTAACATTGAAGCAGGGACGCACTGTAACATTGAAGCAGGTACGCACTGTAACATTGAAGCAGATACGCACTGTAACATTGAAGCAGGTACACACTGTAACATTGAAGCAGGGACGCACTGTAACATTGAAGCAGGTACGCACTGTAACATTGAAGCAGGTACACATTGTAACATTGAAGCAGGTACACACTGTAACATTGAAGCAGGTACACACTGTAACATTGAAGCAGGCACACACTGTAACATTGAAGCAGGTACACACTGTAACATTGAAGCAGGTACACACTGTAACATTGAAGCAGGTACACACTGTAACATTGAAGCAGGTACACACTGTAACATTGAAGCAGGTACACACTGTAACATTGAAGCAGGCACACATTGTAACATTGAAGCAGGGACGCACTGTAACATTGAAGCAGGTACACACTGTAACATTGAAGCAGGCACACATTGTAACATTGAAGCAGGGACGCACTGTAACATTGAAGCAGGTACGCATTGTAACATTGAAGCAGGTACACATTGTAACATTGAAGCATGTACGCATTGTAACATTGAAGCAGGGACGCACTGTAACATTGAAGCAGGTACACATTGTAACATTGAAGCAGGTACACATTGTAACATTGAAGCAGGTACACACTGTAACATTGAAGCAGGTACACATTGTAACATTGAAGCAGGTACACATTGTAACATTGAAGCAGGTACACACTGTAACATTGAAGCAGGTACACACTGTAACATTGAAGCAGGCACACACTGTAACATTGAAGCAGGTACACACTGTAACATTGAAGCAGGTACACACTGTAACATTGAAGCAGGTACACACTGTAACATTGAAGCAGGTACACACTGTAACATTGAAGCAGGTACACACTGTAACATTGAAGCAGGCACACATTGTAACATTGAAGCAGGGACGCACTGTAACATTGAAGCAGGTACACACTGTAACATTGAAGCAGGCACACATTGTAACATTGAAGCAGGGACGCACTGTAACATTGAAGCAGGTACGCACTGTAACATTGAAGCAGGTACGCATTGTAACATTGAAGCAGGTACACATTGTAACATTGAAGCAGGTACGCAGTGTAACATTGAAGCAGGGACGCACTGTAACATTGAAGCAGGTACACACTGTAACATTGAAGCAGGCACACATTGTAACATTGAAGCAGGGACGCACTGTAACATTGAAGCAGGGACGCACTGTAACATTGAAGCAGGTACGCATTGTAACATTGAAGCAGGTACACACTGTAACATTGAAGCAGGTACACCTTGTAACATTGAAGCAGGTACACACTGTAACATTGAAGCAGGTACACACTGTAACATTGAAGCAGGCACACACTGTAACATTGAAGCAGGTACACATTGTGACATTGAAGCAGGTACACATTGTAACATTGAAGCAGGTACGCATTGTAACATTGAAGCAGGTACGCACTGTAACATTGAAGCAGGTACGCACTGTAACATTGAAGCAGGTACGCATTGTAACATTGAAGCAGGTACACACTGTAACATTGAAGCAGGTACACATTGTAACATTGAAGCAGGGACGCACTGCAACATTGAAGCAGGTACGCACTGTAACATTGAAGCAGGCACACACTGTAACATTGAAGCAGGGACGCACTGTAACATTAAAGCAGGTACGCATTGTAACATTGAAGCAGGTACACACTGTAACATTGAAGCTGGTACACACTGTAACATTGAAGCAGGCACACACTGTAACATTGAAGCAGGTACGCATTGTAACATTGAAGCAGGTACACACTGTAACATTGAAGCAGGCACACACTGTAACATTGAAGCAGGTACGCATTGTAACATTGAAGCAGGTACGCACTGTAACATTGAAGCAGGTACGCACTGTAACATTGAAGCAGGTACACACTGTAACATTGAAGCAGGTACACACTGTAACATTGAAGCAGGTACACACTGTAACATTGAAGCAGGTACACACTGTAACATTGAAGCAGGTACACACTGTAACATTGAAGCAGGCACACACTGTAACATTGAAGCAGGTACGCATTGTAACATTGAAGCAGGTACACACTGTAACATTGAAGCAGGTACGCACTGTGACATTGAAGCAGGTACACACTGTAACATTGAAGCAGGTACACACTGTAACATTGAAGCAGGCACACACTGTAACATTGAAGCAGGTACGCATTGTAACATTGAAGCAGGTACACACTGTAAGATTGAAGCAGGCACACACTGTAACATTGAAGCAGGTACGCATTGTAACATTGAAGCAGGTACACACTGTAACATTGAAGCAGGTACGCACTGTAACATTGAAGCAGGCACACACTGTAACATTGAAGCAGGGACGCACTGTAACATTAAAGCAGGTACGCATTGTAACATTGAAGCAGGTACACACTGTAACATTGAAGCAGGTACACATTGTAACATTGAAGCAGGTACACATTGTGACATTGAAGCAGGTACACATTGTAACATTGAAGCAGGTACGCACTGTAACATTGAAGCAGGTACGCACTGTATCATTGAAGCAGGTACACATTGTAACTTTGGAGCAGGTACACACTGTAACATAGAAGCAGGGACGCACTGTAACATTGAAGCAGGTACGCACTGTAACATTGAAGCAGGCACACACTGTAACATTGAAGCCGGGACGCACTGTAACATTGAAGCAGGTACGCACTGTAACATTGAAGCAGGCACACACTGTAACATTGAAGCAGGGACGCACTGTAACATTGAAGCAGGTACGCACTGTAACATTGAAGCAGGGACGCACTGCAACATTGAAGCAGGTACACACTGTAACATTGAAGCAGGTACGCACTGTAACATTGAAGCAGGTACGCACTGTATCATTGAAGCAGGTACACATTGTAACTTTGGAGCAGGTACACACTGTAACATAGAAGCAGGGACGCACTGTAACATTGAAGCAGGTACGCACTGTAACATTGAAGCAGGCACACACTGTAACATTGAAGCAGGGACGCACTGTAACATTGAAGCAGGTACGCACTGTAACATTGAAGCAGGCACACACTGTAACATTGAAGCAGGGACGCACTGTAACATTGAAGCAGGTACGCACTGTAACATTGAAGCAGGTACACACTGTAACATTGAAGCAGGCACACGTTGTAACATTGAAGCAGGTACACACTGTAACATTGAAGCAGGTACACACTGTAACATTGGAGCAGGTACACACTGTAATATTGAAGCAGGTACACACTGTAACATTGGAGCAGGTACACACTGTAATATTGAAGCAGGTACACACTGTAACATTGGAGCAGGTACACACTGTAATACTGAAGCAGGTACACACTGTAACATTGAAGCAGGGACGCACTGTAACACTGGAGCAGGTACACACTGTAACATTGAAGCAGGTACGCACTGTAACATTGAAGCACGTACGCACTGTAACATTGGAGCAGGAACACACTGTAACATTGAAGCAGGTACGCACTGTAACATTGAAGCAGGGACGCACTGTAACATTGAAGCAGGTACACACTGTAACATTGAAGCAGGTACGCACTGTAACATTTTAGCAGGTACGCACTGTAACATTGAAGCAGGTACGCACTGTAACATTGAAGCAGGGACGCACTGTAACATTGAAGCAGGTACACACTGTAACATTGAAGCAGGTACACACTGTAACATTGAAGCAGGTACGCACTGTAACATTGCAGCAGGTACGCACTGTAACATTGAAGCAGGTACGCACTGTAACATTGAAGCAGGTACACACTGTAACATTGAAGCAGGTACACATTGTAACATTGAAGCAGGTACACACTGTAACATTGAAGCAGGTACACATTGTAACATTGAAGCAGGTACGCACTGTAACATTGAAGCAGGTACACATTGTAACATTGAAGCCGGTACACACTGTAACATTGAAGCAGGTACGCATTTTACCATTGAAGCAGGTACGCATTGTAACATTGAAGCAGGTACACATTGTAACATTGAAGCAGGTACGCATTGTAACATTGAAGCAGGTACGCATTGTAACATTGAAGCAGGTACGCATTGTAACATTGAAGCAGGTACGCACTGTAACATTGAAGCAGGTACACATTGTAACATTGAAGCAGGGGCGCACTGTAACATTGGAGCAGGTACGCACTGTAACATTGAAGCAGGTACACATTGTAACATTGAAGCAGGTACACACTGTAACATTGAAGCAGGTACACATTGTAACATTGGAGCAGGTACACACTGTAACATTGAAGCAGGGACGCACTGCAACATTGAAGCAGGTACACACGGTAACATTGAAGCAGGTACGCACTGTAACATTGAAGCAGGTACACATTGTTACATTGGAGCAGGTACACACTGTAACATTGAAGCAGGGACGCATTGTAACATTGAAGCAGGTACGCACTGTAACATTGGAGCAGGTACGCACTGTAACATTGAAGCAGGTACGCACTGTAACATTGAAGCAGGTACACATTTTGTAACATTGAAGCAGGAACACACTGTAACATTGAAGCAGGTACACACTGTAACATTGAAGCAGGTACGCATTGTAACATTGAAGCAGGTACACACTGTAACATTGAAGCAGGTACACACTGTAACATTGAAGCAGGTACACACTGTAACATTGAAGCAGGTACACACTGTAACATTGAAGCAGGTACACACTGTAACATTGAAGCAGGTACACATTGTAACATTGAAGCAGGTACGCACTGTAACATTGAAGCAGGTACGCACTGTAACATTGGAGCAGGTAGACATTGTAACATTGAAGCAGGTACGCACTGTAACATTGAAGCAGGTACACACTGTAACATTGAAGCAGGGACGCACTGTAACATTGGAGCAGGTACACACTGTAACATTGAAGCAGGTACACACTGTAACATTGAAGCAGGTACACATTGTAACATTGAAGCAGGTACACACTGTAACATTGAAGCAGGTACACATTGTAACATTGGAGCAGGTACACACTGTAACATTGAAGCAGGGACGCACAGGTACACACTGTAACATTGAAGCAGGTACACACTGTAACATTGAAGCAGGTACACACTGTAACATTGAAGCAGGCACACACTGTAACATTGAAGCAGGTACGCATTGTAACATTGAAGGAGGTACACACTGTAACATTGAAGCAGGTACACATTGTAACGTTGAAGCAGGCACACACTGTAACATTGAAGCAGGTACGCATTGTAACATTGAACCAGGTACGCATTGTAACATTGAAGCAGGCACACACTGTAACATTGAAGCAGGCACACACTGTAACATTGAAGCAGGTACACACTGTAACATTGAAGCAGGGACGCATTGTAACATTGAAGCAGGTACACACTGTAACATTGAAGCAGGTACGCATTGTAACATTGAAGCAGGTACGCACTGTAACATTGAAGCAGGTACACACTGTAACATTGAAGCAGGTACGCACTGTAACATTGAAGCAGGTACACACTGTAACATTGAAGCAGGTACGCACTGTAACATTGAAGCAGGTACACACTGTAACATTGAAGCAGGTACACATTGTAACATTGGAGCAGGTACACACTGTAACATTGAAGCAGGGACGCACTGTAACATTGAAGCAGGTACACACTGTAACATTGAAGCAGGTACACACTGTAACATTGAAGCAGGTACACACTGTAACATTGAAGCAGGTACACACTGTAACATTGAAGCAGGTACACATTGTAACATTGAAGCAGGTACGCACTGTAACATTGAAGCAGGTACGCACTGTAACATTGAAGCAGGTACGCACTGTAACATTGAAGCAGGTACGCACTGTAACATTGGAGCAGGTACGCACTGTAACATTGGAGCAGGTACACACTGTAATATTGAAGCAGGTACACACTGTAACATTGAAGCAGGGACGCACTGTAACACTGGAGCAGGTACACACTGTAACATTGAAGCAGGTACGCACTGTAACATTGAAGCACGTACGCACTGTAACATTGGAGCAGGAACACACTGTAACATTGAAGCAGGTACGCACTGTAACATTGAAGCAGGGACGCACTGTAACATTGAAGCAGGTACACACTGTAACATTGAAGCAGGTACGCACTGTAACATTTTAGCAGGTACGCACTGTAACATTGAAGCAGGTACGCACTGTAACATTGAAGCAGGGACGCACTGTAACATTGAAGCAGGTACACACTGTAACATTGAAGCAGGTACACACTGTAACATTGAAGCAGGTACACATTGTAACATTGAAGCAGGCACACACTGTAACATTGCAGCAGGTACGCACTGTAACATTGAAGCAGGTACGCACTGTAACATTGAAGCAGGTACACACTGTAACATTGAAGCAGGTACACATTGTAACATTGAAGCAGGTACACACTGTAACATTGAAGCAGGTACACATTGTAACATTGAAGCAGGTACGCACTGTAACATTGAAGCAGGTACACATTGTAACATTGAAGCCGGTACACACTGTAACATTGAAGCAGGTACACATTTTACCATTGAAGCAGGTACGCATTGTAACATTGAAGCAGGTACACATTGTAACATTGAAGCAGGTACACACTGTAACATTGAAGCCGGTACACACTGTAACATTGAAGCAGGTACGCATTTTACCATTGAAGCAGGTACGCATTGTAACATTGAAGCAGGTACACATTGTAACATTGAAGCAGGTACGCATTGTAACATTGGAGCAGGTACGCATTGTAACATTGAAGCAGGTACGCATTGTAACATTGAAGCAGGTACGCATTGTAACATTGAAGCAGGTACGCACTGTAACATTGAAGCAGGTACACACTGTAACATTGAAGCAGGGACGCACTGTAACATTGGAGCAGGTACGCACTGTAACATTGAAGCAGGTACACATTGTAACATTGAAGCAGGTACACACTGTAACATTGAAGCAGGTACACATTGTAACATTGGAGCAGGTACACACTGTAACATTGAAGCAGGGACGCACTGCAACATTGAAGCAGGTACACACGGTAACATTGAAGCAGGTACGCACTGTAACATTGAAGCAGGTACACATTGTTACATTGGAGCAGGTACACACTGTAACATTGAAGCAGGGACGCATTGTAACATTGAAGCAGGTACGCACTGTAACATTGGAGCAGGTACGCACTGTAACATTGAAGCAGGTACGCACTGTAACATTGAAGCAGGTACACATTTTGTAACATTGAAGCAGGAACACACTGTAACATTGAAGCAGGTACACACTGTAACATTGAAGCAGGTACGCATTGTAACATTGAAGCAGGTACACACTGTAACATTGAAGCAGGTACACACTGTAACATTGAAGCAGGTACACACTGTAACATTGAAGCAGGTACACACTGTAACATTGAAGCAGGTACACACTGTAACATTGAAGCAGGTACACATTGTAACATTGAAGCAGGTACGCACTGTAACATTGAAGCAGGTACGCACTGTAACATTGGAGCAGGTACACATTGTAACATTGAAGCAGGTACGCACTGTAACATTGGAGCAGGTACACATTGTAACATTGAAGCAGGTACTCACTGTAACATTGAAGCAGGTACACACTGTAACATTGAAGCAGGGACGCACTGTAACATTGGAGCAGGTATGCACTGTAACATTGAAGCAGGTACACACTGTAACATTGAAGCAGGTACACACTGTAACATTGAAGCAGGTACACATTGTAACATTGAAGCAGGTACACACTGTAACATTGAAGCAGGTACACATTGTAACATTGGAGCAGGTACACACTGTAACATTGAAGCAGGGACGCACAGGTACACACTGTAACATTGAAGCAGGTACACACTGTAACATTGAAGCAGGTACACACTGTAACATTGAAGCAGGCACACACTGTAACATTGAAGCAGGTACGCATTGTAACATTGAAGCAGGTACACACTGTAACATTGAAGCAGGTACACATTGTAACATTGAAGCAGGCACACACTGTAACATTGAAGCAGGTACGCATTGTAACATTGAACCAGGTACGCATTGTAACATTGAAGCAGGCACACACTGTAACATTGAAGCAGGCACACACTGTAACATTGAAGCAGGTACACACTGTAACATTGAAGCAGGTACACACTGTAACATTGAAGCAGGTACGCATTGTAACATTGAAGCAGGTACACACTGTAACATTGAAGCAGGTACGCACTGTAACATTGAAGCAGGTACACACTGTAACATTGAAGCAGGTACACACTGTAACATTGAAGCAGGTACGCATTGTAACATTGAAGCAGGTACACACTGTAACATTGAAGCAGGTACGCATTGTAACATTGAAGCAGGTACGCATTGTAACATTGAAGCAGGTACACACTGTAACATTGAAGCAGGTACACACTGTAACATTGAAGCAGGTACGCATTGTAACATTGAAGCAGGTACGCATTGTAACATTGAAGCAGGTACACACTGTAACATTGAAGCAGGTACGCACTGTAACATTGAAGCAGGTACACATTGTAACATTGGAGCAGGTACACACTGTAACATTGAAGCAGGGACGCACTGTAACATTGAAGCAGGTACGCATTGTAACATTGAAGCAGGTACACACTGTAACATTGAAGCAGGTACACACTGTAACATTGAAGCAGGTACGCATTGTAACATTGAAGCAGGTACGCATTGTAACATTGAAGCAGGTACACACTGTAACATTGAAGCAGGTACGCACTGTAACATTGAAGCAGGTACACATTGTAACATTGGAGCAGGTACACACTGTAACATTGAAGCAGGGACGCACTGTAACATTGAAGCAGGTACACACTGTAACATTGAAGCAGGTACACACTGTAACATTGAAGCAGGTACACACTGTAACATTGAAGCAGGTACACACTGTAACATTGAAGCAGGTACACATTGTAACATTGAAGCAGGTACGCACTGTAACATTGAAGCAGGTACGCACTGTAACATTGAAGCAGGTACGCACTGTAACATTGAAGCAGGTACACACTGTAACATTGAAGCAGGTACACACTGTAACATTGAAGCAGGTACACATTATAACATTGAAGCAGGTACACACTGTAACATTGAAGCAGGTACACACTGTAACATTGAAGCAGGTACACACTGTAACATTGAAGCAGGTACGCACTGTAACATTGAAGCAGGTACACACTGTAACATTGAAGCAGGTACACATTGTAACATTGAAGCAGGTACGCACTGTAACATTGAAGCAGGTACACACTGTAACATTGAAGCAGGTACACACTGTAACATTGAAGCAGGTACACACTGTAACATTGAAGCAGGTACACACTGTAACATTGAAGCAGGTACACATTGTAACATTGAAGCAGGTACGCACTGTAACATTGAAGCAGGTACGCACTGTAACATTGGAGCAGGTACACATTGTAACATTGAAGCAGGTACTCACTGTAACATTGAAGCAGGTACACACTGTAACATTGAAGCAGGTACACATTGTAACATTGAAGCAGGTACACACTGTAACATTGAAGCAGGGACGCATTGTAACATTGAAGCAGGTACACACTGTAACATTGAAGCAGGTACGCATTGTAACATTGAAGCAGGTACGCACTGTAACATTGAAGCAGGTACACACTGTAACATTGAAGCAGGCACACACTGTAACATTGAAGCATGTACGCATTGTAACATTGAAGCAGGTACACACTGTAACATTGAAGCAGGTACGCATCGTAACATTGAAGCAGGTACACACTGTAACATTGAAGCAGGTACGCATTGTAACATTGAAGCAGGTACGCACTGTAACATTGAAGCAGGTACACACTGTAACATTGAAGCAGGTACGCACTGTAACATTGAAGCATGTACACATTGTAACATTGGAGCAGGTGCACACTGTAACATTGAAGCAGGTACGCACTGTAACATTGGAGCAGGTACACACTGTAACATTGAAGCAGGTACACACTGTTACATTGAAGCAGGTACACACTGTAACATTGGAGCAGGTACACACTGTAACATTGAAGCAGGTACACATTGTAACATTGATGCAGGTACACACTGTAACATTGAAGCAGGTACACACTGTAACATTGAAGCAGGTACGCACTGTAACATTGGAGCAGGTACACACTGTAACATTGAAGCAGGTACACACTGTAACATTGAAGCAGGT
The DNA here is from genome assembly GCF_964213995.1 of Mustelus asterias. NCBI lineage: Eukaryota > Metazoa > Chordata > Chondrichthyes > Carcharhiniformes > Triakidae > Mustelus > Mustelus asterias. The sequence continues at coordinate 4,078,074 of NC_135809.1, forward strand.
ACACACTGTAACATTAAAGCAGGTACACACTGTAACATTGACCTTATTTTTAAAAGTTGCTGCTTCCTCCCACAATCTCATAGCAGAGTGACCGTGTCTGCAGCAATTTCTTCAATTCAAAATCACGGTTATTAAAGTTGTGAAATTAAAGGAGAGATTTTTGTGAATTTGAGTTCCAGATACTCATGGGTACCAGAGGGTAATGGTGGCATATCGGGAATGCCACTGGACTAGTAATGCAGAGACCCAGGCTAATGTTCTGGGACAGGGCTTCAAATCCCATCACGGCAGCTGTTTGATTTGATTAATTAAATCTGGAATTGAAAAGTTAGTCTCAGGAATTGTGATTATGATAAAAATCAGCATTGATTATCGGAAAAACCCATCTGGTTCACTAATGTCCTTTAGGGAAGGAAATCTGCCGTCCTTACCCGGTCTGGCATACATGTGACTCCAGCCCCACAGCAATGTGGGTGACTCCTAACTGCCCCTTTGAAACGGCCGAGCGAGACACTCAGTTCAAGGGCAGCAAAGGGTGGCCCTGTCAGTGACATCCACATCCCATGAAATTATTAAAAAGTCGGGGGTCGGTGTTTGGCAGAAACATTAATTCTGCAAGCTTAATTTGCAAAATCCAATCTTAAAATAACCCAGCTGTTTAGAGCCTCCCAGTTCCAAATAGACAGCATTGCCTCGAATTGGCACAGATTGGGCTGACTGAGGTGAAAGTTACCTAATTTTACTTGGAAAGTTGTCGCGGATGTAAAAAGGGGACATGAAATGTTACGTCGAGGAATGAACACCTCAAGTTACCTCCGCCATTGAATTTGATTCTGGCTGAAATGCATCCCAACTTCTTTGATCTGCTTTGGTTCCACAACTCGGAGTCTACAAAAATCTATCAATCCCAGTTCTGAAATCTTCACCTGATCCCCTCAGCCTCACGGACGGCAGGGTGGCACTGCTGCCTCACAGTGCCAGGGACCCAGGTTCGATTCCCAGCTTAGGTCACTATCTGTGTGGAGTCTGCATGTTCTCCCCGTGTCTGCGTGGGTTTCCTCCAGGTGCTCCGGTTTCCTCCCACAGTCCTAAAGATGTGCTGATTAGGGCGCATCGGCCGTGCTAAATTCTCCCTCAGTGTACCCGAACAGGCGCTGGAGTGTGGCGACTAAGGGATTTTCACAGTAACTTCATTGCAGTGTAAATTATAGAAACCCTACAGTACAGAAAGAGGCCACCTGGCCCATCGAGTCTGCACCGACCACAATCCCACCCAGGCCCTACCCCCTCATCCCTCCATATTTTACCCACTAATTTTCTAACCTACGCATCTCAGGACACTAAGGGACAATTTTACCATGGCCAATTAACCTAACCCGCACATCTTTGGACTGTAGACTCTTTGGTCTGTTCGGGTACACTGAGGGAGAATTTAGCATGGCCAATGCACCTAACCAGCATGTCTTTCGGACTGTGGGAGGAAACTGGAGCACCTGGAGGAAACCCACGCAGACACAGGGAGAACGTGCAGACTCCACACAGATGGTGACCTAAGCTGGGAATCGAACCTGGGTCCCTGGCACTGTGAGCCTACTTGTGACACAAATAAATAAATAAAAATAAATAAATTTCCACCATCCTGTAACACCCGGCACATCAAAGTCTCAAGTCGTCTGCAGTGACTTCTTTATCTTCTGGAATGATTCTTTATCCAGTCAATGATTCAGTCACCGGCTGTTTTAAGATTCTGTGAAATCTTTTGGATGACTGAAGTCCACATATGCCACTGGAAAGGATTACAACAATGTGGAGGTCATGCTTATTTTAGCTTACAAGTCAAAACGAGTAGTGATGATCTAAGAGCAGCATGATTGAAGGAATTAGACGATGTTCGGGTGCTGGCTAAACTGGTGCTGCTGCTGACAGGTTTAAAAAGGTTCAGGGACCACCTGGTTTAAAATAGTGGACAGAACGATGCAGAATGGAGAAGGCCATTAAAGGGGAGTTCCCTCTAAGCCATGCTCCCCATTGGAGCAACATTTTGTACAGCTACCCTGCCTGCCATTTGCTAATATCACCCAATTGTAACTTCACACTGTGAAAGGTAAAAGGTAGGCAAAATAATTTAATTTTCTTCAAGGCAGCCAGTGTCCAAGCTGGTGCCCTGATGACCTTACCTTTGACTTCCATTTTACACTCCACCTCGTCCTCACCCAGAGCATTAACTGCTTTACAACTGTACAGCCCACCATCATACGGACTGGGTTTGCGAATTTCCAGAGTACAGACTCCTTGGTTGGAGAACATCCGATATCGTGGGTCCTTGTCGATGATCATCCTGTTCTTCATCCAACATATTGTAGGCTAAATTGGGAAAGATAGAATGAAGTGTAAAGCACTTAGAATCCCAACAGTGCAGGAGTCCCGTTTGGCAAATCTGCACTGACTCGCCAACAGAGTATCTTACTCAGGCCCTATCCCTGTAACCCCATGTATTTACCCCGCTAGTCCCCCTAACCTACACTTCTTTGGACGCCAAGGAGCAATTTAGCATGACCAATCCACGTAACCTGCACATCTTTGGAATGTGGGAGGAAATCTGAGCACCCGGAGGAAACTCATGCAGATACGGGGAGAATTCCACACAGACAGTCACCCAAAGCCAGAATTGAACCCAGGTCCCTGGTGCTGTGAGGCAGCAATGCTAACCACTGGGCCACCGTGCCACCCTTACTGTCTTACTGTCAGTTTCAATGTTAGATCTGGGCCCAGTTGTATTTCTCTGTGATATTGGCCCCAGGGTACTGGGGAGGTGGTCCTCATCTCACAGTGAGCCTGGTCGAGTAAGGACTTTGTAATGAATCAATGTGAGATGGTGGTGTTGCGGCATTGTCATTGGACTAGTAATCCAGGGACCCAGGGTAATTCTTTGGGGACCCGGGTTCAAATCCCACCATGGCAGATGCTGAAATTTGAATTCAATAAATATCTGGAATTACAAGTCTAACGATGACCTTGAAACCAGTGTCGATTATTGTAAAAACCCATCTGGTTCCCTGATGTCCTTTAGGGAAGGAAATCCACTGTTCTTACCTGGTCTGGCCTAAATGTGACTCCAGACCCACCCACTCTTAAAAATGTCCTCTGAAATGGCCTCGCAAGCCAGGGCAGTTAGGGATGGGCAATAAATGCTGGCCCAGCCAGTGACGTTCTCATCCCATGAATAAATTAAACAAATTATTGAGAATATTCAAATGCAGGAAGCTTTTGCAAACAGTCAAAATTGTTGCAAGGAAAGGCTGAAAACACGATTACTATTAAGCAAAGATGAATTATATTGCCCAATAATAGTTAGAACAATATAACATCAAAGGGATTTTTTCAGTGTGAAAAGATTGTGTCAGTACCTTGGGATTGCCCCTGACACTGCAGTTCAAGGTCGCATTGTATCCAGCCACAGCGACAGTGTTGATGAGAGGATGTGTAAACTTTGGCACCTCCTGAAAATCAAAGTCATTGTACTTGGGCGGTTTTAATGCCAAACCTACAAGAGAGAACAGCAATTACAACATGACACCCATCGGAGCTCAGGGTCAAAGTTCAGTGACATTACAGCAACAACTGGCATTTACATCGCATCTCTATACCCTTCACAGGAGCAACGTTCAAACGGAAATTTGACACTGGACCTCAAAAGGAGCTCTGACCAAAAGCTTGGTCAAAAAGGTAGGTTATAAGGAGAGTCTTAAGGAAGGAAAAGAGAGGTGGAGATCTGGAGAGGTTCAGGAAGGGAGTTCCAGAGCTCAGGATACAAAGAACAAAGAACATTACAGCACAGGAACAGGCCCTTCGGCCCTCCAAGCCTGCACCGACCATGCTGCCTGTCTGAAGTAAAACCCCCGACCCTTCTGGGAACCATATCCCTCTATTCCCATCCTATTCATGTATTTGTCCAGACTCCCCTTAAAAGTCACTATCATATCTGTTTCCACTACCTCCCCTGGCAGTGGGTTCCAGGCACCCACCACCCTCTGTGTAAAAAACCTGCCTCGTACATCTCCTTTAAACCTTGCCCCTCGCACCTTAAACCTATGCCCCCTAGTAATTGACTCTTCCACCCTGGGAAAAAGCTTTTGACTATCCACTCTGTCCATGCCCCTCATAATCTTGTAGACTTCTATCAGGTCGCCCCTCAACCTCCGTCGTTCCAGTGAGAACAAACCAAGTTTCTCCAACCTCTCCTCATAGCTAATGCCCTCCATACCAGGCAACATCCTGGTAAATCTTGTCTGTACCCTCTCCAAAGCCTCCACATCCTTCTGGTAGTGTGGCGACCAGAATTGAACACTATATTCCAAATGTGGCCTAACTAAGGTTCTAAGATCCAGGCAGCTGAAGGCACGGCGGCTAATGGTGGAGTGATGGGAATCGGGGATGTGCAAGGGACCAGATATGGAGGAGCGCAGAGATCCCAGAGAGTTGAGGGCTGGAGCAGGTTCCAGAGATAGGGAGCGGGTGTGGAGTTACCTGAAAACAAGGATGTGAATTTTAACCATTTGGGGTGTTGCCAGACTGAGGACTAATGTAGGTTAGTGAGCGCAAGGGGTTAATGGGGGAACAGGACTGAAAGGGCAGCACATTTTGGAGGTGTTTGGAGAGGGAGGAAAAGGAGATAACAGCCTTGAGAAATGGTCCAATCTGGAGGCTTTTGGGATATTGAGTGTTAGGGTCAGATATGCAATCCTCTGCGTCTAATTTAACCGGCACATGGATGTACATTTAGGCAGTTGGGCCTGAAGAAAGGTACCATGGCAATGGTTACCAAGCCATAGTAAGTAACATTATACAACAATAAGATACTCCGCAACATCCAAATGACAAAGCTTAGTGAGCAGAAATATTTGCAAATCGGTGTTCCTCATGTGATGGCATGTGGGTTTTTACACTTTGGCACAACACTGGGTTACCAAAGTAAAGATTCACCAGAATCAAGTGGTTAGATCCCATCTGAAGTGATCAGCTTCGGGCATTGGACAGTATGAGGGTATACTGGCCCTGGAGGGAGTGCCATACAGGTTCACCTGAATGATATCAGGGATAAAGAGGTGAAATTATGAGGACAGCGTGCATAAAGATGGTTAGATTTCTCTTGCATTCAAAAGGTTAAGGGGTGATCTAATCGGTGTTTAAAATAAGAAAGGGACCCATGAGTGTAGGCAGAGAGAAACTATTTTTTGCTGATTTGCGTCTTTTTTCGTGACACACTTGGGGGGTCTGCACGGCACACTATTTTGCCATGGCACGCTGGTTGGGAACCACTGCTCTGGTTGATGGTGTTCCCATGTATCTGCTGCCCTTCTCCTTCTAGTTGAGGTTGTGGGTTTGGGGGTGGGGTGATGTCAAAGGAACCTTGGTGAGGTGCTGCATCTTGGTGAATCTTGTAGATGGTACACACGGCTGCCACTGTGTGCCAGTAATGATGGCATCAATGTTCAAGGTGGCGGATGGGGTGGCAATTAAAGGCCACTTTGTCCTAGATGGTGTCGAGCTTCTTGAGTGTTGTTGGAGCTGCCACCCATCCAGGCAAGTGTGGAGTATTCCATCACACTCCTGACTTGTACCTTGTAGACAGGGGACAGGCTTTGGGAGGTCAGAAGGTGAGTTACTTTCTGCAGAATTCCCAGCCTCAGACCTGCTCTTCTGGCCACAGTATTTATATGGCTAGCCCAGTTCAGTTTCCACTCAATGGTAAACCCAAGATATGGATTCACTGATGGTAAAACACTTGGGGTGAACGGGATCAAAGGTTATGGGGAAAAAGCAGGATTAGGCTACTGAGCTGGATGATCAGCCATGCACGTAATGAATGGCGGAGCAGGCTCGAAGGGCCAAATGGCCTCCTCCTGCTCCTATCTTCTATGTTTCTATGTGAAGATTACTTGTCAGCCCAAGCCTGGATATTATCCACGACTTGTTGCATTTGAACATGGACTGCTTCAGTATTTGAGGAGTTGTGAATGGTGCTGAACATTGTGCAATCATCTGCAAAGATCCCCATTTCTGACATTATGTCGGAAAGCACGGTGGCACAGTGGTTAGCACTGCTGCTTCACAGCACCAGGGACTCGGGTTCGATTCCCGGTTTGGGTCACTGTCTGTGCGGAGCCTGCACGGTCTCCCCGTATCTGCGTGGGTTTCCCCTGGGTGCTCCGATTTCCTCCCACAGTCTGAAAGACGTGCTGGTTAGGGTGCATTGGCCGTGCTAAATTCTCCCTCAGTGTACCCGAACAGGCTCTGGTGTGTGGCGACCAAGGGATTTTCACAGTAACTTCATTGCAGTGTTAATGTAAGCCTACTTGTGACAATCAATCAATAAACAAGGAAATACATTGATGAAGCAGCTGAAGATGGGCCCCGGACACTACCCTGAGGAAATCCTCCAGCGATGGCCTGGGATGTCCTACTGTCCCTATGTTGCAACTTGTGTAGAGACTTAATAATAAGTGAGATTGGTGATTTGTCAATGTAAATATAGAATGGACAAATGATTATGATGGGAAATTCTATCTGTCAAGCGGTTGATTAATAAAAGGCAATTATCGTCTCTCCCAGACTCTGGGTAGCTTTTGCGAACTGCTTTTCCCAAAAGAGAACCTCTCTGGATGGGCCAGGGATTTGGGAGGGGTAAAATCTTCATGCCCAGAGCAATCCCTTTAACAAAATGATTAGGAAATAAATCACTGCACGAGAGCATTGAAACAGACCCTCCTTCTGAATCAGGGCGCTGTTCTTTGTTACTGTGCCGTCGTCACTCAGTCCACACATATTCTCGGAATAGACTCGGAAGTAATACTCGTTTCCGATGATGAGGTCGGATATGACGCAGTTGGTTCTGTGGTAGTGTTCGATCACTGTGAACCAATCCTAGAGAGGGAAAGGAATTATCACAACAATGAAACACGGTGTTGGCTTGTCTGTCATAGAATCATAGAATCCCGACAGTGCAGAAGGAGGCCAGTCGGCCCATCGAGTCTGCACCAACAATAATCCCACCCCAAGCCCTATCCCCACAACCCCACACATTTAACCAGCTAATCCTTCTAACCTACACATCCCAGGACACTAAGGGACAATTTAGCATGGCCAATCCAACTAACCCACACATCTTTGGAGTGTGGGAGGAAACCGGAACACCACGAGGAAATCTAGGCAGACGGGGAGAACGTGCAAACTCCACACAGACAGTGACCCAAACTGGGAATCGAACCCAGCTGTAATGCTCTGGACCCAGTAAACCTTCATGTTGAAGGACGTGCCAAAACAGGGCTCAGCTTACAGATACCAGTCTAGAATCATAGAATGGTGCAGCATTAAAGCAGACCATTCGATCCATCATGCCTATGCTGGCTCTTTGCAAGATCTGTCCAATTAATCCCAGTATGGTTCTATCCCCATTGACTTTTATTCCTCATTGCAACATTCATCCAATTCCCTTTCGAAAGTTACCATTGAATCTGTTTCCTTTTCATTCGGCATATTCCAGATTATTATAATTGCCGGGTCATTTTCTTTCTCATTTGCCCTGTATATATCTGGCAATATTTTAACCCACGTCCCCTGGTTGCCGACCCTCTTGGTACTGGAAACAGTGGGCGGGATTCTCTGGCTGCCCGCGCACGTCCCAAGACTGGAAATTCCCATCTGAGCTCAATGGATCTTTAAACTGTCTGCTGAATTTTCCATCTCACCCGCTATGATTCCCCCGGCGGGGGAGATGGGAGAATCTTGGCCAGTTTCTCTCCATCACGGAATGGTGGCACAGTGGTTAGCGCTGCTGCCTCACAGCGCCAGGGACCCAGGTTCGATTCCTGGCTTGAGTCACTGTCTGTGTGGAGTCTGCACGTTCTCCTCATGTCTGCGTGGGTTTCCTCCGGGTGCTCCAGCTTCCTCCCACAGTCCGAAAGACGTGCTGGTTAGGTACATTGACCGTACTAAATTCCCCCCTCAGAGTACCAAAACAGGCACCAGAATGTGGCGACTAGGGGATTTTCACAGTAACTTCATTGCAGTGTTAATGTAAGCCTTACATGTGACACTAATAAATAAACTTTACTTTATCTACTTTGTCAAAACACTTTATAATTTTGGTTGCCTCCGTTAAATTTCTCCTTAATCCTCTTTGCTCTGAGGAGAACAATCTCAGCTTCTCCAATCTCTCCACATTCACTGAAACCATTGTAGTGAATCTCGTACACATTCTCTCAAAGAGTTTGACATCTGTAATAGGGAATGAATGAACTGCAGTAGGGAAAGCCCAGGGAGTGTGGGTTGAAGCAGGAGAGGAGTGGATGGAAAGGGTTAAACAGACCGCACTGTAGTATCCACACTCACTGCATGCAGACAGGACAAAATACAAATAAATACATCTCAGATGGCACTAAAACAGTCACACCCCAAGTGGGCTTGTTCCAAGGTTACAGCAACCATAACAGAATTGATATCACTTAGCAAGGCTCCAAAAGGTCGAGAGGAACCATTGTGCCTCTGAAAAACTAATCAAGTATCTGGGAAATGGGAACTATTAACATCTCATTGAAATCAGTTTGACAAACACAACGTTTTGCTATTGTAAACAGGTAGACTGGAGATGTCCAGAATATGATTAAAAGCTAAAGCACGCAAGACAATGAAACTGTATAATGTAATCAAAAACAAAACTATAACCAATTCAAAGTAACAATGCGATGACCTGATGTAAATGATCGAGAGAGAGTGGCAAAGAGAGAGTGACAGAGAGAAAGAGAGAGAGAGACAGAGAGAGACAGAGACAGAGGGAGAGAGACAGAGAGAGGCAGTTACAGATTGAATGACAGAAAGAGAGAGAGAGTGACAAAGAGAGAATGATGGAGAGACAGAGAGAGAGAGAGAGAGGGGGACAGAGACAGAGACAGAGACAGAGAGAGACAGAGACAGAGAGACAGAGACAGAGACAGAGAGACACTTACAGATTGAATGACAGAGAGAAAGTGACAAAGAGAGAGTGATGGAGAGAGAGAGAGAGACAGAGAGAGGGACAGAGAGAGAGTTACTGAGAGACAGAGTGACAGCGAGAGAGAGACATAGAGGGAGAGAGTTACTGAGAGAGTGACAGAGTATGACAGAAAGAGAGAAAGAAAGAGAAACAGAGAGGAATAGATAGAAAGTCAGAGAGAGACAGAGTGAGAGTGACAGCGAAAGAGACAGAGTGAGAGGCAGAGAGAGTTAGCTCTCATTTCACACTTACCATGGTCTTTTTATCAGCTTTTTGAATTGTGTATCCTGTAATGGCAGCATTCCCATTATCCTTTGGTAGTGACCATTCCAAAGCTACATTAGTGTCCCAAACCTCGACAATTTTCACAACCATTGGTGGACCAGGTTTCTCTGTGGAAAAATCACTAAATATAACCTTTTCTCTTCTGTTTTGGTAATCACACATTTCCCACTTGTAGTTTTATCTCTGCCAGAATTTCCCCATTCTCCTGCCTCCCTTCAGCTGTGATTCTTATCCATTGTCACAGCCACTAATAAACATCAGAATACAATTCACTAAATGATAAGCACGCTTTTCCACCCTGGAGATTTCCTCTAACTTCTGGCATCGGATCTCCGAGACATAGGCTATCTGCCATCAGTGATCTAAGATAAAGCCTATATCCATCTCAAGCCGGGTTCCCACCCTATATTCTTATTATTCATTCACAGGAACTGGGGATCATTGGGAAGGCCAGCATCTGTTGCCCATGTTATGTCGAATTACCCTTGCCCCTTAGTGTGGATTAGATGGATTAGCCATGGTAAATACGTGGGGTTACGGGGATAAGGCGGAGGAAGGGTCTGGGTAGGATGCTCATTTGGAGAGGCGTCTTTCTGCACTGTAAGGATCCTCTGGTTCTTAGAGCCCAAACAATGCAGAAACCTTCATAAAGGCAGTTTAAATATCTTCACTAGACCAGGAAAAGATGTTTCCCAGACCCGATCCTCTGCCTTGTATTGTGGGGTAACTACAAGCTGGCTTTGACTTACAGATTTACCTAATTTGCATGTTGTTTGGGAAGGAATTTAGGGATTGTAGATATAGAACATAGAACATAGAAAGTCACAGCACAAACAGGCCCTTCGGCCCACAAGTTGCGCCGATCACATCCCCACTTCTAGGCCTATCTATAGCCCTCAATCCCATTAAATCCCATGTACTCATCCAGAAGTCTCTTAAAAGACCCCAACGAGTTTGCCTCCACCACCACCGACGTCAGCCGATTCCACTCACCCACCATATATTTTGGAACAAGGGGTAATTTCCATACACACTGTGTGCTTAGTGCTACTTAATTAGAGTCATAGAGTCATAGAGGTATACAGCATGGAAACAGGCCCTTCGGCCCAACTTGTCCATGCTGCCCTTTTTTTTAAACCCCTAAGCTAATCCTAATGGCCTGCATTTGGCCCATATCCCTCTATACCCATCTTACCCATGTAACTATCTAAATGCTTTTTAAAAGACAAAATTGTACCCGCCTCTACTACTACCTCTGGCAGCTTGTTCCAGACACTCACCACCCTCTGTGTGAAAAAATTGCCCCTCTGGACACTTTTGTGTCTCTCCCCTCTCACCTTAAACCTGTGCCCTCTAGTTTTAGACTCCCCTACCTTTGGGAAAAGATATTGTCTATCTAGCTGATCTGTGCCCCTCATTATTTTATAGACCTCTATAAGATCACCTCTCAGCCTCCTACGCTCCAGAGAAAAAAGTTCCAGTCTATCCAGTCTCTCCTGATAACTCAAACCATTAAGTCTTGGTAGCATTCTAGTAAATCTTTTCTGCACTCTTTCTAGTTTAATAATATCTTTTCTATAATAGGGTGATCAGAACTGTACACAGTATTCCAAGTGTGGCCTTGCCAATGTCTTGTACAACTTCAACAAGACGTCCCAACTCCTGTATTCAATGTTCTGACCGATGAAACCAAGCATGCCGAATGCCTTCTTCACCACTCTGTCCACCTGTGACTCCACTTTCAAGGAGCTATGAACATGTACCCTGAGATCTCTTTGTTCTGTAACTCTCCCCAGTGTCCTACCATTAACTGAGTAAGTCCTGCCCTGGTTCAATCTACCAAAATGCATCACCTCGCATTTGTCTAAATTAAACTCCATCTGCCATTCGTCAGCCCACTGGCCCAATTGATCAAGATCCCATTGCAATCTGAGATAACCTTCTTCACTGTCCACTATGCCACCAATCTTGGTGTCATCTGCAAACTTACTAACCATGCCTCTTATATTCTCATCCAAATCATTAATATAAATGACAAATAACAGTGGATCCAGCACTGATCGTTGAGGCACACCACTGGCCATGGGCCTCCAGTTTGAAAAACAACTGTCTACCACCACCCTCTGTCTCTTCTTTAATTTAATAAATAGTCTTTAGTAATTGTTACACAATGACTGGGCTGGTTATTCTCACTGGGAGTTTCACGTGAGTCCTCACACATTCCAAAAGCAACTATACACCAACACGAACCAATGTTTCAATTTGGGACACCCTCGCAGATAATGGGGTCAATTCTCCCAGCACACTGCGCAGCGGCCGGGAAACTCTAGTGGAGGCCATTTAGTGGGTTCCCATTGGGCACTAGGGCTTCCGCGAGTCTCCGACAGCTGGATTTCCGGTGACGTCAGCTCCACGCCAGAAATCGACGTAGAGTTGCATAATTTATTTAAATCCTAATTTGAATCTATTTTACATATAATTAGTGGGCCGGGAGACTTCAGTCCCAGGCCCGTTATAGTCTCCACCCCCGCCAGGAGTGGTTCACTCCAGTGAGGTTTACAATAGCTCCCCACTTGTGGGGAGCTGGCAGCCTGATCCTACTGGAATGAAGGGGGGGCCATTGAAGGCCCCCCAGAGAGTTGGGAGTAAGGGAGGCATTGCCAGCTTGGCATTGCCAGCTTGGCCCCCTAGCACTGCCCAAAGGGCAAAGTGCCAATGCCCAGGGGGCACCTTAGCATTGTCCACCAGGCATAGGGCAGTGCCAAGGGAGCAGGGCCTCTTGGGGGGGGAGGGGGGGGGCAGGTGATCGGTGGGCGTGGGGGTTTCTGCTGCCACTCTGCACTCGGCAGTGACAGAGGGAGGGAGGCCAGCGATTGGGGTTGGCCATTGGGATGAGGGGAGAGGGGTTGGCCTGCCAGTGTTGGGGTCAGGGCTACCGGTGGTGTGTGCTGGGGAAATAGAGACAGGCCAGGGGAGGGGGTGGTCGAGACTGGCCCAGGCACATCCTGGAGGCCAGTGATTGGGGCGTGGGGGGGGGGGGGGTTCAGAGGGGCAGTGATGTGAGGGTCGTGGCGCTGGCCTGCGATCAAGCTGGCCAGTGATCGGGAGGCCGGCAGTGTGGGGCTATTGCGTATGCGCCGATTGCGGCGCTGAGAGATTGGCACATACGCAATGGCCCGCTCAGCGCTACGCTGCCGGCCTCTCCAGCGGGAATAGGCCCCGTCCACTGATTTTTCACATGAATCACGCTTGTGCACTCGGCAGTGTGCAGAGTGTGGGAAATTCATTTGGAAAATCCTGCTGAAAAAACCAACGGAATTTACTCCAGTTTTTAAACAAATTCGACAATTTGAATTGTTTTGGGGGAATCGCCCCCAGCATCAGCGTGGTCCCATCAGGAGAGAAGCAAGCTGGGGGCTTCTGATTGGGAAGCAGCAATGGTTCCCACTAAAGCAAAGGCTGGAGCAGCAATGCACTGAATATTGGGCCACAAGAGGCTCAGAGAAACCACGACATGAGCTTCCGGTAGCATTAATATTGCTTGACCCCAAACTCAATCACTTCGACACAACCCTGCCAATTCTTTTCCATTGATCAGAAAAATCACAGGTTTGCCTGGCTGTGCCTTGCTCTGACTCACAGTGAACGTACCAACGATTTGAATGACTATTGTGGCTTTGTCCTGAATCTTGTCCACCTGGACTGTCAGCTCATAGTTGCCCGAGTGTTTGCGTTCCGTCTTGCGAATGAACAGCACTGTGTCAGTGTCAGTGTTGCGAATGTTGACTGTATTTGAATCCAAAGGTTCTCCATCCTTTGTCCAGATGACCTTTGGCCTAGGTTTGCCCTGGTAAAGAGAAAGGTTAATGGTAATAACGATGCATTATCCAACCCTGATTCATCAACCATTGGACAGCGATGGGTAGGATCAGCTCCTGCGCAATGTGACTGCTGGAAGGTTATAACACAAAAAGCAGGAACTTGGGGCTTTTCAAAGCTCAGGGCCAGCTCTTCGCAGTTCATGAAGTATGTCTACAATGTTGTCATGCAGGAAACTTGGCTGCCAATCTACACTCAGCAAGATCCCATAAACAGCAATAACTAGATATCTGTTTCCCGTGATATTGGCTGACGGATAAATTTTAGCCAGGGCTAAAATTCTCTCAGTTTTCCCTTCCCTGTGTGCAGTTTATTTGTTGGACTGTGTGGAACTTTAAGATTATTGCGCAGTTGCATCTTAAAGAAGACTTTGGTTGCATGCAGCCGGTTGCCCACACGGTTAACTTTCAATTTGACATGCAGATGTGCACTTGTGCAGCTGACAGGGAACATCTTACCCAAGATACTGGGGAGAACTCCCCTACTCTCCTCCAAACAGCACCTCTCAGGCGGCCAAGGAAATTTGGCCTGTCAGCTACCATTCTCAGCAACGTTTACAGATGCACCATAGAAAGCATTCTTTCTGGTTGTATCACAGCTTGGTATGGCACCTGCTCTGCCCAAGACTGCAAGGAACTACAAAAGGTCATGAATGAAGCCCAATCCATCACGCCAACCAGCCTCCTATCCATTGATTCTGTCTACACTTCCCGCTGCCTTGGCAAAGCAGCAACATAATCAAGGACTCCACGCACCTGGACATTCTCTCTTCCACCTTCTTCCATCGGGAAAAAGATACACAAGTCTGAGGTCACGTATCACCCAACTCAAGAACAGTTTCTTCCCTGCTGCCATCCATCAGACTGTTGAATAGACTTACCTTGCATTAAGTTGATCTTTCTCGACACCCTAGCTATGACTGTAACACTACATTCTGCACTCTCTCCTTTTCTTCTCCCCTATGTACTCTATGAATGGTATGCTTTGTTTGTATAGCGTGCAAGAAACAATACTTTTCACTATATCCCAATACACTTGACAACAATAAATCAAATCAATCACCAGGGATATCATTCCCTACCTGGAAAGGAATCATGAGATTGAGCGACTCGCCAACTTTGCGAATGTAAGTTTGTTTCAACTGCCGTGGGAGACGGATCTTTGGGGGTACTGAAACAGATCAATGATCGAGAAATTAGCAACTTATAATAACATCTGTGTGTGTGAGGAACACACGCACACACACCACACACACACGTGCACACACATGCACACATGCATACATGCACACACACATGCACATACGCACACGCACGCGCACACATACACACACATGCACACACACACACACGCGGACACCCACACACATTCATGTACACATGCACACACTATAGAATCCCTAAAATGCAAAAGGAGGCCATTTGGCCCATTGAGTCTGCACTAAGTCTCCGAAAGTGCATCTTACCCAGGCCTAACCTGCACACTTACCACGGCCAATGCACCTAACCCGCACATCTTTGGACTGTGGGAGGAAACCGGAGCACCCGGAGGAAATCCACGCAGACACGGGGTGAACGTGCAAACTCCGCACAGTCACCCGAATTGAACCCGGATCCCTGACACTGTGAGGCAGCAGTGCTAACCACTGTGCCTACAGGCACACACACAAAACACAAAAGCAAACACGAACACACAGGCACAACACATGCATGAAGACAGACATACACAAACACTCTTGGAAAATGAGAAAAATTCACATAAATGTACATATGCGGACATCTAAATACACTCTCAGAGATGTGCAACATATAGCATGATCATCCCCTTCCATGCTCAGTGGCTGCTGGTTCACACACCTCCAACAGCCACGGCGACACCAAAAGATACTGGTCAGGTTCCCCCAGCCCAGGAAGCCTCACTTGTTTCATGGAATCTCCTCCTCATTGGAGGTTGGGTTCACCCTTGGCATTGGCCCCAAGCTTAGCTAAAGGTCGCTGATTGACTGACAGACAGAAAGAGCTGCTCACCCACAACCTCTTTGATGAGAATGGCTGTTGTCATACAGATGGGGGCGCTTTCCCCAGCCACATTCACCGCCTTCACCCTCACGTAGATTTTCTCCCCGGTTGGGAGGCCATTGATTGTGTATTTGGTTTTATCGGTCAGCTCAGTGTTGGACTGAATCCACTCGTTTGCTGTGTTTGAAACAAAAAAATAGAAAAATAAATCTCTGTTCGGCAGAATAAAAACTGATTAAATAAATTGAGCAACCTCATGTCAGGAAGGATGTACTGGCTGCGGGGAGAGTGCAGCACAGATTCACCAGGAATATAGCGTGCTCAGAGAGTTAAATATTACAGCCAGTTTGCACAGCGCAGGCTCCCCATGAGTACAGAAGTAATGATTAATTGAACTGTTTAAGATTTGATTTGATTTATTATTGTCACATGTATTAGTATACAGTGAAAAGTATTGTTTCTTGCGTGCTATACAGACAAAGCATACCGTTCATAGAGAAGGAAAGGAGAGAGTGCAGAATGTAGCATTACAGTCATAGCCAGGGTGTAGAGAAAGATCAACTTAATGAGAAAGTTTAAAAGAGTTAGAGTGAAGTTTTAGAAGCATAGACCGAGAGTAGGAGGTAGAATTAGAAGGTATGCTGGGCACAGCTCACAAGAAGTTGCCTCGCACTGGCGCCAACTTGGGAAAAAACAAAAGATTAAAGGAGTTCATGGGGGTAAACATCGAAACATAGAAACCAGGAGCAGGAGGAGGCCATTCAGCCCTTCGAGCCTGCTCCACCATTCATTATGATCGAGGTAGATAGAGATAAACTATTTCCTTTGATGGCACAAATCCAGGGTGAGGGGGCAGATAATTGGTTATTTGATTTATTCAAAATAAGAATAAGGCGACAGAATAAAATTAGAGATAAATAAATGCCAGGACAAAATTAGAGTCAGTTTCAAAACTAAGGTAGATAGACTTTTGTCGAGGGTTATGAGACATAGAAACTGGGAGAGTAAATGGAGTGAAGCTGCAGATCAGTCATGGTGTAAATGAATGATAGAACATGCCTGAGGGGCTGATTGGCCCCCTCCTGTTCCTCTGAGAAGGTTTTAATTCTATGTGGTTAGGATCCTAAGCGGGAAGACTGGCTGGCAAAAACAAAGTTCTTCACCTACAGTGAGATTATTCTCAGCTGCTTTGATGTAGGTAAATATGACAGCAATTTTGTGCATAGCAAGATCCCACAAACAGCTGGAAGATGAGCAGGCAGTTGCTTCAGCTTTGACGTGGTTGGTTATAGGAATAATGTTACGCCAATGAACTTCCACACATTATCTTCAAATAAAGCTACGTGATCTTCTACACCTTCCTGTCTGAGGCCTTGATGACAGTTTGTGAACTCTGAGAATGTGGCTCCTCTGCACTGACACTGAACAGTGAATTAGTCTTATCGTTGTTAAGAAAACAAAGGTAGTTTAAAGGGATTTGTACTTATTTTGGTCAACATTAGAAATAAGTTATAATTTTTAAGTGTGTTTAATTTAATGTTTCTGTACCTGCAAGAGTAAACCTATAGTTAGATTCATGCTGGACAAAGGTGTTTGTATGTATTGGGGTTGGTTTCAATTACAACTGTGTTTCTGTTATGCTTAGAGAGGGTTACGGCACGAGGAATGAATAGTAGTAGCAGTAGTTGCTTAGCAACTGGAAGTCCTTGTACGGTAGGAAATCTTTTAAGTTTTAGTTTCAGCTGGATATATTGCAGTTGGAGACAGAACACCAGGGAGTGAACATCTCTCAGCTCTGCCAGAAGAAAGACTGGACAGAACAAGGGAGACGCAAAGTGGTAGATGATCAAAAGAACCAGCTACAGTCCAGATAACTAGGAAATTGAGACAGAGAAAATATCTTGAGACAACCGAAGCTAAGAGAACAGAGATCAAGGATTGTTCAGGAGAATCGATTAAAGAGTAAATCAAGTGATCTGAGTTCGTGAGACAATTGCAGTAACCAGATTTAAAATGGGACAGCAGACTTCAGAGGTAAATCAAACATTTGATGCCATTTTCCCAGAGCCTGGGAATTAAAGCAATCATGAACACTTTGTATAACAGTCAAAACAAGAAAACCATAAAGGGGCTGGTGTGAAACCTGGACTGGATTCACTGTTAAAAGTGGAGTGGAAGCTTTGCTTAAAAGAGACATTTGGAAAACCTGGATTGGATCTCAGAATGCAAACTGTTGAGGGAATGCATTATTGTGAGAGAAGATTTTAGAGCGTATTTTTAGGAAAGATGTTTGGAAACTGTCATTTGACAATCATCTGAGGAGAAATCCACAGTCACTAACTTGGGTTCAGAGCGGAGTGTGTGTATTTGACCACAATCATCTTGTGTGCTTAAAAGGGACTTTGTGTTAATGAGACCATTGTATCTTAAAATGTACATTGTAATCCATGGTAAGAAGTCTCACAACACCAGGTTAAATTCCTACAGGTTTATTTGGTAGCACGAGCTTTCGGAGCGCTACTCTGAGCACTCACCTGATGAGGAGCAGTGCTCCAAAAGCTCGTGCTATCAAATAAACCTGTTGGTCTTTAACCTGGTGTTGTGAGACTTCTTACCTACCCCAGTCCAACGCCAGCATCTCCACATCATTTGTAATCCATGTTAATCTTAAAACCTGTGTGTAACTGTTAAACTAAGGGGGAGTAAAGGAGTATTGTATCCTTATCCAATTTTTTTATGTTTAATAAATGTTTTTTTTTCTTGTTGTTAAAACTAATTAGAGGTTCTGTAACTCTGCGCTGTTCCTCCATGTTCTTATTAAAAATAAAGTGAAAGTTACGGTCTTTTGAGCCAAGGTTCCATTCTGGGATTTTCCCATCCGGTTATAACATCAACTGGGATTGTAACACTAGTTAATCACTAGTCATTCACTACTTGGCTAACATTTAGCAATCTTAACCAGCTAATTGCTGGCTAATTAGACCCAATCAAGACAATTGTCACTGAGACATACTGATAAAATATCAATCAATTGGCAAGCCCCGAATTAGAAGGTTGACTTTCAAGACCCACTCCAGAGAATTGGCCACAGAAACTTGGATAACACTCCAGTGTAGTCCTTCAGATGAAACATTCAACTGAAACCCTATCTTCCCTCTCAAGTGGAGTAGATGGAATTATTTTTAAGAGCCAATGGACTTCTCCTTGGTGTCCTGATGGGTCAGGGTCAAGGGTTAACCTCAGCAGGACTGCAAGATTCCAGCAGTGGGGAGGGCTGGAAAATCCAGCCCATGATGTTGACTGAGTAAAGTGTGTCTGGGAGGAACTTTGGAACTATCAAATCTCTCTTTCAGTGGAGGGAGTGTGGATCTGTCACTGATTCATTGATAGAGATTGATCACTGTGATTGGTCAATAACCCCATTGTACCATGTGACCACTAGTATAGTAGAAGGTAAACCAGATTGACCATGGTCTAATTTTGTCTAACAATTCGGAGATGCGTTATTTATCAGAGAATGCCCTGTTCTCCTTGGAGTATCTCTGGAAAAGATGGGGCTTACTTCCTTCAAGGCAGTACTCGATGCGATAGCCGTCTAGCCCTGCTGCTCCAATACGTTCAGGAGGCCGCCACTTGAGTGATACGGAAGTGTCCGTCACCCCATCGCAAGCGAGGAGCGTGGGTTCACTGGTTGGTGCTGGAGAAAAGAAGCACAGGATAATTCCCAGCAATGAGGTTTTAGCAACATAAAATCATCACAGAAAATGAGGAGAGAGATTTGAGGAACTGCCTTTTTACAAATGATATCAGTGCAAACGATTGCCAACTTTTGTTCCAAAATTCATGCTCAGTGTCAGAAAACTGGTGAATTGGAGATCTGTGCGTAGCTTTTCAAAACTGGCACAAGACATAGAACAGGTATGGCCATGGCATCTACCTGACAACATGGAGAATTATCCAGGTGACACCAATCCATAAAGAACAGGATCAATCTAACTCTGTCAATTCCTATCAGCTGCCCCCTTATCTGTAAATTCAGTGAAGGAGTCGCCAATAGTGACATCCAAAACACCCCAATCACAAGTACCCTGCTCATCGATGCTTATTTGAGGTTCAATTTGAGCCGCCTGGCTCCAAAACACTCCACAGCTTTGACCCGGATATGGACAAAACAGCTGATGCCCAGGGAGTGGTGAGTGTAGATGTTCCGGATGCAACCAAATCAGGGACAGAGGAGTCTGAGGTCGATGGAGTTCAAAGCAAGAACACTCCCATAGCTGGAATCATACCCGACACCAAGGAAGATGGCTGAGATTGTTGGAGATCGATCGTCATGGCCTTAGTACATCACTCAGGGAAGCGTCTTCAACCCAGAATTCTTCAGCTGCTTCACTAACCACTGCCCCTCCATCATTCCATGATTTCATTGCTCTGAATGTTTAAGATGGTGGGAGCTTGAATTCTGCCATCTAAAGAATCACCTTTGCCAACTGAATGCACCGCTGCCTTTTTACGTTTCAGCAAGTGTTGATCGGCAAAAAGTGGGTCATCCGCCCCCGACTTGGGAGAAGGTCCGGCCTTGGAGAGCTGCTGGCCAGTCTGATTGGAACAGTGCTGCAGTGGCCGGAAGAGGCACTGCAACAAGCGTCCTGAGTCGAAGTCCCAGGAACCAGAGAAAAAAGTAACTGTCGGGAGTCCTGGCGGGAAGGGTAGAGAAAATCTGGAGGGTCGTGAAGGGGGTGATTGGTGTTTCCGGGGGTAAGCTGGTGATGGAGGAGGAGGGGGGTCCAGAGATCACTGGGCCTTAATGGTAAGGTGCCCCCATTCAGAGGGGGCTTCTGAGATGGAGGTACATTCCCCCCCCCCACCCTCACCCTCACCCCCACCCCCACCTCTACCCACCTGAGATCAAACTCTGTTCATTAAGATAAAAGCAAAATACTGCAGATGCTGGAATCTGAAAACCGAAAATGCTGGAAGATCTCAGCAGGATGTGGATAACATCCAAGTTCGGGTTGGTATACAAATGCCACATAATGACCACCTCGAACAAGAGAAATCTCTACCTTGATCTGCTCCTTGTTGAAACCCCTCCCCAACTCCCGTCAATATATTTTGGGTTATCATCGACTAGAAACTGAATCTTATTGATGTATCTTATCCAATTCTTACCTGGGGAGGCAATGGCCGAGTGGTATTATCGCTCGACCATTAATCCAGAAACTCAGCTAATGTTCTGGGGACCTTGGTTTGAATCCCGTCGAATGGTGGAATTTGAATTCAATAAAAAAATTCTGGAATTAAGAATCTACTGATGACCATGAAACCATTGTTGATTGTCGGAAAAACCCATCTGGTTCAATGATGCCCTTGAGGGAAGGAAATCTGCCGTCCTTACCCGGTCTGGCCTACATGTGACTCCACAGCCACAGCAATGTGGTTGACTCTCAACTGCCCTCGAGGCAACTAGGGATGGGCAATAAATGCTGGCCAGCCAGCGACGCCCATGTCCCACGAATGAATAAAAGAAAAGACCAGAGGAGGAATTGGGTAATCCGTGACAACTGATTCACTTTGAACCCCTCAAAGCCTCTCCACCATCTCCAAAGACTCAACTTGTAACCTGATGGAACGCTCACAATGGGCAACACCAGCCAGCACAGAGCAGTTTAGCATCTCTGGTGCACAGTGGCAGCAGAGTGCACCACTGCAAAGCTCACCAAGGCTCCCTTCCAAACTCACAACCTCTACCAGCTAGATGGACAGGGCAGCAGGAGCAGCAAGAACACCAGAACCTGGAGGCTTCAACAGGAGTCGCACACCATTCTGACTTTCACATTTATCACTGTTCCTTCATTGCTCCTGAATAAATTCCCTAAAACTCCCTGCCTACCACTCAGAGTCCCATCACCACGAGACGTGCAGGAGAAAACCCACCGTTTCTTTCTCTGGGACAACTAGAGAAGGAGAATATAAATTCCGTCTTTGCCAACATCACCTGGATCTTGGAAACAACAAAAATAAAGCCTGAACACCAAATTTTATGGAATCTTACCAAGGGGAACGAATGCCTTTGACGGCTCACTGGGTTTAGACATTCCAATGGCATTGACGGCGAACACACGGACTTCATAGGGAATCCCTTCAATCATGTTCTTGGGTTCAAAGGTCATTTCTTTGCATAGGTCAAAGTTGAGTCGCATCCATCGAGAGCTTTGCTTCTTTTTTCTCTCAATGACGTAACCTGAATATAAGGGAGAATGGCACCCGAGTACATCATCAAATAGCAGCAACTGATTAACAGAACCCTGTCCCTCTCACACAGCCCCATTAACACACCCCCACATCCATATAAAAGTGCAGCTCCTGTAAATTTCTTGAAATCATGTGAGAAATTATTGAGACAGAGAGCAGAAGGTCTTCACTCAGATTGAAAGAAAAACAATAAACCATAAGACGTAGGAGGAGAAGTAAGCCATTCGGCCCATCGAGTCTGCTCCGCCATTCAATGAGACCATGACTGATCTAGAATAGAATAGAGTCATCGAATCCCTACAGTGCAGAAGGAGGCCATTCAGCCCATCGAGTCTGCACCAACAACAATCCCACCCAGGCCCTATCCCCACGAATTTACCCTGCTAATCCCCTGACACTAAGGGGCAATTTAGCATGGCCAATCCACCTAACCTGCACATCTTTGGAGGAAACCGGAGCACCCAGAGGAAACCCACGCAGACACAGGGAGAATGTGCAAACTCCACACAGACAGTGACCCGAAGCCGGAATCGAACCCGGGTCCCTGGCGCTGTGAGGCAGCAGTGCTAACCACTGTGCACCGTGGTTCCCCTGATGTGATAATCCTTAACTTCACTTTCCTGCCTGACCCCCATAACTCTTCATTTCCTGACTGATTAAAACTCTGTATATTTCAGCCTTGAACATACTCAATGACCCAGCCTCTACAGCCCTCTGTGGAAATAATTCCACAGATTCACTCCCCTCTGAGAGAAGAAATTCCTCCTCATCTCTGCTTTAAATGGGGCGACCCCCTCACTCTGAGATGATGCCCTCTGGTCCTAGACTTTCCCACATTGAGAAACAATCTCTCAGCATCGACCCTGTCAGACCCCCCAAGAATCCGATATATCTCAATAAGGTCGTCTCTCATTCTTCTAAACTCCAATGAATTCAGTCCCAACCTACTCAACCTCTCCTCATCAAAAAATCCCTCCATATCTGGGATCAACCTAGTGAACCTTCTCTGGGCTGCCTCCTTAGCTAAGGGGCCCAAAACTGTTCACAGTATTCCAGGTGCAGTCCAACCAATGCCTTGAAGAGTTTTAGCAAGACTTCCTTGTTATTATATTCCATTCTTACAATTTACAGCTCAGGACATTCCCAAGCACTTTACAGTGAATTATGTACATTCTTAAAGCAGCCAGTTTTTAGATCTCAAACACATCTTCTGCTCATTATAACATCCGCAGTATATGGAAATATGTCTGCTGCACTTTCTGAATGAGTGAATATACTTCAGGGAATATTTCATTGGCTATAAGGCACTTTGGGGCAGCCTGAAGCCTGGAAAGACGCTATACAAACTCAGCTTTCTACTTTCATTCCCGATATTGAGCAACTGGCTGTGTATTTTCATTTCATTCCGAGTTTCCAACCGTGTCTCGGGCTCCTGAGTTACCGAGAATTGGGGAGCTTCCATCGTAGTTGGGAGGATTCCACGTCATTGAACACCAGTCACCTCCAACTTCAGTAACTATCGGCGGGGCAGGTGCATCTGGGATATCTATTGCAAAAGGCAGACAGATCCAGTATTAGTGCCATACTGTCACCAACAGCCATTTACAGGGTGACCCTGTTCACATACATAGAAACATAGAAACTAGAAGCAGGAGTAGGCCATTCAGCCCTTTGAGCCTGCTCCGCCATTCATTATGATCACCTCTGATCATCAAATTCAATATCCTGATCCCCCCCTCCCCCCCCAAATCCCTTGATCTCTTTAGCCCCAAGAGCTATATCTAATTTCTTCTTGAAATCTCACAATGATTTGGCCTCAACTACATTCTGTGGCAGTGAATTCCATACGTTCACCACCCTCTGGGTGAAGAAGTATACAATGTACTGGATTTATCGTCAGGACATTGAGGCCGGAATTCTCCCATCCTGCCCACCACTGGAATTTTAGCGGGCGGGTTGCGGAGATTGTGAAACACCATTGGTGGTCAGGTGGGAATTTCCTGCTTTTGGACCAGCATGGCCGAAGAATTCTGCCCTGAATGTTCCCACACACCGGGCACAATGGGCAGAATCTTATGTGCGATGCGGGTCTTGGGCTGCCAGCTACAGAGCCAGTGAGAAGCATGGCGTGAGTCTCGCTGCATCATGTGCCACTCAGGCACTTGACAGGCCAGTGGTGGGCCCTGTTCCAGAATCAAGGACCCCAGGGCAGAAGGTCCCGGCTGCTGAGGGGCCCTCAGTTTAATTGAACGGAGTGCCAGCGAGGAGGGGGTCCTTGCTGTCGGTATGCCACCAACACGCTACCTAAGATCAGAGCAGATAGGTCAGAGGTGAGCGATGGTGGGAGAAGGGCTGTATGGTAAGGGCCGTGGGGTAAGGGGTTGGCACAGCAAGGGTAGACCCCAGCTCTCAATGAGCCTCTGCCCCCCCCCCCCTTTCTTGATGCCAGTTCTGTCAATCAGGCCCTCCCCCCCGCTGCTCAACTAATCTCTCGCACCCCACCCAGGATTCCACACACAACCCCAAAAGGTTTTGTCTGTTGTACACCCGACATGGTGGTTTTGGGCTAATGCCAACAGTGGTGGGATGGGCCCTTAAGTGGGCATTAGCTGCCCACTTATGGGTCACAATTGGTGATGAGATGGTAAGACTGTCCACAGGCCTTCCTGCCATGAGCTTAGTTGGGGTGGAGGTGGTGGGGCCCCATCTGCCACCCTCCCATCTGACAAATCCCCTCTGCCATCAAACTCATCATGGGGAGGGACACAATATTCTGCCCACTTACTTTTCCTCTGAGTATTTTATATGATACGTCACATAAAACCTCAGAAAGTTATTTTAAAATGATCATAAAATGTGACATCGCTGCACCAGGTGGTAAATAACCTGGAATCACGCTTGATTGGCATCCCATTCACCACCTTATGGGCGGCATGGCACAGTGCTTAGCACCGCTGCTTCACAGCGCCAGGGACCTGGGTTCGATTCCCGGCTTGGGTCACTGTCTGTGTGGAGTTTGCACATTCTCCCCATGCCTGCGTGGGTTTCTTCCGGGTGCTCCGGTTTCCTCACAGTCTGAAAGATGTGCTGGTTAGGTGCATTGACCCAAACAGGCGCTGTGTGGAGTGTGGTGAGGGGAATTTCACAGTAACTTCATTGCAGTGTGAATGTTAGCCTTGTTGTGACTAATAAACTTTAACTTTACTTTTTAAACATTCACTCCCGCCACTACTGATGCACAGTAGCAGCAGTGTGTGCCATTTACAAGATGCACTGCAGCATCTGGTTTGGAGGGTAGGTCTTATGAGGAAAGGTTGAGGGAGCTAGGGCTTTTCTCTTTAGAGCGGAGGGGGTTGAGAGGCGACTTAATAGAGGTTTATAAGATGATGAGGGGGATAGATAGAGTGGACGTTCAGAGACTATTTCTTCGGATGGATGTAGCTGTTACTAGGGGGCATAACTATAAGGTTCATGGTGGGAGATATAGGGGGGATGTCCGAAGTAGGTTCTTTACTCAGAGAGTGGTTGGGGTGTGGGATGGACTGCCTGCTGTGATAGTGGAGTCAGACACTTTAGGAATTTTCAAGCGGTTATTGGATAGGCACATGGAGCACACTAGAATGATAGGGATAGCTTGATCTTGGTTTCGGACAAAGCTTGGCACAACATCGAGGACCGAAGGGCCTGTACTGTGCTGTACTGTTCTATGTTCTATGTTCCATCTCACCCAAGCTCCTTTGACAGCACCTTCCAAACCCACAACCTCTATCATCTAGAAGGACAAGGGCAGCAGGCACATGGGAACACCGCCACCTGTAAGTTCCCCTCCAAGTCACTATCATGACTTGGAAATATATCTCCATTTCTTCACCGTCGCTGGGTCAAAATCCTCAAACTCCCTCCCTAACAGCACTGTGAGTATACCTACACGTCAGGCTGTAGCGGTTCAAGAAGGCAGCTCACCACCACCTTCTCAAGGGGCAATAAGGGATGGGCAATAAATGTGTGAATAAAAAATAGTACCGCACATCTAGTCGATTGAACCTGTCTCTTACGAAGAGTAATCCACTTGCCTGCCTTCTGCCTGTACCAGCAATATATTTCCCCTTCAAATATTTATGTAATTCTCCTTTGAAAGCTCTTGCTGAATTTATAACCACCATCCGATCAGGCGATGCATTCTAACCACACATTGCATAAAGAAAGTTTACCTTTCCCCATGTCGTCCCTCATTCTTCCATCAATCATCCCCAATCTGTGGTCCTGGCTGCTGACCCTTCAGCCAATGGGAAAGAGTTTCGCTTTACTGACTCTATCTGAACCTTTCATGATCCTTTGAGGCCGGGACCACAAACTCCTCAATGTTGTCTGAATGGTCACTTACCCACCACTTTTATCTTCAACTGAGCGCTGTCCTCCCCGGCTTCATTCTGGACCACAATCTTGTACTGCCCCGAGTCATCTTTCTCAGCTGTCTCAATGACCAATGAGGTGTGGTCAGGGAATGATTCAGCTCTGACCCGGCCCCCTGTATCCATAATGGCCTACAGAAATAACACAGCGAGTGTAAATAAACCCGCACCACACAACAACAACCTGCATTTATATAGCACCTTTAACCTGGTTAAACTCCGGCTCAATTTTTAGCACTCAGTGAATTCTAGCACTCGCAGTAGTTTGGGTGTGGGGCTTTGGGGTTATTGCCGCGGGAAGTTTGAAGAGGAGGGAGTAACACAAAGACCACAGTGACAGGCGACAGCAAATGTGAGCTTAGGGCAGTTTCAGTAACTTGACAGAGGTGGAGAGCTGATTGGACAGATCTGGATGTGGATATAAGCACAGACTGGAGGATGACAAGAGCAGGGATGTACTTCTGAGGCTGTATAAGGTTCTGGTCAGACCCCATTTGAAGTATTGTGAGCAGTTTTGGGCCTGATATCGAAGGAAGGATGTGCTGGTCTTGGAAAGGGTCCAGAGGAGGTTCACAAAGATGATCACTAGAATGAAGAGCTTGTAGTATGAGGAATGGTTGAGGACTCTGGGTCTGTACTCGTTGGAGTTTAGAAGGATGAGGGGGGATCTCATTGAAACTTACAGGATACTGCGAGGCCTGGATAGAGTGGACATGGAGAGGATGTTTCCACTAGTAGGAAACACCAGAACCAGAGGGCACAACCTCAGGCTAAAGGGACGATCCTTTAAAACAGAGATGAGGAGGAATTTCTTCAGCCAGAGACTGGTGAATCTGTGGAACTCTTTGCCGCAGAAGGCTGTGGAGGCCAGGTCATTGAGTGTCCTTAAGACAGAGATAGATAGGTTTTTGGTTAATAAGGGGATCAGGGGTTATGGGGAAAAGGCAGGATAATGGGGATGAGAAAAATATCAGCCATGATTGAATGGCGGAGCAGACTCGATGGGCCGAGTGGCCTAATTCTGCTCCTATGTCTTATGGTCTTATGACGACACATTCAAAGACTTTGGTGAGGAAGTGGGGAGGTGCGGTTGGTTACGGGTGATGGTTTACTATGGCAGAATGAGAACGGGGTTTAGTTTTTGAGTTTGACTGTGTGCTGTTGAACCAGGGTGACTGCACCCAAAGAGGGAGGACCATTTAAAGTCAGGAAAGGGAAAACCGTATGGTCCTCATGTGAATGGGGTCAAGAAAATCTCAACAAATGAGCTGAAGATGGCAGGAAGGGAGATGGTACAGAAACTGGAAAAACTGCCAGCATTCCTCCTTGTCTGATATAGAACCCACCCATTGGCACTGTCTACACTTCCCACCGCCTCGGAAAAGCAGCCAGCATAAATAAGGGTCCCACGCACCCCGGACATTCTCTCTTCCACCTTCTTCTGTCAGAAAAAAGATACAAAAGTCTGAGGTCACATACCAACCAACTCAGGAACAGCTTCTTCCCTGCTGCTGTCAGACATTTGAATGAACTTACCTTGCATTAAGTTGATCTTTCTCTACACCTTAGCTATGACTGTAACACTACATTCTGCACCCTCTCCTTTCCTTCTCTATGACCGGTATGCTTTGTCTGTATAGTGCGCAAGAAACAATACTTTTCACTGTATACTAATACATGTGACAATAATAAATCAAATCAAATCAAAATGTTACAATCATAGCTAGGATGTGGAGAAAGATTAACTTAATGTGAGGTATGTCCATTCAAAAGTTTGGCACATTATCGGCTATAAATGGCATGTGTTTACAGCCGCTATATTGAGGCAAGAGCAGTGCAAGTAGCACATTTTTTTGATACTCATTCATGGGATGTGGGCATCACTGGCAAGGTCAGCATTTGTTTCCCATCCCTGGGAGGAGTTAAGAGTCAACCACATTGCTGTGGGTCTGGAGTCACATGTAGGCTAGAACAGATACAAACTTTTGGGAAACATAGATAGGAAGGAGCTTTTCCCCTTTGGGGAGCATATACTTAAGGGAAGGGGCAGGAGATTTAGAGGGGATTAGAGGAAAATTTTTTTCACCCAGAGGGTGATGGGAATCTGGAACTCACTGCCCGAAAGGATGGTAGAAGCGGGGACCCTCACAACATTTAAGAAGTATTTGGATGAGCACTTGAAATGCCGTAACATACAAGGTTATGGACCAAGTGCTCAAAATGGGATCAGGATAGGTGCTTGATGACCAGCGCAGACACAATGGGCTGGAGGACTTTTTTCTGTTCTGTAAAACACTATGGGGATGACTGGCGTAACTTGTGGGCAGAAGGGCCTGTTTATACTGTATTTTTTCTATGTTCTATGATCATACCAAAAAAATTCTAAGTGTCAAATGAGCATGAAAACGGGAGAGAATTGCACCCATTTTTTGGGCGAGCTCTCAGACGCAATCTTATGCCACTTAGTGCAAAAAAAAAGGCAAAGCGTGATTCATGCCAGTAGGTACAGTGGACGGAGTCTATTCTCACCAGAAAGCCAGCTGTTGACAGCTAGAGAGCACCATTGCGCATGCGCCTTGATTTCTAAGTGTTTTGTGTACAAGTGTCCCTCGCATTTAACATCAGCTGTGCTCTGAACAGTATATTCATAAATGGGTTAATTAAGGAGGTCACAATTTTAAATTATGTTCGGTTGAAAGGAGGTTTTGTGGTGCAGTGGGTAGCGTCTCTGCCTCTGGGCCGGAAGCTCTGGGTTCCCCAGAATCTGATAGTCAAGATGGTGCGTTCATAACGTGGTCAAACAGGCCGAGTATCGACCTGCAAATCCTTCCAACAACACCAATGGCTGGCGGCGAGAGTGGGAGAGATTGCTGGTCAGCTGTGTGATTGAAAAAATGTTGGAACTCATTTAAATGGCTGGGTATTTGGCTGACCTGGGCAGGTAAGAGAAGTGACTTACCTTTTCACCTTTCATCCACACAATTCTTGGCATTGGTTCTCCCGTGATAGGAACGTCCAGTCGCAGCTTGTTTCCAGCCACAACGACAATTTCGGGAGTCTTGGCAAGATGGTCAAGGTGGATTTTGGGAGCATCTAAAAAGGCAGTTTAAAAAGACAAAAATGAGACCCAGAAACTCTCATCTGAATAAACGCTGACTTGCAAACGTGGATGAGGATAATACTGCACTGAACATTGGTTCACTCTTACAATGCCTCATTACTGAGGGTCACCAACTTGGAATTGAAAGGAAAAAGATTCTTTGTTACCCAATTCGATGATTCTTGACATTCAATCAATCAATTTATCTTCCCCACCCCCACGCCCAATATTTCTGTGACCAATGAACGAGGTGTTTGAAACGGCCCATGTGATTTCTCATAGATGATCATAGAGTCCCTACAGTGCAGCAGGAGCCCATTCGGCCCATCAAGTCACAGAGTCATAGAGGCTCACAACATGGAAACAGGCCCTTCGGCTCAACTTGTCCATGCCGCCTCTTTTTTTAATCCCTAAGCTAATCCCAATTGCCTGCATTTGGCCCATAGCCCTCTATACCCATCTTACCCATGAAACTGTCTAAATGCCTGTTAAAAGACAAAATTGTACCCGCCTCTACTACTACCTCTGGCAGCTTGTTCCAGACACTCACCACCCTCTGTGTGAAACAATTGCCCCCTCTGGACCCATTTGTATCTCTCCCCTCTCACCTTAAACCTATGCCCTCTAGTTTTAGACTCCCTGACCTTTTGGAAAAGATAGTGACTATCGAGCTGATCTATGCCCCCATGTGATGGGAGGTGGGTGGCTCTGTAAGTGAGAGGACTCCATCCCCATTGGTAAATGACCTCTAGTTGGGTCTAAATGACACAATTGTCTGCCCGCCTCATTGGCGCCAGCTGCCGACTTTCTCCTCTATCTTTTCCTCGGAAAATCTCCCGGAGGTAGGACTACGTCAGGGAGCTGTCCAGACATAGCGCCCTCCTCCCCAACCCCACCCAATCTTCCCAACCAGCACCCCAGACCCTCTGGTCTCCAACCACATCTCCTTGGGACTGGAAATATTCAGCCCAATGTATCTAATGGTCGGCTGGCTTCCTTGTTATTAACCTCGATGGTTGGGCAGGTGTGCATGGCTGCCGGGGGTTCCACTCACCAATCATGCGAAGCTTAGCTCCCAGTTGCATTGAGTAACCGTCTGGGATGAAAGTGTAATCTCCATCATCTTCCAAAGTCATCTTTTCCACCACCAGCTTGTGCACACTTTAATTACAAAACACAACCCGTTAGGCTGTTGCCAAGGTCCCACACAAATTCACTAATCGAGAAACTGTAAAGCAGCAACTGTTCCTTTCATTTAACATTAAAGTTGTAACACTACATTCTGCACTCTCTCCTTTCCTTCTCTATGAATGGTAGGCAGGTAACTATAGGCCGGTTAGCTTATCTTCTGTAGTAGGGAAAATGCTTGAATCTACCATCAAGGAAGAAATAGCGAGACATCTGGATATAAATTGTTCCATTGGTAAGACGCAGCATGGGTTCATGAAGAGAAGGTCATGTTTGACTAATTTGGTGAAATTCTTTCAGAACATTACATGTGCAGTGGACAATGGGGAACCTGTGGATGTGGTGTATCTGGATTTCCAGAAGGCATTTGACAAGGTGCCGCATCAAAGACTGTTACATAAGATAAAGGTGCACGGTGTTAAGGGTAACGTATTAGCATGGACGGAGGATTGGTTAACTAACAGAAAGCAAAGAGTGGGGGTAAATGGGTGTTTTTCTGGTTGGCGATCAGTGACTAGTGGTGTGCCTCAGGGATCAGTGTTGGGACCGCAATTGTTTACAATTTACATAGATGATTTGGAGTTGGGGACCAAGTGTAGTGCGTCAAAATTCGCAGATGACACTAAGATGAGTGGAAGAGCAAAGTGTGCAGGGACGCTGAAAGTCTGCAAAGGGATATAGATAATCTAAGTGAGTGGGCGAGGATCTGGCAGATGGAGTACAATGTTGGTAAATGTGAGGTCATCCATTCTGGTAGGAATAACAGCAAAATGGACTATTATTTAAATAGCAAAAAATTGCAGCATGCTGCTGTGCAGAGGGACCTGGGTGTCCTTGTGCAGGAATCTCAAGGAGTTGGTTTGCAGGTGCAGCAGGTAATTAAGAAGGCAAATGGAATTTTGTCCTTCATTGCTAGAGGGATGGAGTTTAAAAACAGCGAGGTTATGTTGCAGCTGTATAAGGTGCTGGTGAGGCCACACCTGGAGTACAGTGTACAGTTTTGGTCTCCTTACTTGAGAAAGGATATACTGGCACTGGAGGGGGTGCAGAGGAGATTCACTAGGTTGATTCCGGAGTTGAGAGGGTTGGCTTATGAGGAGAGACTGAGTAAACTGGGGCTATACTCATTGGAATTCAGAAGAATGAGGGGAGATCTTATAGAAACATATAAGATTATGAAGGGAATAGATAATATAGAAGCAGGGAAGTTGTTTCCACTGGCGGGTGAAACTAGAACTAGGGGGCATGGCCTCAAAATAAGGGGGCGCAGATTTAGGACTGAGTTGAGGAGGAAATTCTTCACCCAAGGGGTTGTGAATCTGTGGAATTCCCTGCCCAGTGAAGCAGTTGAGGTTACTTCATTGAATGTTTTTAAGACAAGGATAGATAAATTTTGGAACAGTAAAGGAATTAAAGGTTATGGTGAGCAGGCGGGTAAGTGGAGCTGAGTCCACGAAAAGATCAGCCATGATCTTATTGAATTGCGGAGCAGGCTCGAGGGGCCAGATGGCCTACTCCTGCTCCTAGTTCTTATGTTCTTATGTGTTGTCTGTATAGTGTGCAAGAAACAATACTTTTTACTGTATACCAATACATGTGACAATAATAAATCAAATCAAATCAGATAAAGTTATGTTAAACTTCTGCAGAACCTTGGTTAAGCCACACTTGGAGCACTCTGCATTGGCCTGGACTCCAAATTACAGATCAATTAGCTTGAACGGCCTGATTCTGAGCTGGTAATTCTGTACTTTCACCTTCCGTTTAATGATTTCACCAACAAGGCTCAAATTATAACCTCCACTTCACAAGGGAAAACACATACAGATGAGTAAGAATTCCTTTGGTCACTCCAGGGTGGATTTGCCTGACTGTTTTTAAATTCACTCTCGAGATGTGGATATGGCTGGCATCACATATTATCCGTCCCTGCTGTGAGGTTCTTGGGACAGGAAGGTTATATGTTCATCCACAGGCATTTAGAATTAGAACTGGCCAAGCTGTTAAATGTGGATCCTTTGTTATCCCTTCCTAGTAGACTCTGTCTGCTGGTACATGTGTGTATGGCAGCCTCAAGTGGACAAAATGCACAATACAATTTTCAATGCACTGACTACACCTGCCTGCCCTGAGCAGGTTTTGGGCCCCCTTCCTGAACTGAAACAGTTTGATTAAACTGAAGCTACATATAAGCACAGACCAGAAGCGGATGGCAAGTTCCCTAAAGGAAATCTAAAATAAAAGCAAAATACCACGGATGCGGAGATCTGAAATAACACAGAAAATGCTGGATAAACTCAGCAGGTCTGGCAGTGTCCGTGGAGAGAGAAACAGTGTTGATGTTTCAAGTCCATACGGCTCTTTGCTGACAGACCTGTTGAGTTATTCCAGCATTTTCTGTTTCATTCTCTAAAGGAACCAACTCAACGGTGCGACGGCTTCATGGTCATGTTTACAGCCTAGTTCCAAGATAATGGGGGAGGAGCCCAGGACATCACATGTCCCTTTATCTTTAACAAAGATCTATAATTCCCAGGGTCTCCCTGGTCAGTGGTTGGGAGTGTGTGGGAACAAAGAACAAAGAACAATACAGCACAGGAACAGGCCCTTCGGCCCTCCAAGCCCGCGCCGCTCCCTGGTCCAAACTAGACCATTCTTTTGTATCCCTCCATTCCCACTCCGTTCATATGGCTGTCTAGATAAGTCTTAAACGTTCCCAGTGTGTCCGCCTCCACCACCTTGCCCGGCAGCGCATTCCAGGCCCCCACCACCCTCTGTGTAAAATACGTCCTTCTGATATCCGTGTTAAACCTCCCCCCCTTCACCTTGAACCTATGACCCCTCGTGAACGTGTTCCGGAGTTGAGACCGGAAGTACCTACAGGCCAGAGGAAAATATTTGAATGGGGAACAAGGGGAAATTCCCACCTGCTGTGGAACACTCATTGTGCCCCGGTTAGTGCTGGCCCCAGCTTTATCAACACTCAGAAATATGAGCTCATCCAAAACAAAGTCTCCTTTACCTGTGCTCACTGACCAACATTATCTCCCGGTCTGGCAACGGTTCAATTTGAAATTCTCATCCTCATTTTCAAATCTCTCCATCGCTTGCTCTTCCCTATCTCTGTAATCTCCTCTAGCCTTCTGGGATCTCTGTGCCTCTCTAATTCAGGCCTCTTGAGCATCCCCTATTTGAATCACTCCACCATTGAGGGCCGTGCCGTGCCGTCAGCTGCCTGGGCCCTAAGCTCCGAATTTGCTTCCTTAACCTCTCCATTCCGCATTTCTCCTTTAAGATGTTCCTTACAATCTGCCTCTTTGAGCAAGCTTTTGGTCACCTATCCTAATAAGTTCATAAGATATCGGAGCAGAATTAGTCCATTCGGCCCATCGAGTCCGCTCCGCTATTCGATCATGGCTGATATGTTCCTCATCCCCATTTTCCTGCCTTCCCCCCATAACCCTTCAACCCCATTACCAATTTAAAATCTGTCTAACTCCTGCTTAAATTTACTCACTGTCCCAGCATCCACCGGACTTTGGGGTAGCAAATTCCACAGATTCACAACCCTTTGGGAGAAGTAGTTTCTCCTCAACTCTGTTTTAAATTTGCTATCCCTTTCCTAAGACTCTGATCTCTCGTCCCAGAAATCCCCACAAGAGGAAGCATCTGCTCCACGTCTACTTTATCCATACCTTTTATCATCTCGTATACCTCAGTTTGATCTCCCCTCATTCTTCTAAATTCCAGAGAGTATAGGCCCAAACTGTTCAATCTCTCTTCATATGACAAACCCCTCATCTCTGGAATCAATCTAGTGAACCTCCTCTGAGCTGCCTCCAATGTCACTACATCTTTCCTCAAATAAGGGGACCAAAACTGTGCACAATACTCCAGGTGCGGCCTCACCAATGCCGTGTATAGTTGCAGCAATACTTCCTTACCTTTATATTCTATTCCTTTAGTTACAAATGCCAACATTCCATTCACTTTCTTTATTATCTCCTTATGAGTTTTGGTCTCAGAGTTTGTTTGGTAATGTTTCTATGAAGTGACTTGGGATGTTTTACTGAAGGGGTTTTGTTTGGGAGCTTATAAGGTGCCCAAGGAATTTGGCAGAGCAACTAACACTCGAAACATCCCCTGGTTGGACTGTTCACGAGATATGGTCTGAGAGAGTGAAGGTGAGGACTCATTGCACCCTCCCACCCCCCCCGCCCCCCCACCTCCCGCCTCCTCGTGCCACCACCATCCCATCCACTGCCCCTCGCACAACATTACCCACCCTTCCTGTGGCGTCCCACTCCAATGGGCACTGGTCAAAGGGTTAATCCTGACATTATGAAGCAACAATCAGAGCAACAAAGCAGAAGAGTTGAAATTATAATGTTTTTGCACTTTGCATGAAGGCAGCTAAAACATTTCATATTGTTTGATTGATTTATGGGTTGGGTTTATGGATTGATTAATAAGGGGATCAGGGGTTATGGGGAAAAGGCAGGAGAATGGGGATGAGAAAAATATCAGCCATGATTGAATGGCGGAGCAAGACTCGATGGGCCGAGTGGCCTAATTCTGCTCCTATGTCTTATGGTCTTCTGGTCTCCATTGGCAGCCAGAAGGTGTGAGGACCCGAGTTTGAAATGCAGCTGGAGATCCCAGTTAGCTCTCATTTCTGATATCAGTAAGCTGTGCCAGATGGAGGGACAGGCGCTGGGGGCAAGCAGGGGCTTATCAATGGCCCATAGCTGAAACAGGTCAGGTAAAGGGGCGAGACCAAGGCTGGGATTTTCCCATCCCGCTAAATGGGACTTTCAGCTGGTTTGCTGTGACAAGGCTGGAAACTCCTGGACCAAGACTTTTAGGTGTTTTACATCTCTGGCTGCTCAGGACCAGCGTACATAGGAGCAGGAGGATGAGGCCATTTGGCCCCTCAAGCCCATTCCACCAGAGGAAATAGTCCGCCTCTAGCTGTGCCTCTAATTCCTTTTTATTTACAGATTTTTGAAACTGAATTCTTTTTTAAATTCATTCACGGGATGTGGGGGTCGCTGGCTAGGCCAGCATTTATTGCCCATCGCTGAGGGCATTTAAGAGTAAACCACATTGCTGTGGCTTTGGAGTCACATGTAGGCCAGACCGGGTAAGGATGGCAGATTTCCTTCCCGAAAAGGCATTTGTGAATCAGATGGCTTTTTACAACAATCGACAATGGTTTCACTGTTAGGCTTTTAATTCCAGATTTTTATTGAGATCAAATTTCATTATCTGCCATGGTGGGATTTGAACCTGGGTCTCCGGAGCATTACCCTGGGTCTCTGGATTACTAGCCCAGTGACAACACCACTATACCATTGTCTTCCCTAAATTAGCTATTTGTATTTCTTTCCATTGACTCACTGGAACTCAGCTGTATTAATGCAGTATTGGAAATGGGGTAATAGGCCTCGCGTGGGAAACAGAGAGAGAAGCAGCCATAGAAGAGATCACAAATCATTAATAAAGCACCATTGATTTTTAACCAGAGTCTGTCCCGTGTATCACATCTCCAGTAGACAATGAATCCAAATTCTAAAACTGCTCTGGTGAGATCTGGAACCATCTTCCCTTAAAGCGCTGGTGATGGGCTTAAAATATCGAAGCTTCCAACTCAACAATGAATGTTTTACAGTCTAAATTGACAGCTAACAACATTTAACACAAACCGGAATGTGTAACGTGACAGGCAGCGGAAACAGATTCAATAGTAACTTTCAAAATTGGGTAAATAGTTGAAAAGGAGAGGTTCTGTAGGGTTACAGGGAAAAAGCAGGAGGAGTGGGACTAATTGGACAGCTTTTTCAAAGTGCTAACATCAGCATGATGGGCTGAATGGCCTCCTTCAGTGCTCTCTGTTTCCCTGAATTGGGAATGAAGATTGGTTAGTTGGTTGTAAGTGACGGTGAACCTCACTTTTTCCGGTGAGTTATTTTGACGTGTTCGCCCGGGTAGATCAGTTGACCATTCTTGTACCACTTTCCGCCCACACTTGCTTCTGACAGTTCACACTCGAGCACTGCCTGCTGGCCAGCCCGAACCACTTGATCAGTTAGATCCTGTGTAATCTTCAGAGGTTTCACTGGGGAGCAAGGAGACAATGTCAGATCATTTCAAATATCTCGTAGAGTACAAAACACCACTTGTTCCCTCAAATAACTGCCCACATTCCCTGAAAAGGGGGGTCCTGTGTGCTCAATTATGTTCAGCCAAGTGGGAACCATTTTCCTGGGATCAATTATCAGCCAATTGTCAGCCCATTGGTTACAATCTGGGCTCCAGAACTCGTTGGTGTGGGATGTGAGATACATGTGGGTCTGGGCTGGGTAAAATGGCAGTTTTCACGGGCTGGGAATTTTTCTGGACTAACTCAGTGTATGTTGACTGGAAGTCAGTAGAAATTGGACTTACACACAGACTCCCACTGCCCAGCATGGCATTGAGGCAACTCCAGATAAATGATTGGCCAATGCTGGTAGTTTCTGATGTTGCAATCCCATGAATGAGTAAATTAGTTGCATTCAACAATTTCCCGTAACAAGATCTGCACAAGGGGCCTCTTTGTTTCCATATTTTTTTAAGTCAATCATTCTTGGGAGGTAGTGTTCCCCGGGAATGGCAGGGTCATTTATCATTCCCCCTGCCACCCCAATCCCCCCAGCTGCCCCCCGAGAAGGCAGTGGTGAACTGCTGTCCTTTGTTTCATGCTACTGATTGGTTTACAAGGCTGTATGGAGACTGGAGTCACGTCCAGAGCCAGGGATTAAGAATAGCAGGTTTCCTTTCCTGAAGGGATCTTAATAATCCAATTAAGATTTTAATGACAATCTGACATGGGCACTTTAACTGATATTTTAATTTTACTTTTATATCTGAATTATATTATACTTTTATATTTAAGATTGGTGGCATAATGGACAGTGAAGAAAGTTATCTCCAATTGCAACGGGATCTTGATCAATTGGGCCAGTGGGCTGACGAATGGCAGATGGAGTTTAATTTAGACAAATGCGAGGTGATGCATTTTGGTAAATTGAACCAGGGCAGGACTTACTCAGTTAATGGTAGGGTGTTGGGGTGAGTTACAGAACAAAGAGATCTCGGGGTACATGTTCATAGCTCCTTGAAAGTGGAGTCACAGGTGGACAGAGTGGTGAAGAAGGCATTCAGCATGCTTGGTTTCATCGGTCAGAACATTGAATACAGGAGTTGGGACGTCTTGTTGAAGTTGTACAAGACATTGGTAAGGCCACACTTGGAATACTGTGTGCAATTCTGGTCACCCTATTATAGAAAGGATATTATTAAACTAGAAAGAGTGCAGAAAAGATTTACTAGGATGCTGCCGGGACTTGATGGATTGAGTTATAAGGAGAGGCTGGATAGACTGGGACTTTTTTCTCTGGAGGGTAGGAAGCTGAAGGGTGATCTTATAGAGGTCTATAAAATAATGAGGGGCATAGATCAGCTAGATAGTCAAGATTTTTTCCCAAAGGTAGGGGAGTCTAAAACGAGAGGGCATAGGTTTAAGGTGAGAGGGGAGAGATAGAAAAGTGTCCAGAGGGGCAATTTTTTCACACAGAGGGTGGTGAGTGTCTGGAACAAGCTGCCAGAGGTAGTAGTAGAGGCGGGTACAATTTTCTCTTTTTAAAAAGCATTTAGATAGTTACATGGGTAAGATGGGTATAGAGGGATATGGGCCAAATGCGGGCAATTGGGATTGACTTAGGGGTTTTAAAAAAAAGGGCAGCATGGACAAGTTGGGCCGAAGGGCCTGTTTCCATGCTGTAAACCTCTATGACTCTATGACTCTATCTGTTTTTCTCCAGGTGAATTTGCTTGTGTTTAGTACGGCAGCTTTTATTACTTCACCCCTAAAACCCTTCTTTAAAAAATGTGAAACGTACTATCAACTTTCATCACTGCCGTCGATTGTCCACCGGTCGTCTTCACTGAGTAGGTTCCGGAATCAGCCTTGGATGCTTCCGGAATGATCAGCCAATGTTTCTTCCCTTCAGTCCTGAAGCGGTGCTTGGGTGAAGCACCAAGTTCAATCCCATTTTTGTACCTGAGGGTGGAACGGACATCTCTGATTGGAATGGCAAACCAGAAATTGAGTTTTATTTTAAGACAACTAACGCGCCACAAATGATCAAATGATGCAGCACGGTGACACAGTGGTTAGCACTGCTGCCTCACAGCGCCAGGGACCCGGGGCAGCACGGTGACACAGTGGTTAGCACTGCTGCCTCACAGCACCAGGGACCCGGGGCAGCACGGTGGCACAGTGGTTAGCACTGCTGCCTCACAGCGCCAGGGACCCGGGGCAGCACGGTGGCACAGTGGTTAGCACTGCTGCCTCACAGCGCCAGGGACCCGGGGCAGCACGGTGGCACAGTGGTTAGCACTGCTGCCTCACAGCGCCAGGGACCCGGGGCAGCACGGTGACACAGTGGTTAGCACTGCTGCCTCACAGCGCCAGGGACCCGGGGCAGCACGGTGGCACAGTGGTTAGCACTGCTGCCTCACAGCACCAGGGACCCGGGGCAGCACGGTGGCACAGTGGTTAGCACTGCTGCCTCACAGCGCCAGGGACCCGGGGCAGCACGGTGGCACAGTGGTTAGCACTGCTGCCTCACAGCGCCAGGGACCCGGGGCAGCACGGTGGCACAGTGGTTGGCACTGCTGCCTCACAGCGCCAGGGACCTGGGGCAGCACGGTGGCACAGTGGTTAGCACTGCTGCCTCACAGCGCCAGGGACCCGGGGCAGCACGGTGGCACAGTGGTTAGCACTGCTGCCTCACAGCGCCAGGGACGCAGGTTCAGTTCCTGACTTGTGGAGTTTGCACGTTCCCCCCGTGTCTGCGTGGGTTTCCTCCGGGTGCTCTGGTTTCCTCCCACACTCCAAAGATGTGTGGGTTAGGTGGATTGACCATGCCAAATTGTCCCACGAGGTGCAGATTAGGTGGATTAGCCATGGTAAACGCTCAGGGTCCCGGCGATAGGGAAGGGGGGGTTCTGCGTTAAATGCTCTTTCAGAGAGTTGGTGCAGACTCGATGGGCCAAATGGCTTCCTTCCGCACTGTAGGGATTCTATAGTTCTATGATTGTTAGCACCATTCTCTCCAGGGTGCCTGTGTGCGTTCCACTGTTTTGTGTTTGATTATGTGAGTCTGTTTACTATTGATGCTTACTGTGCTTGATTAGTTAAGCCTCGGATTCAAGGAAAAGTAAACAAACTGGAAAAAAACTGGAAGCCTGAGGTGAAACATGGAGCAGACATTTTAAAACACTATGAATAAAACCCTGTTCCACACATATGGGTCATTTCTCTGGTCCTGCCGGTCACGGGAATCATCGCAGGCGGGACGGAAAATTTGACGGACCACTTAAAAGTCCATTGATTTCGGGCAGGAATTTCTGGTCTTGGGTGGGTGTGTCCGGAAAATCCCGCCAATAGAAACTAGTGTCATCTCTGCGTGGCTCCGAGATATAGAATGTGTAACAGTGCCTTTGATGCTGTCTTTGGTCAAACTATCCAATTATAGAATCACTGAGTGGCTTCTACACAGAAGGAAGTCATTTTGTCCATTTGTGTCCTTGTCAGTTCTCTGTGGTGGGCTGTAGAATGAATGGATTAGGCTAGCATTTTTCCTAACTTCCTAAAAAAAACAGACACCATGAATGTTTGTAAATGAATGAAGGAGGTTCTTTCTTATTGAAGTAAATTTGCATAACTTATGAAAAATATGTGTTAAAAGGAGTCCCACTACATTAAACAGCATAAACCTTTTGTGACGAGGGTGATTCGTTCAATCATAATCCTAGCACCTGGTATTATTATAGCACAGTTCCTCAGAGTAGTGTCCTCAGTCCAACGATCCTCAGCTGCTTCATCAATGACCTCCCTTCCATTATAAGGTCAGAAGTGGGGATGTTCGCTGGTGACTGCACAAAGTTCAGTATCATTCGCGACTCCTCAGGTACTGAAGCAGTCCATGTCCAAATG
Organism: Mustelus asterias; assembly: GCF_964213995.1. Lineage (NCBI taxonomy): Eukaryota > Metazoa > Chordata > Chondrichthyes > Carcharhiniformes > Triakidae > Mustelus > Mustelus asterias. The sequence continues at coordinate 4,118,287 of NC_135809.1, forward strand.
CAGCAAGACCTGGACAATATCCAGGCTTGGACTGACAAGTGACAAGTAACATTCACCTCACACAAGTGCCAGGCAATGACCATCTCCAACAGGAGAGAATCTAACCATCGTCCCTTGACATTCAATGGCATTACCATCACTGAATCCCCCACTGTCAACATCCCGGGAGTTACCATTGTCCAGAAACTGAACTGGACTGGCCATATAAATACTGTGGCTACCAGTGCTGGTCAGAGACTAGGAATCCTGCAGCGAGTAACTCACCCCCAGACTCCCCAAAGCCTGTCCACCATCTGCAAGGCACAAGTCAGGAGTGGGATGGAATACTCCCCACTTGCCTGGATGAGTGCAGCTCCAACAACACTCAAGAATCTCAACACCACCCAGGACAAAGCAGTCTGCAGGGATCGACCCCTTCCACGAACATTCACTCCTTCCACCACCGAGGTACAGTGGCAACAGTGTGTCCCATCTACAAGATGCACTGCAGGAACTCACCAAGGCTCCTTAGGCAGCACCTTCCAAACCCATGACTGCTATCATCTAGGAGGGCGGTAGACACATGGGAACACCACCACCTGCAAGTTCCCCTCTGAGTCACTCATCATCCTGACTTGGAAATATATCGCCGTTCCTTCACTGTCGCTGGATCAAAAACCTAGAACTCCCTCCATAACAGCACTGTGGGTGTATCTACACCACATGGACTGCTGCAGTTCAAAAAGGCAGCTCACCATCACCTCAAGGGCAATTAGAGATGGGAAACAATTGCTGGCTTAGTCAGCAACGCCCACATCCCATGAATGAATTAATAATAGAATAATCGAAGTATAGAATATTACAAGTATAGAAGAAGACCATTTGGCCCATTGTGTCTTTGGTCACTCTTTGGCAGAGCTATCCAATTAGTACCACTTCCTTACTCTCTGCCCAAACTCTTGCAAGTCTTTTCCCTTCAAGTATGCATCCAACGTGACTATGTATTTGCATGATTCATACAATGTAACTCACCAGTTCCGCCTCTCCTTACATTATAATTAATAAATGTTCAGTTTAACTTTTCCATACTCTCTGTATTCAGGTCAATCGTATTCCTTCAGTCCAGATGGCCCTTTAAAGGGTTACCTGGACTCGAAACATCAGCTCTTTCCTCTCCTTACAGATGCTGCCAGACCTGCTGAGATTTTCCAGCGCTTTCTCTTTTGGTTCCCTTTTTTAACTAACAGGGTCCCGGCAGTGCCGGTCCCATACCATTTCACTTGTGCATCATCTTCTGACACTTCGCATTCCAATTCCACCCTCTCACCGACCAGCTCATTCCGATCCTCCAGCTGACGAGTGATTAAAATGGGAGGCTCTGCAAGAAAACAGCACAAGGTAGGAGAGTCAGAAAGTCATTGAATAGCCAGCAGGGCTATCCCTGCTCATCCCAGAGACACCTCTTTCACATTTTACTTTCATCCCGAAATCCTCCACAGAGAAAGGACTGCAGACAAATAACAGTTAGAAAACACATTTTGCATTTTGTCCACTTGAGGCTACCATATGCACATGTACCAGCAGAGGGAGTCTGCTAGAAGGAGATTAGAAAGGATTATGTTTAACAGCTCATGCAGTTCTAACACTAAGGGCCCGATTTTACCATCACGTTGCACCCATTTTTGGGCACGAAAACTTGGTAAAGTTAGGCGTGAGGTGAGTAACGCAATCCGCGCTCACCTCTGCGCCAGTTCCCCTTTTACCAAGGCCCGGAAATGGCCACGATCAGGACCACACCCAAAACAGGCGTATGGCCATTTGCATGCATTTAAATTGACTTAATGGACTGCACACCAACCTTCCCGGCACTTCCCCCTTTACCACCACATTCACCCATCCAGAATCAGCGCAAAACAGACATGCTCCACAAAAGTCTGATTTGGGCGCTCCAGTTAGTGAGGAGGTAAGTGCTGAGTGTCCAACGGTTCTCTGCTTGAGATCGGTTGGGGGGCGGGGGGGGGGAGGGGGGGGCAGAGTGGGGGCGGAGGGGGGTCCACTGCTGTTCTGCATGAGATTGGTGAGGGGGAAGTGGGGTCCACTGCTATTCTGTCTGAGATCAGTAAGGGGGCAGGGGGGGTCTGCTGCCACTCTGCCTGAGATCAGTAGGGGGGAAGGGGGGCCCGCGATCAGTCTGGATGGTGGGGGGTGGGGGAATAAGGGGGTCAGTAATGTTGTGGGGGTGGAGCAATATCTGTGGGGGCCAGGGGGAGGCATTATCCAGCCCAGGAGCGATGTGGCAGGGGAGCAGCATTCTATCATTTTTTTTGTCTGCGCATGCGCAGTTGGAGGCGCCGATCGGAGCTGCAGGATTTTGGGTGCGTTAAGCCCCGCCCACAGGCTTCTGCAGCGTGAGTCGGAATCGCTGATACTTTTTCAGGCAGGGTGTGTATGGAGGCGCCTGAGAAACAGGTCGAAAAGTCGGATCTGAAACACTCCCAGATTCAAGTCCGCCCAGCACTTCATAGAAATCATAGAAACCCTACAGTGCAGAAGGAGGCCATTCGGCCCATCGAGTCTGCACCGACCACAATCCCACCCAGGCCCTGCCCCCACATATTTACCCGCTAATCCCTCCAACCTACGCATCTCAGGACTCTAAGGGGCAATTTTTAACCTGGCCAATCAACCTAACCCGCACATCTTTGGACTGTGGGAGGAAACCGGAGCACCCGGAGGAAACCCCACGCAGACACGAGGAGAATGTGCAAACTCCACACAGACTTAGAATCACTTAGAATCAAAATGGTAAAATAGGGCCTTAAATGTCTCCGGCTGAACAGATAATAATTTCTGTCCCAGGAATTTCTAAACCTGGTTCCTAGTTTTCATCTTCCAGCTAATGATATACGCTTATCGAAAAAAAAGATTCACGTAATCATAATTCATGGCATCGCCATAGACGGTCATTTAAATAAAATAAACTGTGAAATAATAAAAGTTGATAATTGCACAATTAGGAACATTTCTATATACACATATCTATAATATGTTGCAAAATTCAGGTCCCCCTAATTTACAGAATAGAAATGAAAGGTGCTGAGCACTAGCGCGCAGGAAACAATACTTTTCACTGTATGTTAATACATGTGACAATAATAAATCAAATCAAATCAAAATATGTTATCGGGGAATTGAATTCTCAAACATTTATGCACTATTTAATACAGGGTTTAATGAAGTATGGGATTGGGTTGTCCTGCCCATTCGTCCTGTACCTTATCTACAGAATGGTGCATTTTCTTGTTAATTTCATCACACATTTAATTTTGTGTGTCTGCGACAAGAGCCGTGAAAACCAGAAGTGGGATTCTGGATTACAGAGTGTGGGGAGTTAAAGGGAGCCTTTGGTGGAAGCAGATACTGAATATCTGTAAGGCAGAGGCAGATATATTCTTGATTGGCAAGGGGGTGGGGGGGGTGAAAGGTTGTCAGGGGGATGGCAGGAAGGTGGAGTTAAAGATGTAATCAGATCAGCCACAATCTTATTGAATGGCAGAAGCAGGCTGAGGGGTTGTGCAGCCGATTCTTGCTCCTAATTCCTATGTTCATAATGCAAAAAGGACTGACAAGAATTGAGAAGTTTCACCATCAGGAAACAGATAACAGATTGGGACTTTTCTCTGGGGAACAGAAGGCTGAGGAGGGACCTGATCAAGATCATAAATGTTAAAAAAGAATTTGACTGGTCAGACAAATGGGAGATGTTTTCGGTTGTGAGGGTGACCAGAACGATGGGGCCGTAAAAATAAGATAATCGCTAATAAATCCATCAGGGAAACGTCTTTGCTGGGAATGCAGAACCTATTACCACCGGGGATGGTTGAGAGGAATAGCATCAATACATTTAAGACAAATTCGAGAAATGGGTGCCTTGGAGCGGCACGGTAGCACAGTGGTTAGCACTACTGCCTCACAGCGCCAGAGACCCGGGTTCGATTCCTGGCTTGGGCCACTGTCTGTGTGGAGTTTGCACGTTCTCCCCGTGTCTGCGTGGGTTCCTCCGGGTGCTCCAGTTTCCTCCCACAGTCCAAAGATGTGTGGGTTAGGTGGATTGGCCATGCCAAATTGCCCCTCAGTTTTGGGAGGAACAGCTAGGGTAAATGCATGGGGTTATGGAAATAGGGCGAGGTAGGATTGTGTGGTCGATGCAGACCTGATGGGCCAAATGGCCTCCTTCTGCAGTGTAGGGATTCTATGATTCTATGAAATGCCTGAAGGAAAAGGAATGGGACGATATGTTGATGGTGTGGGATGAAGAAGGATTTGAGGAGGTTCGAGTGGAGCATCAACATCGACCAGACAGAGCGAATGGCCTGTCTCCATGCTGCACCATTCGAAAACCCGGGCAAGCAGTAAAAACAACCGACAGAGAACATAGAGGGATGTGTGATTTATTTACCTTTAACAAACAATTCTGTCGTACACTTCTCATCCCCAGCCTTCACTTGGTAAGCTGCATCATCTGCCATTGTGCAGTTTTTGATTGTCAACATTCGCAACGTCCCCTTGTGTTCAAAAATATATCTGTCAAAAATGCGAAAGGAAACCTTCAGTGAGTGTGAACTCAACAGTTCAATTTGTTGTCAGTTCATTTGGAACACTGACTTTTCAATTTCATCCCACTCCGGAGTTTCCCACTCTTGTTGAAGTCAAAAATGCACAACCTTGTTTAATCCTCAAACCCAGTCTCCTATCCATCAGAACACCCCTCCACAACTCAGCAACATCATCCACCTCCCAGTGTTCCTCTTCCACCATCATTCCTGAAATCATCATCCCATTCACACCTTGGTCACTTTTCCTTGAAATTATTCTTGGATTGTGGGGAGAACTGGCAATGCCACAATGCCAGTGCCCGAGTGAAGGCAGCAATGGGCCTTCCTGCAGTCGATGGTTGATAGACCAGCTGCAGTCCGTGTGAGGATGGTGTCCGGTAGGGCATTCCATTGTATTGGTCCAGTGATTATGAAGAGCTGTATTACCTGCCCAGTTGGACCTGTTGGACTTTAACCTGGTGTTGTTCAAACTCTTACTGTGTTTACCCCAGTCCAACGCCGGCATCTCCACATCATTACCTGCCCAGGCCAGGTGTAAATGGGAATCAGGAGGTGATGATGTTCCCATCAGTTGCGACTGTTCATGGTTAAGGTTGGAAGGAAGGGAGATGTGTGGGAATAAACTTCCAGGTGCAATTCAACACATCCCTTAGCAGCATTCCAACATCTGCCTTACATAAACTGCAACTCAGCCAAAAGCTACGTCACTTGCATCTTATCCCGTAGTACTGAGGAGGTGCTGCTTTCCCAGCGGTGCAGTCTTTCCAGTAAGACTCCAAACTGAGACTCCCTGCCTGCCATGTGGCTGCTTCCTAAAATATCCCATTTCATGATTTCAAAGAACACCATCGGAGTTCTCTCCGGTGTTCTGGCCAATAACAAGCCTTCAACAAATTTCATTATAAGCACATTGGTTGAACCTTCCGGCTGTTCATTCCGGCAGGATCTCCCGGTCTCACCGATGGCGCATCCTGCTGCGGGTTTCCCAGTGGCGAGGGGTACACTCAATGGGGAGCCCCGTTGACAAAAAAGTGGCAGCAGAAACATAGGGCTGGTTGCATGGATAATCCCACACATTATCTGGTCATTAGCTCATTGCTTTCTAGTGGGAGCTTGCTATGTACAAATTGGTTGCTGCATTTCCTACAAGTGGCTACATTTAATTAAATACTTAAGTAGCTGCAAAAGCAATTTGGGACATCTTAACTTTGTGAAAGTCCCGACACAAACATAAGTCTTTCTTTATATTGTGACTGAAAGTGAGATGGGCGGAACGTTAGCCCAGGAAATAGAAACGTTAAGACAAAATACTTACTTAGGGCTTGGTCGGATTTCTTGACCGTTGCGATACCATTTTAGCTCAACAGTTGGATCTGCCAAATCCACAACAAACTTTATCTTTTCACCTTTCTCCACTTGGTATCCAGGCTCCAGAATCTTCGCAAAAGCTTTGTGCATAATTGAAAGGAAATCAGATAAAAACATGTGTAAAGCAAAGAGGGGATTTAAATTGCCGCCTAGATTTTATTCATAAGAGGATGTAATGGAATTAAATTTGATGTGACCCAGTAGATCAAGCCATAAAAAAACTGGAGTGGTTCTGGGCACCACATTGTAGGAAAGATGTGAAGGCATCAGAAAGAATATTGAAAAGGTTCACAAATTTTGCATTCACTTTTATACTTTTTATTGCTGTTGTTTAGGTTGGCTCTTCGACTGCCTGCAAGACCCCACAGATTAACATCACAAAGGGCTGGGTTTCAGGGTTGTGGAATTTATGGGGAGAGATTGGAGAGGTTGAGATTGTTTCTCTTGGCTACATGAAGGTTAGGAGAAGATTTGATCGAGGTGTTCAAAATCATGAGGGGTCTGGACAGTATATGTAGGGAGAAACTGTTCCCATTGGTGAATGGATTGAAAACCAGAGGACACAGATTTAAGGTAATTGGCAAAAGAAGCAAAGGGGACACAAGGAAGAACTTTTTCATGCAGTGAGTGATTAGGGTCTGGAATGCACTGCCTGTCAGTGTGGTGGAAGCAGGTTCAATCAAGGCATTCAAGAGGGCATTATTATCTGAAGATGAAGAATGTGCAGGGCTCCATGGAGAGCCAATGCAGACAGGACAGGCAGAATGGCCTTCTTCTGGGCTGTGACCATTCTGTGATTTGGGGTTTTATAAATAGAGGAATAGAGTACTAGAGTGAGAGACTTTAGGCCATGGTTGGAGTACTGGGTATGATTTTGGGTTGTTTTTATAGGAAGAATACTTTTTATTTGCTTCAAGGATGTAACGAGTCGAGTTGATGAGGGATGTGGTTAATTTTACTTTCAGAAGGCTTTGACAAAGTCTCATATAAGAGTGTAAAATTAAAGCGCTTGGGATTGGGGGACGTGTATAGAGAGGGATAGAAAACTGGTGGCAGACAGGAAAGAGTTGGAATAAACAGGTCTTATTCCGAATGGCAGGTAGTGACTGGTGGGGTACCGCGGGGATCAGCACTGGGACCCCAGATATTCATCATGTATATTAATGACTTAGATGAGGGAACAAAATGTATTATCTCTAAATTTGCAGATGACACAAAGCTAGGTGGGAGGGTGAGCTGTGAGGAAGATGCAGAGATGCTTAAATGTGATTTGGACAAGTTGTGTTGGGCACATGCATGGCAGATGCAGTATAATGTGGGTAATGTGAGTTTATCCACTTTGGGAGCAAAAACAGGAAGACAGATTGAGTTGAGGCCAGAACATTGAATGTTTTCAAGAAGTAGTTAGATATAGCTCTTGAGGTGAAGGATATCAAAGGATATGGGAAGAAGGTGAGATCAGACTATTTAGGTGGATGATCAGCCATGATCATAATGAATGGTGGAGCAGGCTCGAAGGGCTGAATGGCCTCCTCCTGCTCCTATTTTCTATGTGTCTATGTTAATTTCTGTTTTTTAAGTGGGCTGCTAATCTACCAGCAGGCCCTCACAGGTTTACACTGGCTTCTTTGAGGGTAAGTAACCTACTCACTTTAAACTGTCCACCTGCCAGGTTTCCATCGGGCAGGTAGAGTTAAAATCAATCCTGATCGTCCCAATTAATACCAGTTAATAAATTCAGTCCCCTGCTATACGTTACTCTCTGCAAAACTACCAAAGAACAAAGTTACAATGTAAGACAGTTCATAACACAATGTTGTAGGCAGGATGTGATTATTCTTGCTGAGGGCGTGAAAGAGAATTTCCAAGGATGAAGGACTTTAGTTACGTGGGGAGGCTGGAGAACCTGGGAGTGGTCGCACTACAGCAAAGGCAGCGAGGGAAGGATTGGACAGAGATTTGAAAGCTATGAGGTGTTATGATAGAGTAAATCAGGAGAAAGTGTTTCAATTGGCACTTGGGTGAAGACATGGATTTAAAACAATGAACAAAAAAACCCGAGGAGGAGATGAGGAGAATTTTTATTTTTATGCAGTGAGCTTCTGCGCTGCCTGAAAGGGCAGAGGAATGGAATTCAATAGTAACTTCCAAAAGGGAATTGGAAAGAGAGAAAAACTGTAGGGTTTTAGGGAAACAGCAGGGTTTGGGGGGCGGTGGGGGTGGGTGGGGTGGGAATCCCTACATGCGGAAGGAGGCCATTCGGCCCATCGAGTCTGCACCATCCATAATCCCACCCAGGTCCTATCCCCGTAACCGCACATATTTACCCTGCTGATCCCCCTGGCACTAGGGTCAATTTATCATAGCCAGTCAACCCAACCCGCACATTCTTGGACTGTGGGAGGAAACCAGAGCACCTGGACAAAACCCACGCAGACACGGGTAGAAGGTTCAAACTCCATACAAACAGTGACACGAGGCCGGAATTGAACTCGGGTCCCGGGCGCTGTGAGGCAGCAGTGCTAACTAAATTGGATAGCTCTTTCGAAGAGAGCATGATGGGCTGAATGGCCTCCTTCAGTGCTGTATTGTTCTGTGATTTATTCATTGCGGCAATGGAAAAATGAAGTAGAGATCCTGTAACCTGACCGCGAGAGATACTTGCCGGCACTTTTTTTCTCTTCCCGCTTTATCCTCTTCAAGCGTTTCAGTAAACCCCGGAGGTCAGTGATTCCATATTCAAAAGCTATTTTCTCGTACTCATTTGGCTGAGCATTTTTCAGCAACTCCCAAACGTCAATTTCAGGTTCCGTGCTTTCTTCCTTCATCGCCCTGACAATAAAAATATCGTTCAAACACGACTTTCAATTCCTGGGTTCCGAACCCTCCATGGTCTCGCTCCCTCTGTTTCTCTGTAACCTCCTCCAGCCATCAGATCTCTGCACCCCTCCAATCCCAGTGCCTTGGGAATCTCTGATTATCATTGCCTGACCAGTGACGGCTGCACCTTAAGGTGCCTGAGCCCAAGGCTCTGGCATTCCCTCCTTAAACCTCTCCCCCCTCTCTGGTCCTATAACGTGCTGTTTAAGATCTACCTTACTGACCACCCACCAATATTATTGTCTCTCCATGTGGCTCTGTGTAAAATATGTTTGAGGACACTCTTGTCAATAGCTGTGGGATGTTTTGGCGTTTTCTAAAAATTCTGGTGCATGGATCTCTGAAAGATCACCACCGAGTTTGAAGGGCTGAATGGACTATTCCATATTCTCATTGGTTATGTAGTACTCTGAAAAAGCCCCAAGCTGTGAAAGATGCTATATAAAAACATTTGTTCCAGATTCAGTTGGGTGCTAAGATGTATTTATAGGACAATTCATTACAAGACAAATTCTGTTTGTCCTTATAAAAGCCCTTGGTTAGGCTTCAGTTAGAATACTGTGTTCACTTTGGTAATATTGAGGTTTTGGAAAGGGTGCAGTGGAAGGCCACCAGATTAGTGCCCAGGTTGAAGCAGTTTGGTTATCTCGATAGTTTCAGTGAGCTGGGATCTTACACTTTAGACAAGTGTTGATATTTGCCATTCTTCCCTCTCTCTCAAATTAACAGGATGAGTTAAACAAGGCTGGGTGACCAGGTCGCTCCTGCTTTGTGTCATTGGTGCCATGTTAATGCTGATGGAGGGAGTTGGTTTAGCTCGTTTGGCTGGGCAGCTGGTTCATGATGCAGAGCAACGCCGGGTACTGGCTGAGGTCATTCATGAAGGCTCCGCCTTCTCAACCTTGTCCCTTGCCGGGGGTGTGGTGACCCTCCGATTAAATCATCACCAGCTTCTGGGACTGTGATGCCTGTACCAATGCTGATGGAATATGATGTGTGTTAAAACTGATCTTTAACCTCACTAAATGGTCGAGAGATGCATTAACAAAGCTTTGTCTTAAAGGTTGATTTCAAGCAGCTTAATTTAATGATGGGTCCACTGCCTGACTTTGGACAATCTGCTTCTTCTCTCTTTTTCATTTCTCTGAAGGCAAGTTCCTCCCAAGTCTCCGGGTGAGCTTGCAACATGGTAGCAATTAGATTTTAGCTACGACAAGGGTGTTTCTCAGCAGCTGTCCATGATGGGGCCAGCCTATAGCCACCCCTTGACATGCAAGGTCTCAGGACTTGGACCCTGCTCCAGACAGTCCCAAAATTCCACCTTGGAATTCTGGGTTTACATCCAGCAGTTCACTCATGTCCAGTTGGTGTGGATGCCCCCTCCACCCTTCAATGTGTGTGTCACGGGAGCCTATGCAACTCTCACTAAATTCCCGATCAGTTGTTTTGGTTTCTTATGTCCATGGAAGGATTGTTAATACCGAGATTGTGAGACAGATTCCTCCCACTACTCCACACTGTTGTCCAAGCGAAGAGTGTGACCGTACAACAATAATGATAATGCCACCCTACCAGGCTGTTAAACACTCGCACAAATCCTTCCAATGCTTCACACCATTCTTCAAGTTTCAAATAAAAAATTCCAAAAAAAATGAGGGTTACCAAAATAGTACCTGTAGTTTACTGACACTGAGATATCTTACCGGCGTTTTAGCAATCCGCTGAAATCGAGTTCTCCTGCATCATCTTGTCCTTCACCCCCACTTTTAACAGAGAAAGGAAAAAGATTGAGGTTTTTTAGTATCAGGTCAAAGAGAAATCACAATACGAATAAATAAAGGGTTCATTGATCTCCACAAGCTCCGTCACATCTCGGTTGCTACACCGTTTGAGTGCCAAAGAGAGAAGTAAATGAGAAGATTTCTAAAATTAGCGACTCCTTTAAGCTCACACGATGCAAAGAATCAGAAAATAAAAACAGCACGTGGCTGGTGAATAATTCAAACTTAAATCAAATTCCAAATTAGACGAGTTGCAATGCACAGCTTCCAAATCCAGCGAAGTCCAAAGGTGGTCTTCAACTCTTGGAATCCAGTCGTTTTCAATAAATAACTTTCCAAAACATAAATGAAAGTATTTGTAAGCACCTGAATTCCAGGTGTTGTGCCTGTTCAGATTTGGAGAATTAACTTGGCATGCACATTTGTACAAAAATGGAACATCATCATCATCCTACACCATCCTGTGGCTCATGAACTTTCATTTGATATTTGGGGACTCTGGTTTAAGATGTTTTGAGGAGCTATTTGTTTCTAGTGATGTGACGGGCCCATCCATTTCAATTGTGGCTATCAATGATCCAGGGATTGAGAAGGAGCCTGGTGATTACTCAGGCCAAGCTTTGAGCCCATGAGCCAGTTGGGTGGATTATTTATGATGTCCATGTGCAGATCACCCACAGAAATTCATGACATTCTCACTGACGATCATGAATGATCTTTGATCGACTCAAAGACGCAACACCCTCGATCAAGAAATACCTTCGAGCAATCAAGAACAACATTCAGCAAACTGGCCACAGCATCACACTGTGTCCATGTGTTAATTGGTAATAGTATGATAAGAGGTCATCAGAGTGATGTGACATTAATTGGATAGATTTGTGCAATATTTACCCAACATTTATCATAAACTCTGGTGTATAAGTTACATCTGTTTGTTTTTTAGGATTTCCACATAGCAGGAGAAAGTGATAAACAAGATTGGGACAGGTACTTAGAATCCAGACTTTATGATAATTAAATGTTGAAGAATTAGTAAGATTAGTGAACCAACCCACTTGCTAACCAATAAAGATTTACAATCAGAAACCTGTTTGGAACAACACTGCTTGAAGTCTAATTCATCGATGCACAGGCTTGGAGCACATGGGTTGAACATTGCATTCAATAACCAAGGACTGGTTAGCGACAAGGCAGGAGAACCTTGTCGTTTCAAGATTGAAGAGTTGAGATGATTTGCCTTCCGCAGCATCTGGCAATTCCAGGTTAATCTCCGCACGGTGCGGCTAAGAATTCATTCGGGTACACACTGGGTAGGAACATCAATTTAAACATACAGTCCCTTTAACCACCAATCCAGGGAAAGGCAAGACACAAGATGCTGGTGGAATTGTTAAATAAACTGAAGATTACACATAAAGTATATGTAGGTCTCTCTCATGCGATCCAGGTAAAGATAAGAAGGATAAGGAGTTTATCTCCTTCTCCAAGGGTACCGTAACGTAGAATGATGAAGGACCTCCTTACCTTACTGGTGCAGCCCTATGATTGAAAGAAGACAAAATAATAAACATCTTAGAGATGAACTTGCAGGTTCTGTAGGTCATCAAAGAAATAAAGTTATTCGAGGCCAGTACATGCCATCGGGCACCCAGGCCAGCACTGTTAAACAAGAACAGCCAATCAAAGCCCACCCACCCACCAGCCAAAAACCAGACCATTATTGTGTGTAACATCAGATGAACTAAACATTTCAAAGGTTGTAAGAGAGGATATATCAAAGCGTTTGACATCTTTGGAAGGTGGTAGTTGCCACGCACGCATGAAATATATCCCAGGTTGCTAAAAGAAGCAAGAGAGGAAATTGTGGAGCTTCTGACCATTTTTCAGTCCTCCCTGATGACAGCAGTGCTGCCAGAGGGTTGGGTACAATGCCAACATTGTACCATAGCTTAAAAAGGAAGGAAAGGTGTCATTATAACCAGTTATTTTAACTTGTATTTTTTGAGGAGGTGACAAGTGGGGTTGGGTGGCACGATGGCACAGTGGTTAGTACTGCTGCCTCACAATGCCAGGGACCCGGGTTCAATTCCCTGCTTGGGTCACTGTCTGTGTGGAGTTTGCACGTGCTCCCCGTGTCTGCGTGGGTTTCCCCCAGGTGCTCTGGTTTCCTCCCACAGTCCGAAAGACATCATGCTGGTTAGGTGCATTGACCCGAGCAGGAGCTGGAGTGTGGTGACTAGGGGAATTTCACAGTAACTTCATTGCAGTGTTAATGTAAGCCTTACTTGAGACTAATAAATAAACTTTTAACTTTTGATGTGAAGGAAGTGTCAACATGGATTTTAGCAAGACCTTTGACAGTCTCACATGGCTGGCTGATCAGAAAAGTAAAACCCTTTGGCATCCGAGGGAGAGTGCTTCAATGTTTACTTGAAGAGCCTTGTTGTCAGGACTCCAGTCCTGGTGCAGGAAGGTGGGATCAGGCTGGATAACCCTTCTTTTACAAACTGGGGCACGGTGGGCTGAATGGCCTCTTTCTAGGATACATTTCCTGTGATCTCTATTCCACAAGAACCAAAATCCACCCAACAACCAATGAAAATCTCTCCAGGTCTCGCTGTAGATGGTTGCTCATCTTGTTCTCGCCCCTGTCAGTCGCTGCCCTGGACACACGGTTGCCTTTCACTGCTTTAGTGCAAGCGATGGACACTTTCTCATTGATGGGATTCTTCATTTAACTTTCACACGGTTCCTCATGAATCCTCCTGCACATTTGGCTCAGATTCACACGAAGAATGTTTGGCAATTTGTTTTCTACCCTAGATCAACATATCATTCCCTTTCCAACTTAGTTGCCAGTGGACCAGTGAGATATTTGGGAACTGAAGGGGGGACAATCATGTACCTTCTAATTCAAATCATATTGTGATATTATTTGAATATCACAATAGTGTCTGGACCAACCCCTCCCTTTTGGATATTTGGAACATCTCAGGATTAAGGTTTTTCAGAATTATTTCCAATCCCGTTTTATTGAATTTTGACCTCAAGAAATCCTATGATCCTCCAACATCACATGATAAGATTGAAGTTGTACTTGGGAACTGATTTATTTTTCCAATGTGGCGGTGTTTGCTTCAGACATCTCTTCAGATCCCGAGTCTACATCCTCGTGCCTTTCTCCTTCACCATATAGTATATCCCAGAATGCCACCCTTCCAAGGAGGCAGCAATTTGTGCGATAGCTGGGAGTCTTCACTTCCAGATTAAGTGCACCCACATCTTGTAGCAACTATCTTGACACCTCTGAGTAAAAGCATAAGTTTCAGGCTTTTTGTGTGTTGCGGCCATCACTGCTCTTGTAGATGGATTTGATCCAACAACCTTGGGGTCCACCTCTTCTTCTGTCATCTTTATGGTTACTCATCACTTCCGGTCACCATGATACCTTTGCTGTTTACTCCACCCTCTCTGACGGTTCCCAGGCTGAGCGTGAGCGACTAGTTCTCCAGAGCTGGAATGAATGTGGACTGAAATCAGGAACCAGAGGATAGTGGAAATCGGGCACTCAGTTGAAATTTTCAAGACTGTGGTGGATAGAATATTGGATATAAAGGCATAAGAACATAAGAAGTAGGAGTAGACCAGATGGCCTGTCGAGCCTGCTCTGCCATTCAATACGATCATGGCTGATCTTCTGCCTCAACTTCACTTTTCTGCACACTCCCTTGATTCTCTGAGAGAATAAAACTCTATTTCAACCTTGAATATACTGAACAATGAAGCAGCTACATCCCTTTGAGAATTCCAAAGATTCACAACCCTCTGAAAGAAGACATTTCTCCTCGGCTAAATGACTCTTAACCTGAGACTAGTTGTCCTATGTCCTAGATTTCCCAACCAGGGAAAACAACCCCTCAATTGCTACCCTGCCAACCCCCAGGGAACCATCTGAAAGGAAGATGACTGAGTCAAGTTGAGGTACAAAATCAGCCATGATCTAATAGAATGGCACAGGCCTGAGGGGCTGAATGGCCTCCTTCTGTTCCTACGTATTTGTAAAAAAAACCTTGTAAATAGCAATTGTTGGCTTTAATTCCCCTGTTATTCAAAAGAAATAAACTTAAACCCCAAGACCTCCTTTCCTTCACAAGTGCTTGACAATCTCAGCACTAACCACAGTGATATTCACGTGGCTCTCAAAACACCAAAGAAAATTTACCAAACTCAAAAACTTCACAACGAAGTTGCCTTTATTGTCTGCAAGCATTGAATCTCTTAAAGGAAACATCCCCTCACATCTGATACCCCCAAAAGCACAACATGCAATTTTGCTTCAAACTTGCGGAGGTTTCTGCTGGAGCCGTGACTATTTCACCAGATAGACCCGGATGATATGCAGCTTGCAAACAATTATCCACAAGAGTTTTGATAGAGTAAGAGAAGGAGAAGCTGTTTCCGCTGGTGGGTAGACCAGTCACCCGAGGACACAGATTTTAGGTGGTGAATGAACCAGAGGGGCTATGAGGACAATTTCTTTTTACACAGTGAGGTGTTATGATCTGGAATACACTGTCTGAAAGGACGGTGGAAGCAGATTCAATAGGAACTTTCAAAAGGGAATTAGATACATACTTAAAAAAGACATAGAACACAAGGCTTGCTGGCACATGGTGTGGTTGAGATGAATAGTATATAGATGTGCTTAAGGCGGAGATAAATAAATATATGAGGGAGAAAGGAACATAAGGCTATACTGATGGGAGTAAGGTGGGAGGAGGCTGGTGTGGAACATAAATACTGTCACAGACCTGTTGAACTTATTGACCTGTCTTTGCATTCAGAATTCCATACAATACAATGTAGGAAAGGAAAAAGTTGCAAGGTTATGGGGAAATAACCAGGGAAGGTTAAAGTGCTGGGACCAGTGACCTTCTGTAAGATTCGAGGATTTACAAAGTGGTCTGAATATTGTATTAATGAACAAGGATCGGGGCACAGGGAAGGAAGGCGTGGGTGTAACAGAGGTTTTATTGTATTTACCTGCGTTTAAAGGCAGCACGGATATCAATCTGCTGAACCTCCGGGGCCTCTGCAAAAGGAATTCCAATGAGATTGTCATAAACACTTGAATCACAGAAACTGGCTCATCTTCAAAGACTATGAACATTCCAGAAGAATTTGTGTTTTTTTAAATCACTATGCCTTAAAGGGTTAATGCACGGACTCTGGTTACACGGATTAGGTTCTGGGTACAGTCGCTATCTTTGGAGAAGGCAGCGCTTCACAAGGTACAGTAACGCGGTGTATCGCTGTGATGCCCCCTTTGTAGTTGTGAATTGGGCACTGAGTTATCACATGTTCCTGTGGTCTGTTCTGGGTGGCCACAGTCGCACACTGGCGAGCCTTTCACTTCCCCAGGTTTGTGCAGATAGAGGTTGATAGACTTCTGGGTTCTAAGGGAATTAAAGGTTTTGGGGATAGTTGGGGCTGATGGAATTGTGATGGAAGATCAGCCATGATCTTGTCCAATGGCAGAGCACAAGCTTGCGAGACCGAATGGCTGCTATTTCTGGTGAGGCCACACCCAGAATATTGTGTGCAGTTTTGGTCTCCTTTTCTGAGGAAGGATGTTCTTGCTCTCGAGGGAGTGCAGCGAAGGTTTACCAGGCTGATTCTGGGGATGGCGGGACTGATGTATGAGGAGAGATTGACAAGGTTAGGATTGTTTTCGCTGGAGTTCAGACGAATGAGGGGGATCTCATAGAGAATTATAAAATTCTAACAGGACTAGACAGGGTAGATGCAGGAAGGATGCTCCCGATGGTGGGGGGTGTCCAGAACCAGGGCTCACAGTCTGGGATTCAGGGTAGACCATTTAGGACGGAGGTGAGGAGACATTTCTTCACCCAAAGTGTGGTGAGCCTGTGGAATTCATTACCACAGGAAGTAGTTGATGCCAAAACATTGAATGTATTCAATGTTTTGGCGGCTGGACATAGCACTGGGGAGTGAATGGGATCAAAGGTTATGGGGAGAAAGCAGGATTAGGCTATTGAGTTGGACGATCAGCCATGATCGCGATGAAAGGCGGAACAGGCTCGAAGGGCTGAATGGCCTCCTCCTGCTCCTATCTTCTATGTTTCTATGGATATAGTTTAGGATTGCCCATGAGCTACACAGGAGAGTTAAAAAACTTAGAGTTAAAAAAAAAACTCACCTATGACTTCCAGGTCGAAAATACAACTGTCGAATTTGTCCTTCCATGTTACTTCACAGCGATAGTTTCCGGCATAATTCTCCTTGGCTTTGATAATTTGCATTTCAAAGGTGTGAATCTGCGAATAAGAAGTAATTTTGCCGTAACGAGTAACCTGTGAGAAAGGTGGATCTTACGGAGCCAGTTCATTACATGGGGGTGGGGGGGGGGGGGGGGGGGAGATGGGGGTGGGTGGGGGGGGGGGAGGGGGGGGGGGGAGGGGCTGGGAGGGGGGGGGAGGCTGGGAGGGAATCAGGATCGCAGGTTTTACGGTTATCAATTCTTCAGCATTGCTCAGGACTGTCCAGATGTTAAGAAGTAATATTAATATCAGGAGGACGTCGAAATAATTCAAACAAAAAATTTTGAACACATTTGTTTTTAATGATAAAACTTCCCTTCCTTATAAGACTTATAAAATTCTAACAGGACCAGACAGGGTAGATGCAGGGAGGATGTTCCCGATGGTGGGGGGAGTCCAGAACCAGGGGTCACAGTCTGAGGATTCAGGTTGGACCATTTAGGACGGAGGTGAGGAGACATTTCTTCACCCAGAGAGTGGTGAGCCTGTGGAATTCATTACCACAGGAAGAAGTTGATGCCAAAACATTGAATGTATTCAAGAGGCGGCTGGATATAGCACTTGGGGTGAATGGGATCAAAGGTTATGGGGGGAAAGCAGGATTAGGCTATTGAGTTGGATGATCACTCATGACTGTAATGAATGGCGGAGCAGGCTCGAAGGGCCGAATGGCCTCCTTCTGCTCCTATCTTCTACGTTTCTATGTTTACCCAGAGGGCAGTGGAGGACGTTGAATATATTCAAGGTTGAGTTAGACAGATTTTTGTTAGACAAGAGGGTCAAAGGGTTTGGGAGGCAGACAGAAAAGTGGAGATGAAACCACAATCAGATCAGCCATGATCTTTTCCAATGGCAGGATGGGCTCAAAGGGCCAAATGGCCTCCTCCTGCTCCCAACCCCTGTGTTCTATGTAATATTGAAGATATTTGGAGGGGGTAGGGTGGAAAAGTATTTTGACTGAGTAGGAAGTTGAAGGTTAGAGTTAGGGTTAGAATGAATTATAAAATCATACAATGGTTACAGCACACAAGGAGGCCATCAGGCCTGTCATGTCTGTGCTGGTTGTCTTCAAGAGCAACTCATCTAGTTTTACGGTGTCTTTTTGGTGTAGCCCTAAAAAACCTTTACCCTTCAGATAATTATCGAATTCCCTTTTGAAAGGCAAAACTAAATCTGCCTCCACCACACTCACAGGCAATTAATTCTTTCTCTACACCCTAACAATGACTGTAACACTACATTCTGCACTCTCTCCTCTCCTTCTCTATGAACGGTATGCTTTGTCTGTGTAGCGCGCAAGAAACAATACTTTTCACTGTGTCCCCAATACATGTGACAATAATAAATCAAATCAAAAAAGATCCTAACCACATGCTCTGTAAAAGTCTTTCTTCATCCCAGTTCAGAGAAAGTTTACAAAGCTAATACCTGGAATGGGAGGAGTATCTGATGGGGATAGTTACAGGATGAAAACTGGAAAACGTGCTCCACAACGCGTACCAAAGAGAATTGGCATACAGTCGATGACATCAGGGTCACAGCTAATTTAAAAATAGCCCAGTATGTCTGAAATTCATCCCTTGGTCAAATAATTCCAAAGGTCCTTTTATGGTGTCTCACATCAACAGCTGAGATTAATACACAACAGCATGAACTTGGCAAAGATTATTCAGAGAATAGCAAAGTGCCACAAATAGCTAAAGGTACAACCTCCTAAAATACTGTGCTCTACAGATATGAAACACAATTAGAATCCACGGAATCCCCACAGGATCAGGGCATCTGCATGGAATGGGCTGGCAGATAACATGCACTTTCACTTTGGCAGTCATTGAGGTGAGGGAACATCGGTGGTTTTCTGGAACCCACTGGGTTACAACGGGCACTGAGGGGGCTGGGCTTGGTGGGGGGGTAAGAGGCTGGTTGGGGTGGAAAGAGGAGTCCGATTGCTTTTTGGGGATCTGGAAATGGGGGAAGAATCTGACCCCAGCCAGTTTAAGTTCCGGCCCAATTTCCCTTGCAGGGAACAAGTTGTCCATCCACACGCGTTTTGCATCTCGGAGGAATTCCCGACATGTCCTGGAAATTCTGGCACTGGTGGTCTCTTCAGGCCGGTGTGCCAGCAGGGATGAGCCTCCCTGAAGGGTCAACAATGACAGAGACAAAAGCCATCAATTCCACAAGGGGATGGATTCTCCCAGTGGACAGTGTGATGGGTTGGGGCAGGGGTATAGGGTTCTCTCAAACACCCCCTGTCATGGTAACCTTTTTCCACTGATATAGATTGTAAATAACTGAGGCCCAAGCACTGATACTCGTGATACCTCATGATAAATGAGGAGGCGATGGCCTTGTGGTATTATCTCTAGATTATTAATCCAGAAACTCAGATAATAAAGGGGCGGCCCGGTGGCACAGTGGTTAGCACTGCTGCCTCACAGCGCCAGGGAATCGGGTTCGATTCTCGGCTTGGGCCACTGTCTGTGCGGAGTCTGCATGTTCTCCCCATGTCTGCATGGGTTTCCTCCGGGTGCTCCGGTTTTCTCCCACAGTCTGAAAGACGTGCTGGTTAGGTGCAATGACCCGAACAGGCGCTGGAGTGTGGCGACTAGGGGAATTTCACAGTAACTTCATTGCAGTGTTAATATAAGCCTTACTTGTGACTAATAAATGAATAAACTTTAATGTTCTGGGGACCTGTGTTCGAATCCCACGATGGCAGAGGGTGGAATTTGAATTTAATTAAAAAATCTGAAATTAAAAATCTACTGATGATCCATTGTCGATTGTTCGAAAAACCCATCTGGTTCACTCATGTCCTTTAGGGAAGGAAATCTGCCGTTCCTACCTGGTCTGGTCTACATGTGACTCCAGAGCCACAGCAATGTGGTTAACTCTTAACTGCCCTCTGAAATGGCCTAGTTTGGGACTACTAGGGATGGGCAATAAATACCATCCTTGTCAGGGACATACCAGTCCCGAGAATGGACAATAAGAGAGACCTATAGGTCTTGACTCCCCGAGTTACCAATACTGCACCCAATGGCACAAGCTTCTCAATGAGAGACTGGCTTCATAAAATCAGTCTTGATTGAGTGCTGGATCTCCCTCTGGGTGAAAGCAGAGCACTGTTTCCTCCAGGCTCAGACCTTCACTCTAGGCTGGACGTGAAATGTTAACTTCCACGCCACAGTTTGGAGTTAAAATGGAGTCCATAAAACAATTGATGCCATCGACCTTTCCACTGAGAAGGACTTGCTTTATAAAGCACCTTATAATCCATCCCAAAAGGCTTTTCTTTCCTTTATTCTTTCATAAGGTGTGGGCAACAATAACAAGGCCAGCATTTATTGCCCATCCCTAATTGTCCTTGGTTTCCCAGACTACTTAAGAATCAACCACAGTGTTATAGGTCTGGGCTCACATGCAGGCCATACCAGGCAAGGATGGCAGATTTCTTTCCTTAAAGGACACTTGCGAACCAGATGGGTTTTCCTGAGACTAGCTTTCAATTCCAGATTTTATTAACTGAATTTAAATTCCACCAACTGCCGTGGTGAGATTTGATCCCACGTCCCCAGAACAATAGCCTGAGCCCCTGGGTAAATGGTCCGATAGCATTATCACTGCCCCACCATCTACCCCACCATCCACCCCAGCCAATGAAGTATTTTTGAAGTGTAGCGACTCTGGCAAATTGGGAAAAATGGCAGCCAATTAGCACAGAGCAAGCTCCCACAAACTGCAAAGTGATGTTGAGCGGATAAACTGTTGGTGATGTTGGTTGAATAAATATTGATGTGGAGATGCCGGCGTTGGACTGGGGTAAACACAGTAAGGCGTCTAACAACACCAGGCTAAAGTCCAACAGGTTTATTTGGTAGCAAACGCCACTAGCTTTCGGAGCGCTGCTCCTTCGTCAGGTGAGTGGGAGATCTGCTCATAAACAGCAACCAGGGCATATAAAGACACAAACTCAATCTACAGAATAATGAATAATGATTGGAATGCGAGTCTTTACAGCTAATCAACTCTTAAAGGTACAGACAATGTGAGTGGAGAGAGCATTAGCACAGGTTAAAGAGATGTGTATTGTCTCCAGACAGGACAGCCAGTGAGACTTTGCAAATCCAGGCAAGTTGTGAGGGTTACAGATAGTGTGACATGAACCCAAGATCCCAGTTGAGGCCGTCCTCATGTGTGCGGAACCCGCTATCAGTCTCTGCTCAGCGACTGCACTGTCGTGTGTCGTGAAGGCCACCTTGGAGAATGCTTACCCGAATATCAGAGGCCAAATGATATTCGGGTAAGTGTTCTCCAGGGCAGCCTTCACGACACACGACAGCGCAGAGTCGCTGAGCAGAGACTGATAGCAGGTTCCGCACACATGAGGACGGCCTCAACCGGGATCTTGGGTTCATGTCACACTATCTGTAACCCTCACAACTTGCCTGGACTTGCAAAGTCTCACTGGCTGTCCTGTCTGGAGACAATACACATCTCTTTAATCTGTGCTAATGCTCTCTCCACTCACATTGTCTGTACCTTTAAGACTTGATTATCTGTAAAGACTCGCATTCCAATCATTATTCATTATTCTGTAAATTGAGTTTGTGTCTTTATATGCCCTGTTTGCTGTTTATGAGCAGATTTCCCACTCACCTGACGAAGGAGCAGCGCTCCGAAACCTAATGGCGTTTGCTACCAAATAAACCTGTTGGACTTTAACCTGGTGTTGTTAGACTCCTTACTGTGAATAAGTATTGGCCAGGACCCCAGGGGAAATTGTCCTGTTAAACAATGCCATTGGATCTCTTAAGCCCACCTGGGAGTGCAGACAGAGCCTTGGTTTAACATCTAATGTCTGAGCCCCCCTGCACTCACTCCCCTGTTGTGCATCAAATGTAAGTCTAGATTTTGTATTCCAGTTGTGGAGTGGGTCTTGAACCCTCATAACACCTGACGCAGGGGCGAGACAGATTCCCACTGAGCCACGACTGACACTGAGGCTGCAAGGTCACCTCTGGAATCTTGCTGAAATCACGAAGCAAGTGTTTGATGAGAAGACATAAAACAAAAAGCAGGAACCATTTCAAAAAAATGTGTGTTCCTTACCCTGGTAATTCTGTCGAAGGATTCCTTCAGCTGCAGATGTTTTCCTGCCTTGCTTGCAAGGTCCAGCCATTTCCCCTTGAACCATTTGGCATTTGGCTTCCGCAGAAGGTCCTTGGCTTCAATCTTTGCCACAAAGGTAATGTCCTCACCTTTAAAGAAGGCATTAGCAACCTGATGTTAAGAAGGGTAAGTTTGGAGCAGATGCTTTCTACATAGCCAAGTTCCGCACGCACGAGGGCCGTCTCAACCGGGATCTTGGGTTCATGTCACACTATGTGTAACCCCCACCATTTGGCCTGGGCTTGCAAAATCCTACTAACTGTCCTGGCTTGAAACAATTCACACCTCTTTAACCCGTGATTAACCCTCTCTCCACTCGCACTGTCTGTACCTGTAAAGACTTGATTACCTGAAAAGACTCGCATTCCCACCATTATCTTGCAATTTTGGCTTGGCCTATATACGCCGTGTTTGTGAACCCAACTCTCCACTCACCTGATGAAGGAGCAGCGCTCCGAAAGCTTGTAATTCTAAATAAACCTATTGGACTTTAACCTGGTGTTGTGAAACTTCTTACTGCGCCCACCCCAGTCCAACACCAGCATCTCCACATCATGGCTCCCCTTGCAAAGTTATCTAGCACTGGGTAAGATTTTAAACTCACCAACGGTGACAGTCCCACTCTGAGGTTTCTCAACGAACAGAGTCGACCGATTTGAGTCGTCAAGTTTAGCCAGTTCCTCTGTGGCTGCTTCTCCACAGGACCAGACTGCTCAGCCATAAAACAAACAAAACCACAGGTTAGAATCTGCTCTCTGCACATCTTTAACGCTGAGATATTCCTTTCTGCTTTATTGTGCTTTCTTCATTCCGTGCTCTCCAAATCGTGCTGTTAAAACACAGGTTAGGATGGGATAGGACACAGTTCCAATTTGTTGCAGTCAAGGTAACGTTGGTTATGGATTGTTGGGACACTTATGGGATTGTGGTTGAAGGGAATCAGTTTGACAAAGGACCATGTCATGTTATGTGACAACACCCTGAATGGGATATGATGGGTTCGAAGTTCACACGACAACAATCATAAGGCAACTGTCAACATATATATCGATGCGTTCTTTCACCAAAAACAAAGCAAGGGATTCTGTGTTCAGAGTGAACAATTTGTTAGTGCATCAGTTAATGCACATTGCTAAATGTTTCAGAGATGGCAGCTGGCTTTATGTGATGGTATGGACTGTCGGGATGCAAAGACAGACGTGACAATTCAATGTGGCCATTGTCATGAGTCAAAAGCTCAAAAGCTTGGAAGGCTATGGAACTGAGAGTAGATGGAGTTAAGGTACAAGGCATCAATGATCTAATCAAATAGTGGCACAGGTTCGAGGGGCTGAAGGGTCTCCCGTTCCTATGATGAATTTTGAAGAGTCTTAAAATCCATTTTGGAAGGAGGTCTTGTGGTGTGGTGGGTCATGTCCCTGCCTCTGAGCCAGAAGCTCTGGGTACAAGTCCCACTGCACAACTTGATGACCAAGGAAGTTGAGGTTATCATGCAGCCAAACAAGTCAAGCATCAACTTGTAAATCCTTCCAAACACACCAATGGCTATTGGTAAGAGCGGAAGTGATTCCTGCTCAGCCATTGGTAGATGGATATTGGAGCCTCTTTGAAATCACTATTCATAGCTCCAGAGTACAACACGTGCATAAAAGTGTATGTTACCACAGCAACTCGGACTCTTGGTGAGTGAACTGTAACACAACACCATGAGCGGTTAGGTGAACATGTAACGATTGTAAAAACCCATCTGGCTCATTAATAACATCTGCCCTTTCCCAGTCTGGCCTATAGGTGACTCCAGGCCCACAATAAGGGAAATTCGGAAAGAACGAAGGGAAATGGCCACAAGCCCCTTTGGCAATTGCTAAGGGAGGCAGTTTAATAAGATTATTAAGATTGCATTAATCGTGAATGGGTCACAATTCGTTCACATTCTCTTGTCTTTTTTAGCCTCAATCATTCATTGTTTTGCAGTGATTATTTGGTTTCAGTTCTGAGCAAGTGAGAAGGATTCAGTGATAGAGAGACAGCCCAAGGTCTGGAGAACTGTAAACCCTGTGACCATGACAACATCTGAATGGAAAAAGATGGAAAATGAAGTTTAGTTGAGTTCTGCAGCTGCTGTGGGGGATCGGGCGGGGGCCTGAGGGTGCAGGAGGTGCAGGGGGTGAACTGAAGAGTAATTCTGGTGAGCCTTCATAGTCTATTGTAGGGAATACTGATGGTTTAGATTTATGCAGTGGCCAGGCCTGCCCTGTCTCAGCTGGGATAATTCACAAACATCTGTATCCCTTCCACACATTTTTAAATATGGCATCCAACCTCACAATTTATTTTATTCATTCACTGGATATGAGCACCATTTATTGCCCATTTCCTGTACAATGGGATGGCTTGCTGGACCATTCTGAAATGTGACACTGTAGACAGAGGTGATCTGTCCCTCCCAGGCCTATGACACATTGGGTCAAGAAACTGGGATAGAACAAGGGGGTTAGGGGGGGATGTTGGGGAGAAGAGATTCCTACTGTGCGGGAGGGAGACAGTGGTTGGTGCTTGACAGACTCACTGTGAGATTCCTGCAGCATCAGTGCCACTAGGAATTGTTTGCCATCTACAACACCTCCAACATATTTCAACAGCAATGCACCCACAGAGAATTTAAATACAAGCAGTGAGAATCTGGAATGCATCGATGTATATGTTGGCAATGTGGTGAAGTGTCGTGTCAGGTGGTTCAGAAGCAGACGTACCCGAATCTTTCCTGGCCATTGCAGAATCGGAAGGCTTTTCATCTGTTTTGGAAACAGATACTGGTCAAAGCGAAGTTTTGAGACACACAGGAAGTTTCAGCATTAACATGGGATTAACAGTGGGTTGCAAATTCTGGATTGGATGCAAAGGTTTCCATAAAAAAATGGGAACAGGAGGAGGCCGTTCAGCCTCTCAAGCCTGCTCGGTCATTCAGTAGGATCATGGGCTGATCCCGACATTCCTCACGTCCACTTTCTTGCCCTTTCCCCGTAACTGATCAAAACTCTGTTAGTAATAGGACAAAATGTTATCAGTCCTCGTCCATCACAAAGCAAATTCCCAACGGAAACAATCACCAGTGATCACAGATTGATGGGAACCGATTGCAATCTGTGGCAGTGGAAGAATCATCATTTCTTAACAGACCAAATGTTTCCTAAATGTGGAGATGGAGCTTCTCACAAGGCAAGCTCTGGGAATGAGGGAGACCATTCAGCCCATCTAGCTCAATCAGCAAATGAAACTTACCATCCCTCTTCAAGGCGTCTAACTCCTTGTTGAACAAAGAACAAAGAAAAGTGCAGCACAGGAACAGGCCCTTCGGCCCTCCAAGCCTGTGCCGATCATGATGCCCTAACTAAATTTGAAAAAAACCTTCCTACTCGGTCCGTATCCCTCTATTCCGTCCCTATTTTTGTAACCATTCAGACGCCTCTTAAATGTTGCTAATGTGCCTGCTTCCACCACCTCCTCTGGCAGCGCGTTCCAGACACCCACCACTCTCTGCATGGAAAACTTCCCCCGCACATTTGCCTTAAACTTTCCCCCTCTCACCTTGAACCTGTGCCCCCTTGTAATTGACACTTCCACCCTGGAGAAAAAGCCTCTGACTATCCTCCCTGTCTGTGCCTCTCATAATTTTGTAGCGCTCTATCAGATCTCCCCTCAGCCTACGTCTTTTCAGTGAAAACAATCCTAGTTTATTCAACCTCTCCTCATAGCCAACACCCTCGAGACCCGGCAACATCCTAGTGAACCTTCTTTGCACTCTCCCCAAAGCTTCCACATCCTTCTGGTAGTGTGGTGACCAGAACAACACGCAGTTGAATGACTCCAGGATTTTTGCCTCATTTAATCTATCCAGAGAGCTATCTGATTAGTCATCAGCTTTTCTGTGAAGAAATGCTTCAATCTCAAACTGGTCTTCCAAACAGAATTGGCTCTGATCAGTCTGTTAAATTTTCCTCTGAATGGGCAGACCCTCCTCTTCTTGTACACATCTTTAGAATTGTCTCCTTCGTGGTGTGGGCTCTGAGGAATGACAGCTCCGACAGCATTACTCCGGTTGGTGATTAGTCACTTGTTTCTCCCGGACCTCACGTGTTCCAGCATTACTACCTCCCTAACCTCCAGGGTCAGTTTGCAGCTCCGAACTTTTACCAGCCAATGATAGCACCTACTTAGCTGAACCTTTTGATTGGCACAGCAACTCCCAAACCCATGCCCTCGACCATCTAGAAGGACAAGAGTAGCAGATACCTGGGAACATCACTACCTGGAGGCTCCCTTCCAAGTCACTCACCATCCTGACTCGGAAATATATCACCATTCCTTCACTGTCGCAGGGTCAAAATCCTGGAACTCCCTCCCTAATGGGTATACCTACATCTCAGGGAGTGCAGTGGTTCAGAAAGGCACCACCACCTTCCCAAGGGGCAATTAAGGATGGAAAATAAATTCCTCAACCAACGTTACTAAAAAAACAAGATGACTGGGGCGTTTCTTCATTGTTGTCCTGGGAGCTTGCTGTGCACAACTTGGTTGATGATTTTTCTTTAGACTACAATAGGGACCAGTCTTCCAAAGTACTTCATTGGCTGTAAAGATCTGTGGAATGTGCAGGGGTCTCAGTGGGTGATATATAAATGAAATCAATCAGATCTATGCCAGCAATGAATCTTGGGACAATTGACATTTTCCACATGCTAATGATTTCGCAGGTGAATAATGTTCCCAGGCTCTGAAACCTCTCTCCTACATTTAAAATGTTCTTGTTGACAGGGTCCTGGAGTGTGCTGTTTGCTGCTATTCAGAGCCAGGCTGGTCAGTTTGTCCATTCTCCCTTTGAGTTTGTGTGACACTTTAGGCTTTTGCACTGTAGGGATTCTATAATTCTATGATTGTGTTAGAAACGTGTCAGGATCAGAAATACCAAACAGCACAAAATAATCTTGGACTCTTTGGTACCAATCTAACCACAGGATGACTCTTGAAAGTTTCAACTATCGAAATATTGTCAAGGCGAAGTCCTTTCCATTTCTGGATCATGTTGAAGTTTCAGAAATATCCTACCGCAGGATTAGGTCAGACATAGAGAGACATTGCACAAGACAGGCTGAAAGGACAATACTCTTTGCAGCCTGTGAGCACATTTGCAATTAGCTGGAGCCTACCTAAGTGTTTACAGCTTGTAACATGGGTACTCACACACTGGCACAGCAGCTCGGTGCATGTGAACAAGCTCACATCTTTAATTTCTAAAAGAATGTACTCAAGATGTGGCTGGATATAGCACTTGGGGCGAATGGGATCAAAGGTTATGGGGAGAAAGCAGGATTAGGCTATTGAGTTGGACGATCAGCCATAATTGTGATGAATGGCGGAGCAGGCTCAAAGGGCCGAATGGCCTCCTCCTGCTCCTATCTTCCATGTTTGTCCTGGAAGAGTTTCAATGAGGAAAGGTGAGCTGTGTAAATGGGGAATTGCCCCACAATAGTGTTCATGTGAACACAGCATGAGAGACTGGCTTGCTTTGGTGTACATTCTGTTTATGTAAGTCCGCGTGTGTATGTAAGAGCATGTGAGAAAGTGAGGCAGAGTGAGAGAATGTGTGAGAAAGTGAGGCAGAGTGAGAGAATGTGTGAGAAAGTGAGGCAGAGTGAGAGAATGTGTGAGAAAGTGAGGCAGAGTGAGAGAATGTGTGAGAAAGTGAGGCAGAGTGAGAGAATGTGTGAGAAAGTGAGGCAGAGTGAGAGAATGTGTGAGAAAGTGAGGCAGAGTGAGAGAATGTGTGAGAAAGTGAGGCAGAGTGAGAGAATGTGCGAGAAAGTGAGGCAGAGTGAGAGAGTGACAGTGAGAGAGGGAGAGAATGAGAAAGAATGAGTGAGGGAGAGTGAGAGAGAATGCACGAGAAAGATTGAGAGCGTGTGTGAGTGAGAGAGAATGTGAGATAAAGTGTGAGAGAGTGAGTGTGTGAGAGAGAGCGTGTGTGCGACAGTGTGTGTTTATCTGAGTGTATTGTGTAGACAAGAGTGCATGAAATATCAATGACATGCACATTACAAATAATTATGAACATTCTTCATCTGAATGACATTTATCAGAAACTTCTTACATGAAATGTGTTTTTTTTTGCTTTTAAAGATATTGTCACTCTAACAGTCCCCTGCTATCCTGTTCCACTCTGCCCTGTCTCTTCCCGTTGCTCCCTAGAAAACCAGATCCTCCTCCTGTGAGATTCAAACATTTTTATTTGCTTCCACACAGAATACAGCAGCTTTCTGTTTAGAACAAGTTGGTGGTAAAGTGTTTGAAAAATGTTGACAAGTCAGCAAGTGAGTGTGTGTCCTACACTGTACCACAGATCGGTACAGATTGGCTGCTGCATTTACCTAGCACCGACAATGGCTGTAGAGGGTCCCATCACTTTTTGAAGTTTAAAAAAGCAACGACAGAGAAAGAAAGGTTTGCTTTTCAGGTCACATCTCTAAGTTATATAGAGGTTTTTTAAAAAGTCTGTCCTTTTTTACTCATTTGCTTTGTCACCTAGTCGTACAGTTAGGGCTTGATTCCTGATAACCATACTTACCCTGGGAGTCATTGGGCAGTTGGAGAGTAGGAATTTCTGCTAAAAGAAAAGAATTATCATTGGGAAAACACATCATCAGTTTAATTAGATTTTGGATCAAAAAGAGTTTGTGTAAACAGACAGACCCTTTAAGAAATTTACTCATTACAGTAGTATTGTTTAATAACCCAACATCAGACTCACTCACACCCTCTCGGTCTCTCTCAGACATTCTTACTCTCTCTTTCTCTCTCTCTTATACACTCTCTTTCACACATTCTCTCTCTTACTCTTTCATTGCTATTTACACACAGACACTGTTGCTCTCTCTCTCTCTCTCTCTCTCACATTCTCTCACTCGGTAAGCATTACCTGGGTGGGGTACAGTCGTTGGAACCTCTGCCTTTCTCTCTGCAAACACACAGTGTGCAAGATACAGCAACAATTGAATAAAAACTTTGCACAATGTACGGACATGGACACAAAACAGGCCACACACATGAGGATTGAAAATGGGACTAATGAATACTCCATTAAATGCCACACAGACCTGGTCAAGTGATTTTGTTCCAAGTGTGGAGATTACATGAGGTGCTATGGTTCAAGACTGTAGCTCACACCATGAATCTACCAACCAAAATCAATCCAAGTCACAATTCAAAATGGATTTTTCCCATTTCTACAACAGGATAACAAGATGGCATATCTGAACGTCTAACAAAGGGGCATTTGCTTTTTGCTTCCTGTTTCTGTTACCCTGGCATCCTTCAGACACTAAGTGGGGAGTTTTTCAGGCCCCTGGAGGGGAGTTTGCAGGAGGGGGGAGCTCAGAAAGTGATAGGAACCCCTGCAGGGACAGCATCCAGATGTGGCTCCCATCTTCATGTGGGTTTCGAATAGGCAGGTTACAGCTGGAATCAGTAGCTCACTCGAAGGAGTCAAACAACACAACTAACTGGAACAGCTATTTCCCAGTGCCAGACTCACCCTCCACCTCCCCTCCCCCAAAAATTGTCAGGAAGCCAGCAATTTGGCAGAGGCAGCCTCTTGGGAGAAGATCAGAGGGCAATCAGAGGGAGCTGTCAGGCTCAACGAGGTTCAGTTCTGGTCACAGGCATTTTCGTGGAGGGTCTCCCCTGTCATATCGAGGAAGGTATAAAATTAGACACTAACACTTTGCTTGATAATAGGTTTACTCACAGAATGCAGCATTACACATATCTGCTTCCCAGCAGTCTCTCTTTATAAGTGCTCTAAATACTTATTTAAACAATGCCCTTTACCTGTGTAACTTAGCAATATAATTAACATATCATTTGCCTCCCTTTTCACTTTGATGCCCTTAAAAGTTCTGGCCTTTTTTTCCAAACTGAAATTGAACTCTTCATGAGTACCTCCAGTGTGAGGTCCCCCCTCCCCGACCCCCCCCCCCCTCCGCCACTCCCCACCTGGTCTCCCTCTGACTCAGCAACATTCACCCCCTCCCCCCTCCAGTGGAGCTGCCGGGTGGACATTCCTCCTGGCCCTCCCATTGGCTCTCCTGCCTCCCTGTTCCACCAATGGTCCTTAAATGGAGGGCGAATGCTGAAGTGACCAATTGGTAGGCTAATTCTCCTAAACTTGAGCCAGTGGATTCACCAGCGTGAAGCAGGTGCATTCTTAATGGCAGTGGGAAAATTCAGTCCTAACGCCCCTACTTCAGACATTTGTCAAGAAGCTAAGTCCCATCTGACAAACGAAGCCAACTACATTGTAACCTTATATACCTCCTATTTCACAGCTTCCAAAATTATAATCATGCCCAACTCAGTGCCAACACCAGGGCCAAATGGTCTGTTTCTTTACTGTAAATTCTCTGTGATAGTTTAAACATGTCAATGAATTATGAGACTTTTATCTTCTCATTTCCAATTGATTACATTGTGAAATCTAATCTCATGTAAATTTATGTTGTGTATTCTAACATCATTCTTTATGATCTGTGAGTGGAGAAACTTAATCTCCTCCCAACCCACTGTCACTAAATATAATGTATTCTTAGCCTATTCAATGTGAAACTATTGTACTGTCGCTGAGTGCTGAGTCCATCTGTCTTGTCAATCAGTGAGAATGCAGCTGCACGCCAGAGATAGATTTATCACTCCAATGTTTGATGCAGTGAAGCCAGCAACCAATCATTTCCAACTCCTCGATGTGGAGGTTGATTTACTTTAACAGAATTCAAGTTCTAGAAGAAAGTTCTTCTGTGTCCTTCCATTCTGTACAGCACAGGATCTACCTCTTTTCTAGACTAACAAGCTTTATCAATGACTCAGGTACTGCCAACTCTGCTGCCTCAACAGCCTTGATCTTCCTCAGCAGACTTCCTCATCCTCATGTCCACCTTCCTCGGTCTGGTATCCCGCTACAGATCTTCAAATCTTTTCCTCCATCTCTTCTCACGGGTTGGTCTCAGAGAGAGGTATTCGGTCTGGAGAGGTCGCTAATATCTTCACTGCGAAGTACAGACATCTTGAGCAATTGTTAACTGAGTTTCTGAAACTCTGCCACCGAGAAGACAAACAGTTCACCACTTCAACATTTTTATGAATTATTTCTACTTAATGGTCCCTCCCGGTCACTTTTAGCCAAACGTTAAGTCGAGGATCAGAGAACAGATACTAATTGGGTAACGAATCCCCAATGTCTTTATTATCCTGGGCATAAATGTATTAATTCCTCTGATGAAATGGTTAATTTTCTTGCAAAGATTATTGAGGACCAGGTTTGAACGTAGCAAATAACTACTTCAATCTGGTACGAATGAACCGCTAATGAGAGATGATGAACAAATTCAATTCAATAGTGAAAGTAAGTAACTAAGGTGACCATCTCCAACACATTTAGTCAACCACACTGCAGTTATTGGTTAATCCACAAGATCAGTCAGGATAATGTAACCCACACAGACCAGATACTAATCAAGCAGCCTCCTAACCTCCTGTGGATGAGGGCGTGGCTTTTGTTGATTGATCCTCCTCTTTTTCAGCAACTAGACCATGTTCTGAAGACATCGAAAAGCCCTTGGAAAGTTAACACAGTACAACACACACAGGGACACATACAGATACATACATACGCAGGTGTGGATATGCACACACACACATACACACATACACATACACATACAGCTTAACATGCAACAACGCACACAGTCAAAATGCAAAATGGAAGACACTTGAGGGCAGTTTTGTAAAAGACAAAACTGTCATTCAATTCCAAAGCTATGCATCGTCAGTGACGGATTTATACAGGGGTTTCTTCTCAGGGACCTCAGCTAAATAAAACCTCCCCATCCCCCATAAACCTTACAATAAAACTCCACAAAACCATTGAATCAGTTTAATTTCAACATGAACCATTGTAATAAAATTTGCTTTTATCAATAATGCAGTATATAAACCAAATTTTTCTCGCGTTTATTTAAATTGGGGCTAATTATTCAGCAGGGCACGAATGTTGAAGGTTTCCAGAGCCCCGTGAATCTCACTCTGGCTCTGGGATAACCCAGTCTAATTTCTAAGAGATCGGTGATGTGCGACTATACACATTTGAAAGTAACTTCTTCACATGCAAGCTGAAAGCAGAGCAAATATATCCTCACCTGGGGCATGATGAGTCACAGACTCCCCAGCCAACCCATAATTTCTCTACACTGCCTGACAGATCTTATCACAGGATCACAGATTACTACAGTGCAGAAGAGGCCCTTCGGCCCATCGAGTCTGCACCGATGCATGAAAGGCCCTGACCTGCCCACCTAATCCCACTTGCCAGCACTTGGCCCATAGCCCTGAATGTGCCAAGTACTCATCCAGGTACTTTTTAAAGGAAGTGAGGCATCCCACCTCCACCACCCTCTTCCACAAACACAGTCAAACTCTGGTCAAGCCCAGTATATTAATATCCTTACTCCTCAGTGATAACACACCACACCAATGCAGAGGAAATTAAGTCTCAGTCTTCACCGCACTGTGATAATCTGGTGGAATTTATATCCTGTCCAATTTTCATTCAAGTACTTTCAGGTGGGTAGGCTGTGGAAGAGGTTGGAAACCTCCCTCTGCCAGATTAGCAAACGATGCAGTGAAGCAGTAACGTTGGTGGACAGGTCTTACCCACCAACCCGTTAGCATAAAGGACAATGTTCCACAGCACACTATTGAGCACTTCACCAAGGATCATTTCAGAAAAGACCAATCCCGCAAATTTTGCCGCTAGACTTTCTCCCTCCTCTTTTCAACTCAAAATGTTTTGGATGGGGTAATATGTTGGGAGTGTGAGCTGATAACAGCATGGAGAGGATAACATGACACCTGGGACCCCAGTGAACAACAGGGGCCAACAATCTGTCTCCTTAAACAACAAGATTAAGAGTTGAAAATGAAACAGAGAAATGAAAAAGATGGAAATCTGGTAAATTAGTCAGATCAGGTCCAGAAGAGAAATAAAAAAGGAGGGAAAGAAAGACCAGGTTAAAGGAGAAAGAAAAAAAGAAACGAAAAGAGAAATTGGAAAGAAAATAAAATGTTTAAAATGTTAAAATTCTGTTAAAAAACAAACATAGAAATAAGACTCTGCAGTTTCAGTTGTTGACTTTCTGGTGAGAGAGGTTGAGTGGCATTTCAGGAACAGAGAACTTTTCCTTAACATGGTCCTTACGCTGCTAAGTTCTAGCCTTAACTTTCTGGGTGAATTTATTGGCCAATGAAACTGATGGGGAGGTTGCGGGCGAGCTGTGATGCTAATGGTGGATCGGTGACCTGTGACCATTCACAATTCAGTCATACATTTGTAATGCCGTTAAACTCACCACAATTTTACCAGCAAATTCAGAGGCCAGTATCAACACCCAGACTATAGAGCAATCACAAACATCCTTAAAGCCTGCTCCATCGGATTTCACATTCTACTTTAAAACTGGATCACTACAGCTTTGGAATGGACACAAAGTGGTTTCTCCTTCACACCAATATTATTGGCCCAGGACCAATCCCCTTTAACCAATGCTTTCCAAGGAGTCTCACCCCTTTATTCTTAGCCATAGATCCTGCTCTCATTCTGGATGTAATCTGCAATCCCGGTAGGGTTGGGATGTGGATGGAAACGGAAACCTCTCCGCAATGGGGATTGATTTAACTGTTAGCTGGTTATCTATCCAGATGCCTGCTGTAAAACAAGTCCGATGTTCAACAAATTGGAGAGATCCACTCCGCCAGAATCTTGCCCGACCCCAGTGAACAACAGGGGCCAACTATCGCTAGGAGTTTTGCTCGGAGCTCGCTAGGAGTTTTGAATTGTAATGGGAACATGATTGTCAAATCTAGGGAACAGACTAATCTCTTCCTAGAACGTCAAGACCAACTGTTCCTTCACTGTCGCTGGCTCAAAATCTTGGAACTTCCTCCCTAACAGCACAGTGGGTGTGCCTACACCATACGGACTGCAGCGGTTCAAGAAGACAGCTCGCCCACCACAGGAATAAAAGAGAACCCCTCAGCATTAATTGAGCTCTGTTGAGGAAAACCTGCCCTATGCATTACTCCTCAGCAGAAACTGTCTTCCACTCTATCATTTCACACACGCTTTCTTATTTCTGAGGGCTAATTTTAACTCTGGGTGAGTAAGTGGATTTGGAGTGGGTTAAAATTGGGCCCATTTTTGACTTGCAACAGGAAGCCAAAATTGGAACAACAACAACAGTCTGCAAACCTCAGATTAACCTGCGTGAGAAAGATAAACCAGATACCCAGTTAGACATGACAAACAGTGGGCAACCTGTGCATTCAGTGAAGTTAATGATCCTTCACTTAGTGGAAGGGTTGACTCCCACAGTCTCAAGGTCTGATGAATACTGTGAGGTGCAAAGATACGTTAGACAGAGAAGCAATGGAACGGCAGAAAACTACCAACATTATGGAAAGTAACTCCAGTTAGTTAAATGAATCTGAAAGGAATGGTACACAGCATGGTATTCTGCTCCAGTCCACGTGTGTATCACCGCAGGTTAATGGGGGGTAGAGGGGGTACACCCACCAGAACGGTATCACACTAACCTGCACTGTTTGCTGAACCATCTTCCTTTTGTTCTGAAAATAAATTAGGCGCCGAAGGTAATTATTATCTCATCTGATAAAACCCATATCTAATGAAATTGTACTCAATACACATGTACAAAATAAATGCAACCTGCAATCTTACCTCCAGTTACTCAGGAATGTACAAGAGCAGAAAAGTTCATTTTGCTCCAACTTGTTCTAACTCAGAACACGTGGTTCTCCTTTGATATCTCTGATCAGTTTTCTCCTCACCAGCGGATGAACAATCAAAACACAATGCGTAATCCAAAAACAAGTTGAATGACCGAGATCATTGACTTATAAGTCATGGGATGTGGGAAAATCTCTTCACTGGTTGGAACCATACTGAGGACAAGGTAGACTCACAATATTCAGCCCTCTGAATGGCCTACAAAAAGCCCCAGAGAATTACAATCCGAGGTGTCCTTGTACACAAATTGCACAAAGTTAGCATGTAAGCATTTAGGGAGGTAAGTGGGGTGTTAGCCTTTATTATGAGGGCTTTGAAGGGCAAGTGAATCTTGCTGCAATTGGACAGGGCTCTGAAAGAACACAGCTGGAGTACAGTGTACTATTTTGGTCTCACTGCCCACGGAAGGATTTGCCTTCCTTTGAGGGAGTTCACCAGGAGTTCACCAGACTGATTGCTGGGATGAGCTGGTTTGTTGAGATTGGGTAGATTAGGGGCAGGATTTTCTGGCCACGCTCGTCCCAAAACCGGAAAAACCCACCCAAGGTCAACCGATCTTTACACGATCTGTGTCCTGCCCGCTACAATTTCCTGTGGCGAGCGGGATGGGAAGATTCCGCCCGAGGTCTATATTCTTTAAGGGCGGCACGGTGGCACAGTGGTTAGCACTGTTGCCTCACAGCGCCTGGGACCTGGGTTCAATTCCAGCCTTGGGTCACTGTCTGTGTGGAATTTGCACGTTCTCCCCGTGTCTGTGTGGGTTTCCTCCGGGTGCTCCGGTTTCCTCCCACAGTCCCCAGCTCCTCTTCTTATGTGGAACAGTATGGACTCAATAGAGGATAATAGATCGCACCAGTGATAAATGGAAATGCAGGATGGGCTACCTAGCCACCTTCTATACCATTGCATTCATGATCTATCATTCTACAATTTGGGTATTGCTGAAAAAATACATTTTGTCAAAGTTTTTCATTTTGCACTTCACAGGATGCCAGGAAGCAGACGTAGTTTTAAGTGATCTATGTTTGTATTGTTGGATATTAGAAATAAGGTAAAGATTTAGGTGATTTTAGTTTCATGTTTCTGTGTAAGAAATGGTATAACTCGAGTTAGATTCATGTTGAACAAAGGTGTTTGCATGTACGGAGGTTTATGGTTTCATTTTTAACTGTGTCACCATTGTGCTTAGAGAGTTTATGACATGAAAAGGAAACAAGAGCTTGGAGAGAGAATGAGCTATTGCTTAGCAACAAGGGGCACCTTTAGGATAGGAAGACCTTTTCAGTTTAATTTTAGCTAAGCGCATAGCAGAAGGAACTTAACAGCTAGGGAGAGAACAGTTCTCTCAGCTCTGGAGTAATGGGCAAGAACGCAAGTTCTAGAAACTAAAGGACAACTAATTTTGAAACTAGAGAATGGGGAGAGGTTTTCAGGTAGATTGAAGTAAAAAGGGAAACAGGAACTGGAATTTGTTCATTGAAGTTACAGACAGGACTTGAAAGGACAGACTGAGTGAAATCAGTTAGAGAAAAGCCAGATATCAGGAACAGTTGTTAGGTTGCTGTCCTTATTCCAATCTTTGGGACAATAGTATACAATTGGGGGCTGAGTCCGTGAGAGATTGTGTGAAAGTTTGAAAGCTCATGACTATTAAAGTCAAAACAATATTGAAAGGAGAGTTGGAAATCCCGGATGTGGATCCTTGCTAGGAACAGCTGAGGGAGAGCTTGGTTGAAAGAAAATTCTAAGGTATGTCTTTTCAAGAGTAGGATTTGGAAACACTTGTGTTGAAGCTGGAGTCCGGTGAGATCAGTTGGCTCATGGTGTAAAAATCATCTGGTGGGGTGGGGGGGGGGGCGGATTTGAGGAGAAATTCGCAGATCTATTGGGTGGCATCTGCCACTTGGTTTCAGAGTGGGGTGTATCTGACCATAGTTAGCCTGCTGGCTTGCAGGCACTGTGTATTTACAATGTAGCAAAAGATATGTTTTGTAACCTATGTTATCTTTCAAATCTGCGTACATTTGTGAAGATAAGTGGCAGTGAAGGAGTACTGTATTATAGCCCAACTTTTCTTGGCAAATAATTTATTTTAGTTGTTAAAAGGTAATTGACAGCCCTATGCCTCTTTTCATCTACATTTTCTTAAAAAAGGTAAAAGTTATGGTCTTTTGAGCCAGATTTCCATTCTGGAATCTTTTCATCCAGTAGTAACATCAAGTGGGATTTTAACAATGGGCAATTGCAAAAATTCCAATGTCCTGATGAGTGCAAGACAACAAGTTTTGACAAAATGTCTTTTTTCAGTAATACTTAATTCCTGTACCACCAAACATTTGTTTGATTCTACAATTTGAAGGTGGGCTGCCAATCAGGTGGGCTGCTTTGTCCCGGATGGTGTCAAGTTTCTTGGATGTTGTTGCAGCTGCACTCAGCCAGGCAATATTTAGATGGCTGGTCCAGTTCAGCTTCAGGTCAATGGTAACCCCAGGATGTTGATAAGTGGGGGAGGGTTAATGCCATTGAATGTCAAGGGGAGATGGTTAGACACTCTCTTTTTGGCACTTGTGTGGTGCGAATGTTATTAATGTGCCACTTACCAACAAATACAACAACAAAAACAATTTGTATCTATATTGCATCCTTAAAGTAATTAAAAGTTCCAAGGTGCTTCATAGGAGCATGATAGAACAAAGTGTGACACTCCCAAGTCTGAATGTTGTCCAGGTCTTGCTGAATATGAGCACAAGTTGGTTGCCAGAGGAGTCACCAACGGGACTGAGCATTGTGCATCTACTTTGTTCCTGGTTTGGCTCCAACATGGTGACACGACAGCACAGAGGGTGGCACGGTAGCACAGTGGTTAGCACTGCTGCCTCACAGCGCCAGGAACCCAGGTTCGATTCCCGGCTTGGGTCACTGTCTGTGTGGAGTTTGCATGTTCTCCCCATGTCTGCGTGGGTTTCCTCGGGCGCTCCGGTTTCCTCCTACAGTCCAGCAGATGTGCAGGTTAGGTGCATTGGCCATGCTAGATTTTCCCTCAGTGTACCCGAACAGGCGTCTGAGTGTGGCGACTCGGGGATTTTCACAGTAATTTCATTGCAGTGTTAACATAAGTGTACTTGTGACACTAATAAAAACTTTTTAAAAAACCTGTGGAGAGGCTTTCCCAAAATCCAAGACCTATAATTCAATGATCCAATGATCTAGATCAATTGATTCAATGATTATGATTGATGAATTATGTTCTTTTTTCAATAATTCTATGATCAATATTGACTGGATATAAACCATGGGCAGCAATTTCTAATGTGACTATCAGGTTAACTATTACCATGTGTAAACCATGGTTTCCATGGTAAATAGCACTCTCAGTGAGAATGTTTCGCTGCTTCAATGGTTCACTGACCTGCGGGTTTTGCGGGTTCTGCGGGTTTTGCAGGCTCTGCGGGTTTTGCTGGTTCTGCGGGTTTTGCGGGTTCTGCTGGATTTCCAGTGGTCTCTTTTCCTTCTGAAAAAATATTAAGCAACACTTCTATTGGTTTTCCTAGAAAGGACAAAGTGGGGCTGCAAAGGAATAGATTTAGCATTGCTGAAAATAGAGACCTATCGCTGAAGTTAGGACAAGCACAAGAATACCAAATTTCAAACTATTACAACAATAGATACTGCACGAGAAAAAAGTGCTCACTGGTTAGCACGTCAACCCTGATAGCACCACCTTGGCCAATCGGAGTTGATTTGCCAAACAATCAGCATTCTTTTCACCTGTGGGATAAACTGTGTGATTGGTTGGAAATTTGGCGTTCTTGTGTTTGACCTGATGAGTACAAAATGAAAAGCTTCAATGGCATGTCTCTTTTTTCAGCAACATTCAAGTTCTGTACTGACAAGTGACTATTAATAAACTAAGTATCCTACCCAACAGTAACTTTGTTCTTATCTATTCTCGCACATGCCACTGACCAGGCCGGTATTTATTGCCCATTGGTGGTGGGTCTTTTTCTTGAACTCAGTCCTTTGACACAACTGTGCACAGTTCTGGGCACCTGAGGAATGATGTATTGACCTTGGAAAGAGGACAGTGTAGAACCACCATCAGGTTACCAGAGTTCCAAGGGTTAAACTATGGGGAGAGATTAAATAAACTAGGCTTGTCTTCACAGGAGCACAGAGGAGGTTAAAAGATGAAAATAAATTAGGCTATTTAGAGAGAAAGTTTTTCTGCTGGTTGGGAAGTCTAGAATCCTTCTTCGCATAAAGGCTGGTGGAAATGTGGAACTCTCCCCCACACAAATAGCAGTTTATGCGAGCTCAGGCTCGAGGGACTGAATGGCCTGCTCCATATATTACCAACTGAGTGGCGGTTAAGCCCATTTTAAGGGCAGTTAGGAGTTATTCTCTGGCAGAAGA
This sequence comes from Mustelus asterias, assembly GCF_964213995.1. Lineage (NCBI taxonomy): Eukaryota > Metazoa > Chordata > Chondrichthyes > Carcharhiniformes > Triakidae > Mustelus > Mustelus asterias. The sequence continues at coordinate 4,157,753 of NC_135809.1, forward strand.
GAGTCATGTCCGGTCCCAGACAGAGAAAGGGTGGCAGGTTCTCCTTCCTGAAGGATATCAGTGAACCAATCGGGATTTTGCAGAAAGATGACAACTTCTCCACGAGCTCTTGCAGTCAATTAACACTCCATAAAAATACCTCCCGTGTGCATTGTTGGTTAGTCTGCTGGCAGCTGTCAATATACATTGGCCTTTCTGATATTGAAGTACGGCGTTAAATCAAAAATATATCAATGGATAACTGGGTGTTGCAGACATTGCTCAGCGATATATCAACTTCAACACCATGGGAACAAGCCTAGACCCTGGGTAAAGTGTCTCCTGGTGCACTGATGTTGCAGTACGGGAATTGTGATCAGTGTTGTTCCAGTTTTAAAGACTGCGATTTATGAGGGTGATTTATGACGGTCAATTGGAATTCCTACCCCTGACTGTTGGTGGCAGCACATTCCTCTTCACTGGTATCACTGGTGCTTTTAAACAGTCTCCAGTGTTACTTTAATTGCTTCAAGTCCGAAAGACGTGCTGGTTGGGTGCATTGGCCATGCTAAATTCTCCCTCAGTGTACCCGAACTGGCATCAGAGTGTGGCGACTGGGGGATTTTCACAGTAACTTCATGGCAGTGTTCTTTTAAGCCTACTTGTGACACTAATAAATGAACTTGAAAATTTTTGATACAGGCTCAGCAGCTGACAAAGGAAACAGTCAGGTTTTCCATGGTTTTTGCCCTGGGGGAGATGGTGGTGGTCATATCACTGGACTAGTAATCCACAGGCCTAGCCTAATGCTCTGGGGGCATTGGGGAATTTCAATTCCATGAATAAATCTGGAACAAATACAGAAAATGCTGGAAAATCTCAGCAGGTCTGACAGCATCTGTGGGTAGAGAATAGAGCCAACGTTTCGAGTCTGGATGACCCTTCATCAGAGCTGCATTCGCAGTATTTTGATTTTATAATAAACCTGGAATTGAAAGCTAGTCTCAGTAATGGTGACCATGCAACTATCATCAATCGTCATAAAAACCTATCTCGTTCGTTAATGTCCTTTACTTGATTTGATTTATTATTGTCACATGTATTAACATACAGTGAAAAGTATTGTTTCTGGCGCGCTATACAGACAAAGCATACCGTTCATAGAGAAGGAAAGGAGAGAGTGCAGAATGTAGTGTTACAGTCATAGCTAGGGTGTAGAGAAAGATCAACTTAATGCGAGGTGGGTCCATTCAAAAGTCTGACAGCAGCAGGGAAGAAGCTGTTCTTGAGTCGGTTGGTACGTGACCTCAGACTTTTGTATCTTTTTCCCGACGGAAGAAGGTGGAAGAGAGAATGTCCGGGGTGTGTGGTGTCCTTAATTATGCTGGCTGCTTTGTCAAGGCAGTGGGAAGTGTAGACAGAGTCAATGAATGGGAGGCTGGTTTGCGTGATGGATTGGGCTACAAGGAAATCTGCCTTACTCGGTCTGGCCCACACGTGACTCCAGAGCCACAGCAATATTTTGATTTGGTTTGATTTGATATGGGTGACTATTAACTGTCCTCTGAAGTGGCCAAGCAAGACACTCGGTTAAAGGGCAATTAGTGATGGACAACAAATACAGGCCCAGCCAGCAACACCCACAACCCTTGAAAGAATAAAGAAAAAAAAGCTGCGATAATTAGAGAGACCTTATAGGGCCCCTGCCTTGAGAGGAAATCTGGGATCTGAGTGAACAGGGCAAATAGCTCACTGTTTCCTGATCCAATCAGATTGTTAATGAGCAGTACAGAGTCTGAACCAGATGTCGTCAGTTTGATTTGTAAATTCATTGCCAAATAAGTACAGAAAGTAAAACAAGGAGAGTGAAAGGAAAATGAGATTAAGAGAAAGAGATAAAAGAGAGGGAAAGAAAAAAATTAAAAGTTTTTTAAACTTTTAACCAATCAACAAAAAAATAATTAATATTTGAAAGAATGAATTTGAAAGTTAATTTTCAGGGCCAGTGAGGTTGTTTGGCAGTAGTTAAAACCTATCATGTTGTTAAAAATGTACCTTGCGGAAATACTGTGTATTTAAGCAATGTATTTATGTCATGTTTCGTGTGAAGGGAATGTTTTAAAGTTCAGCGCTGATTACGGCGCCCATTTGTCCACTCCAGCCAGCCCACCTGCTGAGAATGCAGAAGGATAATTGATCATAGATATTGGAGTCTTTGTTTTAATCTGAGTTAATGCAGTTTTATTATGTTTTGGGTTATCCCCTGAGGGTTTAGAGTAGGGATTACTTATATTGATTGACAAGAGCCGGTCATGTGCTAATGGGTGGAGCTAGGCTTACAAAGGGGAAAAGTAGCTGTTTTCTGTTTGGATTTGCAAGGAGCAGCAGCTCTTTTCTCTCTCTCTCTCTCTCTTTGGAAATTGAAGTCTGGGACCTGCTAGAAAATAGTCATCTCTCTCCAGAGATGTTAAATGGCTTGAGGACTGGCAACCCATGGAGACCTATGTGTTTTTGTTAACTGATTCTGAAGAGGATTTTAAGGCTATGAGGAATCTTGCTTATATTGGAACTAATAGAGATAGGCTAGCAGTTAAAAATTATATCTTGTCATGCTTAAGTATTTCAATTGGTAAAAGTTATGCTAATTCTTTTTGTTATGGTTAAACTGTGTTGTTAAATAAAGTTTGTTTTAATAAAAGCTTCTTAATGGGTTAATAGAATCACACCTGGAGCATAACACCTCATCCTCACACTAATGTCTGGGGTCTAGGCTAACTTCATAATATACCTTGGAGTTTCTCCTCAGGTCCCTAACAACTAATATGGGAATGAACAAGCCCTAACCTTTTCTGACGAGTTTAATAGGTATCAGTCATGCAAGTAAGGAAATTTCACACTGTTCAAAGTGTTTCAATGCTGAGTTTTTTGGCGAGGTATCAGGGTAGCATAGCTGGCAGAGGAACACTGCAACCTGCTGATCTTCCTGTTTAAATGTAAATGTGCAGTCGCTGGAAGTAGTTGCCTGACGACTGCTTGAATAACAGTGAGTGCTGTCAGCCTCACCATTACTTTGGCATTAGTGCAAACATGAGGTGTTTCACTCCAGGTGTGATTCTATTGACCCAATAGGAAGCAAATCCAGGCCTATTTTCTTCCTTAAGTTAATAAGTTACATAAACAGCTATCAAGCAAGGAAGAATGATGTAACCAATCAATTCAGAGCATTCCATGTTGTATTCCCAAATGATATGGCCAGCTTTTCCGATCTCAATGCAGCGAGCCTGCATTGGGAACCAGTCAATGCACAGGCACCAATTCCAAAGGATGGCAGGTGGAGGTTGGCACACACCCTAATATACCAGAGTGTGTGCATGATATTCACAAACGTCCTCTAACATCATCTGAAAGAAGGTCAGCAGACACAAGCAAAACTATCAAGTCGTTAAAAAGTAATGAGGTGAAATTCCCGTCCTCACTTGTCCCTGAAGATGTGTTTCACGAATCCAAAGGGAGTTGAACAATGTCCTCCCATTGGACACTTGACCATCCGAGTCTATAATCTTTAAGTCACATTTTTAGGAAGTGCCCCATTGGCTCCTTTTTAAAGAACCCGACTCCATCAAAATCTTCGAATCTGATCCTTGTGTCTGTTAACTGTTGAGAAGGATAGTTCCTCCCCATGTCTTGCGTTTTCAGCTCGGTCCCAGTGACCTCAGGCCTATTGTTGTCCTCTTAATAATGACCAGGATCCAAGTTCTGAAAGTACTCAGTTGGAGAGCTTACTTGAACATGATATAAGAGTTGGTGACAGCAGTAGTGGAAGAGAGTATGCAATGACATCGTGTCTGGTACCTACTCAATCTGGGGCCGTCAACATCACACATGTTGGTTCCAATAATAGAAAAAAAAACAGCCAGAAGTTTAAATCTGACACTGAATAATTACAGATTAAATTTCCAAAGAGATGGGAACTTTAAACCAGGGATCATCGTTAACGACAGTTGGGCTTTATCCATATTCTCAGCTGCATTTCAAAAGGGTAAGCATGCAGGGGCTCAGTTTTCCCTATGGATACAAACTCAACAGAATAAACAATTTTGAGGAGCTATTTTCTACCTCCTGCCTCCACCATCACCAATTTCGTCCTCTCCCCTCATCTCCAGAACGGGGTCTGGGAAAAGGGTCAGCTGCTGGAAACATGGAATCCAGCCGCTCCGTAACCTGGGGGTTCTGCACAAAACACAATCACTGCCAATTCTCAATATAATGACAGCTGTGTCTCACGAGAATAGGGCCATGGGGACAATGTTGTGTCCCTGAGGATTAGAAGAGTGGCAATAATAAGGAGATGTTGGAAAAGTTAGGGCTGTTTTCCTTGGAACAGGGAAGGTTAGGAGGTGACTTAATGGAAGTTTTTAAGATGTTGAGAGGCTTTGCCAGGGAAACAGCATTTCTTCTCAGAAGCGGGTCTATATATTTAAAGTGAGGTCTTACGGCGCAGTGGGTAGCATCCCTGCCTCTAAGCCAGAAGCATTGGGTTCAAGACCCACTCCAGGACATGACGGCCAAGGAAGCTGCATTCATAACACAGTCAGGCAGGTCAAGTATCACACCAATGGCTGGTGGTAAGAGCGGGAGAGACTCCCGGTCAGCCACGCTTGATGTGGAGGGCTCCCCTCAAGCCTCTGGCAATGGACTAGTGACTTGCTCCAGGAATAACTCGCTGTGGAAACAGACCAAAGCCTGTCTTAGTGCAACACTATTTTGATTTGATTTATTATTGTCACATGTATTAGTATACAGTGAAAAGTATTGTTTCTTGTGCACTATACAGACAAAACATACCATTCACAGAGAAGGAAAGGAGAGAGCGCAGAATGTAGTGTTACAGTCATAGCTAGGATGTAGAGAAAGATCAACTTAATGCATGGTGGGTCCATTCAAAAGTCTGACAGCAGCAGGGAAGAAGCTGTTCTCGAGTCGGTTGGTGCGTGACCTCAGACTTTTGTATCCTTTTCCCGAAGGAAGAAGGTGGAAGAGAGAATGTCCGGGGTGTGTGGGGTCCTTAATTATGCTGGCTGCTTTGCTGAGGCAGCGGGAAGTGTAGACAGAGTCAGTGGATGGGAGGCTGGTTTGTGTGATGGATTGGGCTACATTCATGACCTTTTGTAGTTAACTAGGACCAGGAAGAGAATTGGGATAAACTTAAAGGCACTGGCAAAAGATCTAGTGGGGAAATGTTTGTGTAGCTCCCAGCTCCTGATATAATTTAATGCCACATAGCATCACAACACCTTTGATATCAACAAGAATATGAAACAGGACCGACGGTAAATCAACCCGAGTATAAAAGTAAAAGGGCGGAAGGTGATTGAATCATCCTCAAAGGCACCCAGCACAATCAGTTCCATCCCTACCTTCCTGTTTGACTTTCAGTTCAAATTTCACTTTGGATGTCCCACTAATGACTGCATACACCACCTCGTCCTCCTTCACCACATTGTTCACAATCAGCGTGTGCTGCACTCCTTCCGATTTAATCACGTATTTGTCGCTTGCTTGAATGTCTTTGCCGTCTCTTTGCCATTTCACCTTGGCGTCTGCCTTGCCTGTTTCAGCCACGTACTCTGCGGCACTCCCAACGCTCACTTCAAGTGCTTTTGGTTTCTTGATAAATGCCGACGCTGCAAAACAAGAACACATTGTGGTATAACGCTGCCCAGTGGCATCGCATCCGACCAAATTCCAGTCACAATTTCAAACTATTTGACAGCGCTGGAAAATGACTGGTCTCCCTGTCGAGTCTCAAACGCCGTGGGAGGGTCGGAAGGAAATTTCCCAGATTTGCTCCCACTCTAAGTGAGTTGAGTTACTCGCAGTCCATTCCTGCCTTTCCTGGGAGATCACGTGGGTTGGAGTGGGATGGGAAGTGTGTATATTACGGAATATTATAAAGTATCCTGGCGGCATGGTGGCACGGTGGTTAGCACTGCTGCCTCAGACCCTCCCTGCCAGAGACCCGGGTTCAATTCCAGCCTTGGGTCACTGTCTGTGCGGAGTCTGCATGTTCACCCCGTGTCTGCGTGGGTTTCCTCCGGGTGCTCCGGTTTCCTCCCACAGTCCAAAGATGTGCGGGTTAGGTTGATTGGCCAGGCTAAATTGCCCCTTAGTGTCACGGAGATTAGCAGGGTAAGTAGGTGGGGGTTACGGGGATAGGTCATGGGTGGGATTGTTGTTGGTGGAGCCTCGATGGGCCAAATGGCCTCCATCTGCACAGTAGGGATTCTATGACTTATTCTATGACTCTATTTACAGTACACATTCAAGCCAGTCAGTTTAATTCCATCATTATTCTTTACTCATCATTAATTTCCCTGGTTTATTATCTTCAACTGCATTGACACCACAGGCAGATTGATGCAAAGAACCTTGCTTCGCATTGACTTCCTTCAGAAAATAATGTTTTTGGATACAGTATTTGAAAAGTTTGATACATGGCGTGTAGTGAGTTCAGGAGGAACAAGTCACTCTGGACCTCTGCTTCCCCAGTCACTCCACCACTGGGGGTTTTCCCCACCTCATGTCTGGGCCTGTTCTACACTCATTCAGAGAGATTGATTGACACTAATCAACAAATCCATCATCATTATGCCATGTGAGTCACAGGGTGAGTTTTGGTCTTTTTATATCTCATCATTCCTAACTTCATACATCAAGTGGTTGCGTTATAAATCTAAAGTCAGGAGGCAGCCCAACTCTGTGGGGAGTCTCTCTCACCTGGGCAGTCCCAATTAAATTTATTCTGGATTTTCACAACAGCATTTTTAACATCGGTGAGTTGGGAAACTGCCTCACAATAGCACCATAACTGGTGTGCAAATGCAGTGCCAAGCACAATAGCGCAGGTTAATGCTCTGAATAGGTGCTTAATTATAGAATCATAGAGTCATAGAATCCTGACAGTGCAGAAGGCGGCATTTCAGCCCATTGAGTCTGCACCGACCACAATCCCACCCAGGCCCTGTCCCCATAACCCCACATATTTACCCTCCTAATTCCCCTGACACTAAGGGGCAATTTATCACGGCCAATCAACCTAACCCTTGCATCTTTGGAGAGTGGGAGGAAACCGGAGCACCCGGAGGAAACCCACGCAGACACAGGGAGAACGTGCAAACTCTGCACAGACAGTGACCCAAGCTGGGAATTGAACCCAGGTCCTGGTGCTGTGAGGCAGCAGTGCTAACCACTGTACCACCGTGAATACAGAATAAAATCAAACCAGCTAACCAATATAAAAATAAATATTTCTGTACTTATGAATCGGCTGATCTCTGCGAGTCTTTTAAAACATCTTTCCACTCTCCACTGCCGACTGCCTGACCAATAGGTATCCCTCAACATCAATTGAACCTTTTTACTGTTTTGTGGGTTCTGGGCATCGCTGGCAAAGCCTTGAACAGAGTGTCTCACTCGGCTATTTCAGAGGGGTAGTTAAGGGATGTGAAATAAATGCTGACCAGCCAACGATACCCATGTCCCATGGATGAATAAAAAAAGTCAACCACATTGCTGTGGCTCTGGACTCGCATGTAGACCAGACCGAGTAAGGATGGCAGATTTCCTTCCCTAAAGGATATTAGTGAACCAGATGGGATTTTACAACAATCGATGATAGTGTCATGGTCATCACCAATGAGATGATCTTTAGATTCTAGATTTTATTAATTGAATTTAAATTCTAACAGCTGCCACAGTGAGATTTGAACCTCGTGTCCCCAGAACATTATCCCAAGTCTGTAAGAAGTTGGAACCAAAAGAGAAAGCACTGGAAAATCTCAGCAGGTTTGGCAGCATCTGTAAGGAGAGAAAAGAGCTGACATTTCGAGTCCAGATGACCCTTTGTCAAAGCTTTGAGAGCTTTGATGGAGGGGCAAGGTTTAAAGGAGATGTATGAGGCAGGTTTTTTACACAGTGGGTAGTGGGTGCCTGGAACTCGCTGCCGGAGGAGGTCGTGGAAGCAGATAGTGAGTTTTAAGGGGTGTCTGGACAAATACATGAATAGGATGGGAATAGAGGGAAATGGTCCCCTGAAGGGTAGGGGGTTTTAGTTCAGTTGGGCAGCATGGTTGGTGCATGGTTGGAGGGCCGAAGAGCCTGTTCCTGTGCTGTAATTTTCTTTGTTCTTTGTTCTTTGTACTGATTGACTTTACTGGATGGGACAGTAGAGTCAGTAACGCCTGAGTTTTGGACTATGTAGAATCCTTCCATGACCCAATGCAGCTTACATTATTCCAGCCTGACACAACTGCATTCCACATGTGACATTTTCCTGACCCAATGGCATGGGGAGCCCTGAGTTCCATTGAACACGGCTCATCCCTATCTATATTTACCCTCCTAACCTTCAAACTGTTTCATAACCTAATGGTCACTGAAGACTTTCCACACTGCATTTTTCATGGACATCTATCCTACATTTGTGACGACATTCCTGCGACGGCTCTCCCAGTGACTTGCTTCTCAAATATTGCTCTCACATTTCGCTACTTCTGGGTCACATTCAGAATGGAGCAACTTGCATTACAATTCTGCGTTAAAATATGAGATCAACTTTGTGTTTCTTTTCCCAAGTCTATCAGTTTTTGTTCTGCAAGGTTGTCGAACGATTGGGGTTTTTTAGTTACATGGACACTCTGCCTTTAGAAACTATCCCCCATCCTTCAACAATATCCAATTCAAACCTGCATTCCGGCAGCACTGCACAACATCAAAAGGAATAAAGACACATTAAAAGCAATGAAAGTAAAACCAGTCCATGTTACTGCAGTGGTTATGGTACTGGACTAGTAACCAGAAGCCCAGGGTCATATTCTGGGGATTTGGGTTCAAATCCCACCATGGCAAAATTTGAATTCAATAAAACATCTGGAAATGCAAGTCTTACAACAACCATGAATCAATTGTTGTAAAAACCCATCTGGTTCACCAATGTCTTTTAGGGAAGGAAACCTGCCGTTCCTACCCGGTCTGACCTAGAATAGAATAGAATAGAAACCCTACAGTGCAGAAGGAGGCCATTCGGCCCATCGAGTCTGCACCGACCACAATCCCACCCAGGCCCTACCCCCACATATTTACCCGCTAATCCCTCTAACCTACACATCCCAGGACTCTAAGGGGCAATTTTTTTTAACCTGGCCAATCAACCTAACCCGCACATCTTTGGACTGTGGGAGGAAACCGGAGCACCCGGAGGAAACCCACGCAGACACGAGGAGAATGTGCAAACTCCACACAGACAGTGACCCGAGCCAGGAATCGAACCCGGGACCCTGGAGCTGTGAAGCAGCAGTGCTAACCACTGTGCTACCTACATGTGACTCCAGATCCGCAGCAATGTAGTTGACTCTCAACAGCCCTCTGAACTTGCCTATAGCAAGCCACTCAGTTCATGGGCAATAAATGTGGGCCTTGCCAGCGACGCCCATAAACAAAAAAAAACCCATCAGCCATTAATTCACAATCTCCTCAGGTACTGTTGTGAAATTCAATTGAACAAATCTGGCCACTTGTGCGGAAGCAGCAGCGAAAGCTGACCATGTAACTTATCAGATTGCTGTTAAAAATTCACTGGTTCAATGAAATCATTTAGAGGACTCCTGGAGCCTGCTATCCTGATCTAGTTTGCCCTTTATGTGACTTCATTTTCACGCTGAGTGTTGGCTTTTATTGGCCCAAGGACACGAGGGATAATTCACACCTGACAAAGAAAGAAAGGATAATAATTTGTGGTGCTTGGGATCGAGTACTGAGGGAGTGCTGTACTGTCAAAGGAGCAGTTTTCAGATGCAGGGAGGATACTAGAATGAAGGGGCCCAGTTTAAAAATAAGAAGTCTCTCATTTTAAGACTGAGATGGGGAGAATCTTTTTCTCTGAGAGGGTCATTAGTCTGTGGGATTTGTTTTCCCAGCGAGTACTGGGGGCCGGTTCATTCATTATAGTCAAGGCTGAGTTAGACGGATCTTTGGTCGATAAGGGAGTGAAGAATTACTGGGGACAAGCAGAACTGCAGCTGAAGCAGTCATGATCTTATTGAATGCCAGAACAGGCTTGAGGGGCTGAATGGCCTACTCTTGTCCTGATTCAGATGAAATGTTAAATGACCCTCTCAATTGGTTGTCAAGGATCGCATGACATGATTTCAATGAAGCAGGAGAGTTTTACCAAGTATCGACAGCTGTATTTATCCCTCAAATGAACGATTATCTGGTCATTTATCACATTGCCGTGTCTGGGAGTTTGCTGCGAGCAGTTTGGCCAATCACGTTTCCAACCGTAAACAGTTGCTGCATTTCAAAAGAATTTCATTGGCTGGAAAGCTCCCTATGACTGCCTGAGGTTGTGAAAGATACAAGATGAAGCCAAATTATTTCTGCAGAATCATTGGCCGCGAATTTTCCATCCGCGGGAATCATAGAGGGCGGGGGGGGGAGACAGAAAATTTGTCAGACCATTTAAAGGTCTGTTGAGCTCGGGTGGGAATTCCTGGTCTTGGGGTGCGCGCAGTCGGAGAATCCCACCTATTATCTTATTGCCTGTAAAGATCATATCAAAAGACACTTTCAGACAAGAATAATAGATAAGGTAGTGTAGGAATCGGATTGAGTCTGAAGTAGAATGTGTTTCCAATGCAGTATCTGCACCATGGCCGGAATTTTATTGGCCCACCCGCCATGGGAATTGGAACAGCCGAGGGGTGGAGCATGCAAAGGTCTGTTAACCTTGGGTGGAATTTCATGGTTTTGCGCCGTAAAATCCTGTCCCGCGTGTCTGAAGACATCAGAGCTTGCATCATTGAGGAAACTGGTCCACCAACCTCATTAGTTTATTGTTGCTAGGCTGTGGGCATCAGTTCCATGACTCCAGAGCCAGCTTACGTTGGGGTGGCACAGCAGTTAGCACGGCTGCCTCACAGCACCAGGGACATGGGTTCGATTCCCGGCTTGGGTCACTGTCTGTGTGGAGTTTGCACGTTCTCCCCGTGTCTGCATGGGTTCCCTCCGGGTGCTCCGGTTTCCTCCCACAGCCCAAAGATGTGGGGCTTAGGTGGATTGGCCATGCTAAATTGCCCCTTAGTGACAGGGGGATTAGCAGGGTAAAAGCGTGGGGATACAGGGATAGGGCCTGGGTGGGATTGTTGTTGGTGCAGACTCAATGGCCTCCTTCTGCACTGTAGGGATGTCTATTCTATTCTATTCTACTGCCCAAGGAAGTATCAAAACCAGCTGGCAGAGATGCCAGCCATGTTGGTGAGGAAAGTCAGTCTGGGGGCATGGGTGGAAGTTGGGGGGTGGGGAGGTTGGGGAATGGGGGGAGGGAGAGGGCGAGGTGAAGAGTTTCCCAGCGATGATCCACAGAATTAACGTAAAGCCAGAAAGATCACTCCAGCTCATCCAAACTCCACTGTTTCCAGAGCAGGAGGGTCGGTCACTGAACAGAACAAATTTCAGACAATTAAGGAACCAGTGGGACATTTTAAAATGGAATGCTTTGTCTGAAGGAGCATGAGGAGGAGATTCTATAGTAACTTTCAGAAGAGGGTTGGATAAATACTTGTCGGGGAGAAAATTTGTGGGGTTAAGGGGAAAGTAGGATAATTGGATAGCTCTTTCAAACAATACAGACATTATGGGCCAAATGATCTCCTTCTGTGCTACATCATCTCTGATTCAACACAACAAGGCACACAACAAAAAAGGTAATGCAGTCTCCAGCGGCCCTGTAAGTATGGCTGGTTAGGTCACCAGCATGCATAATGTCTTGAGACATTCTATTACTACAACAATGCTATAAAAATGCACGTTTATAGCAAGCAAGTTTCAGGTTATCTGTTTTCTGGATTTGGGAATGACTGCTGGCTCACATAAACTTAAAGATCAGTCCAAATAAAATAAAATAATAAATGTAACTTTGATTGATCAGACAAAAGTTCAGACATGAAGGTGGCACAGTGGTTAGCACTGCTGCCTCACAGCGCCAGAGACCCGGGTTTGATTCCGGCCTCGGGTCACTGTCTGATGTGGAGTCTGCATGGGTTTGCATGGGTTTCCTCCGGGTGCTCTGGTTTTCTCCCACAGTCCAAAGATGTGAGGGTTAGGTGGATTGGCCATGATAAATTGCCCCTTAGTGTCGCAAGATGTGTAAATTAGGGGATTAGTGGGGAAAATATGTGGGGTTATAGGGATAGGGCCTGGGTCAGATGCCCTGTTAGAGAGTCGGTACAGACTCGATGGGCCAAATGGTCTCCTTTTGCACCATAGGGATTCTATAATTCTATGTCTAGAAACTGCTCACAATTGACAATTTAATTATCAGAAATAACTTTATCAGATAAACCGCTGTTCTATCTGAAGAAGGTGAAACTGTTCCCCATGTATCTTGGCCAATACATCACCACTGTCAAAAAGTTAACAATTAGATTAATCAGACATCAATCTGATTTTTGTTTATGCCACAATTGCCTGTGAGTTTGTCCATATATAAAGCGACTGCTCTTCAAACCAGAGAATGTTTGACATGATGTAAATATAACATGTAATTGTAAATGTAGGGGACAGCTCAGAGTGCCAACAGTATACTGAAAATAATAGCAAAATATGTGAATTATGTAATGTCCAATTTGAACTGTTATGTAAAAATACAGGTACAAGTTGAATGAGAAAAGTCTATTTTTGGGAAAAAAAGTATATGTTATTATGACATCAACAGTTACTGTCTGAGCATCATTTCAATGAAAGAAGCTCTGAGAAGTTTAAAGTCTTTGAGCGTAAAGCATTGTCCATGACAGTGTTCCAGACTGGCATATTCCAAAGTCTAGGATGACGTGCTGAAGGGCACAGCTGGCACAGCTGCCCCAAAGGCTCAATGGGGAGATGCCTCACCATCTAAGGCTTCCCTGCCATAGTACATAGAACCCTTGTCAAACCCCTCGGGCTTTACGCACCACACAATGTTTGACATGAAATATAATTGGACGGCACGGTGGCACAGTGGTTAGCGCTGCTGCCTCACAGCGCCAGGGACCCGGGTTCAATTCCCAGCTTGGGTCACTGTCTGTGTGGAGTTTGATGTGGAGTTGCCGGTGCTGGACTGGGGTAGGCACAGTAAGTAGTCTCACAACACCAGGTTAAAGTCCAACAGGTTTATTTGGTAGCTCTAGCTTTTGGAGCGCCGCTCCTTCATGGCATTCACCTGATGAAGGAGCGGCGCTCCGAAAGCTCGTGCTACCAAATAAACCTGCTGGACTTTAACCTGGTATTGTGAGACTACTTACTGTGTGGAGTTTGCACATTCTCCCCGTGTCTGCATGGGTTTCCTCCGGGTGCTCTGGTTTCCTCCCACAGTCTGAAAGATGTGCTGGTTAGGGTGCATTGGCTGTGCTAAATTCTCCCTTAGTGTACCCGAACAGGCACTGGACTGTGGCGACTAGGGGATTTTCACAGTAACTTCATTGCAGTGTTAATGTAATAAATAAACTTTAAAAAAATATATATTGTAAATATAACATGCAGTCTTGCGTGTAGTGAGGCAGCTCAGAGTGCAAAGTACTGTAATAAAAAATGGAACTGTAATGCATTTTATGTAATCTCAAATTTGAACTTTTATGCCATATACATTGACAAGTTTTATGAATGAAGTATATTTTTGGGGGGAAAAGTGCTGTATGAATACAAGCCATGGTCATTTCTGTGGAGTTCTCCAAGTCACCCCACTCTGGCAAACCCTGCAGAAATAGAGAGCTAGATGCACATTATTAACATACACTGCCCCTGATCCTTACCGGAAAACTTACAACTTGCGTGACCCTCCTTCTACCTTTCCAAGTTGACAGATGTCAGTCTTTTACAATTGGTTGGATTCAGGATGTGATTTCAGTCTTGGGAAACATGAGGTGGCGATGCTGGCGTTGGACTGGGGTGGGCACAGTAAGAAGTCTCACAACACCAGGTTAAAGTCCAACAGGTTTATTTGGGATCACAAGCTTTCGGAGCGCTGCTCCTTCATCAGGTGAGTGGGGGTTAGTTCACAAACACGGCATATATAGGCAAAGACATAACTGCAAGATAATTGCAGATTGCAGATTATCTGTAATTATATTGCAATTGTGTCTTTGCCGTGTTTGTGAACTAACCTCCACTCACCTAATGAAGGAGCAGCGCTCTGAAAACTCGTGATCCCAAGTAAACATGTTGGACTTTAACCTGGTGTTGTGAGGCTTCTTACTGAGTCTTGGGAAAGAAATAGTAACCACTGGACATCAAAAATGAGTTCACCCTCTACCATGCAGGTATTCAGATGATAGAGCGATAATGGAGTTGTTGACTTAACCACGGCAATCAATCTCTATCAATGAGTCAAAGACAGACCCTGACATGGCACAAGGAAGCCCCAGTGATGAAGAGTTTTTAGATTCACCTGTTTCTCTCAAGTACATCATACGTCTCATATTACTCAGATACCCTGTCCCAAAATGGTGCTTAACTTTAAACTCAACGAGACAGATCCGATATCAGTCGGAGGAAAGCCTCAAAACTCCCCATTTTCTAACACTTCAGCTAAAGTGAACATTGTCAGCACATGAACATGAACCACCACATGGCATCATGTGGCAGATCCCATCGTGCATTACTGACAGACCCAGCAAATCCTGCCTGAGAACTTAGAAGAAAGGTCACCTTCGACTAATGTCTGTGATTAGCTGGAACAGGGAGCAATGCTCTCAGCTGTTGTCTCGCAGTGGGATGCCTGCAATTCTGAAGGGACCCTGTCAACAGCTGGAGATGAGCCAAGGTATCAATGAATCCAGGAGAAACTGTTCCACGAGCCTCGGGAATGGACCACACATCAGTACGGGGACAAGTGAAGCTGGGTCCAGAACTGGATCCCACTTGGCAGGAAAAGAGAAAGAAAATATTTCACATTGCCTTTCCTCCTCTCCCTATCTATTCCGTTATCTGGCATGTATCTTTGAAGGTCAGTAATGAGAGATAGCAGGATCTTATATTTATAAACGCATCTTTCATGCTCTTAGAAAGCATATAGTAGCTAATAAAATTATTTCTGAAGTATAATCACTGCTGTAATGTAGGAAACACAGAAATCAATGTGTGCATGGCAAGATCCCACAAACAGTAATGTGATAAATGAGCAGATTTTGTGAACGGCAATTTTGGTTGAGGGATATTCTATTCTTCTATATGACTTGACCATAACACTGGGAAGAGCTCCCTCCTCTATTGTGGAATGAGGTTCTCAAATCTTAAGACATGGCACACACTCGGAACACTGCCAAATGTTACTCTAGAAACTGATGAAATTACGCTAGCTTTTAGACTGTTAGGAACTGACTGTTCTGCGAATGTAATCCTGACCCAGACTGCAAGCTGACATTGGATGGACTTGGGAAATACTTTTTATGTTTTACAGGATGTGGGCATCGCTGGCTGGGCCAGCATTTTTGCCCATCCCAAACTGCCCTCCATCTCAGAGGGCATTTGAAAGTCAACCACATTGATGTGGCTCTGGAGTCACATGTAGCCCAGACCAGGTAAAGATGGCAGATTTCCTTCCCTAAAGGACATGAGTGAACCAGATGGGTTTTCACAACAATCGACAATGTTTTCATGGTCATCAGTAGACTTTTAATTCCAATTTTTTATTGAATTCAAATTTCACCATCTGCCGTGGTGGGATTCGAACCCAGGGTATTACCCTGTTATCGAGCATTTTATAGGGGTTGGTGGGGTTGTTTAAACCTCCGCAATGAACTTTGTGAATTCTCAACTTTTTCACATGTGCTGGGTTTGGAAAGCCATCAGAAGAATTTGGAAGCCACAGAAATGGGCCATTCACCCCAGCTGGTCAATGCTTGGGCGGAATTCTCCCATCTGGGACTAAGTGCTGTAGCAGGGACGAGAAGGTGACATGTTCCCTGCACAGAGGGCAATGGGAACCCATGCCATATCTTCCGGCCCCAGCATCATTAGTTACGCCCCTGGGGGTTTAATGCCATATTTCCTGATGGGGCAGGCATGGTGGCACAAATCCTGCCCTCATGTCTGTGAACCATATTGAAAAGGTGCCCATCATCTCTGTCCCACTGTTAAAGGAAGACAATGGACCTTCTGAAAGAGAAGATGGATCTCCAGGGACACTGAGGGTGGGGGTTGGACCTCCTCAATGAGAGTGATGCTGCAAGATCTACCTGATAGATGCTCCCCCCCCCCCCCCCACCCCCCACCCGCAGCTGTGGTTTTCCAGGGTCCAGGGTCACTGGCAGCCTCCATCCTGAACTCTGGAGGGAGCCCCAGAGATTGGGCAGTTGGGTCTCAACTTCTGCACATCGTGCCGCTCCAGACTGTCCCTGCAGAAAGCACTCACAATACATCATCTCATCACCATTGACACTGTAACCCTCCCATAATCAGTTACTCTCCAAACGCTAACATGGCCAGCTCTCGGGCAATTTCAACACTCCTATATTAGATTCTCTTTCATTCCATTTGAAAGAATACACAGTTTGCTTTCCCTTCTGAATTCTGTGCAGCAGGGATGGAATTCCAAGGATCTCATTTTTACATTGAGAAATAACTGGAAAGAGAGTAGAAGCAGCTTGCATTTATGCAGCATCTTTCACAACCTCTTAAGATATCCCACAGCACTTTACAACCAATTAAGCACTTTGTGAAATGTAGTCACTGTTGCAATGTAGCAGGGGTAGCAGCTAATTCCTGCACAGGAGGCTTCGATAAACAGCAATGTACTAATGCCCAGATAACCAGTGATGTTAGTTGTGGGATATATATCGACCCAGAACACAAGGGAGAACTTTGCTACTCTCCCTCAAAACAGTGCCGTGTAATATTGTACACCCACCTGAGAGTGAAATCAGTGCCTCCGTTTACCATGTCATCCCAAAGATTCACCCTCTGACAATGCAGCACTCCCTCAGTACTGACCCTCTGACAGTGCGGCACTCCCTCAGTACTGTTCCTCTGACAGTGCGGCACTCCCTCAGTACTGACCCTCTGACAATGCGGAATTTTCCCAGTACTGACACCCTGACAATGTGGCACTCCCTCAGTACTGACCCCCTGACAATGCAGCACTCCCTCAGTTCTGACCCTCTGACAGTGCGGCACTCCCTCATTACTGACCCTCTGATGTGCAGCACTCACTCAGCACTGACCCTCTGACAGTGCAGCACTCACTCAGTACTGACCCTCTGACAGTGCAGCACTCCCTCAGCACTGACCCTCTGACAGTGCGGCACTCCCTCAGTACTGACCCTCTGACAGTGCAGCACTCCCTCAGTACTGACCCTCTGACAGTGCGGCACTCCCTCAGTACTGACCCTTTGACAGTGCCGCACTCCCTCAGCACTGACCCTCTGACAGTGCGGCACTCCCTCAGTACTGACCCTCTGACAGTGCAGCACTCCCTCAGTACTGATCCTCTGACAGTGCGGCATTCCCTCAGCATTGACCCTCTGACAATGCCACAGCTGACATCCAATGGAGATGGTAAGAGGACGCCCCTCTCTGATGGAGATTTACTCCAAGTTTACTTTCTGCAGTTTATCTTTACACTCTGTCTCTGCTGCAGTTGGGGTTGAAAGGTCGCTGTGGGATTTCACTTGTCCTGAGGAGCTGTCAACGGGCAGGGAGATAGTGACAGGCAGCAGGCAGCAAATGCACACTGCTCCGTCGCTACTCAATACAGGGTGCTGACAAGCGACAGAGGGCACGTAATCCAAGCTGAATCACTCGACTAAAATTGGATGCAGAAAAAAAGGTTTCCAAATCGCCTGCGCTCTCATATTTAGAACCACAAGCAGCAGAAATTCTCTCTGCCAGACAGCATGGGCTTTGCACAGCTGTGACCCCCCGCCCCCCCAACCCGCTTTCTTTAACATGTTTCCAGAAATTGGAAGGGATGGGAGAGAGATGGTGCTGGAAAGAGTTGTCTCAAAGCGCTTTACTTCCAATGAACTGCTTTTGAAATGTCCCTGATGTCCTGTTGGTAACAGAGGAAACTCCCATGGACATAACGACCAGATGATATGATTTACTGATGTTGACTGAAAAATAAACATTGGCCAGGACCCCAGAGAGAACATCCCTGCTTTTCAAAATAGTGCCACGGGATCCTTTACTACAGACCTTGTGTTAAACCTTTAGCCAAAAGACACCTCTTCCGATAGTGGGGCACTCCCTCAGTACTGACCCTCTGACAGTGCGGCACTCCCTCAGTACTGACCCTCTGACAGTGCAGCACTCCCTCAGCACTGACCCTCTGACAGTGCAGCACTCCCTCTGTACTGATCCTCTAACAGTGTGGCGCTCCCTCAGCACTGACCCTCTGACAGTGTGGCACTCCCTCAGCACTGACCCTCTGACAGTGCGGCACTCCCTCAGTACTGACCCTCTGACAGTGCAGCACTCCCACAGTCCTGACCCTCTGACAGTGCGGCACTCCCTCAGTCCTGACCCTCTGACAGTGTGGCGCTCCCTCAGCACTGACCCTCTGACAGTGCAGCACTCCCTCAGTCCTGACCCTCTGACAGTGCGGCACTCCCTCAGTACTGACCCTCTGACAGTGCGGCACTCCCTCAGTCCTGACCCTCTGACAGTGCGGCACTCCCTCAGTACTGACCCTCTGACAGTGCACCACTCCCTCAGCATTGCCCTGAGGTTTGTGGTCTTGTCTTTTTTCTGAGGGATTTGCTGCAATACTTTCCGGCTCCGGGGTGAGCTTTGCTCTCAGCGAGGTTCACAGTTTCAATCCACATTGAATCTACTGTTAGTTTGAACTCAGATTCTGCAGGATTTGAATCTCAGTCCTTTTCGCGGGGGGAGGAAAGCAGAGAACAGAAACACAGGCTGGAGGTGAAATCCTCCTCTGTCACCTCCCTGCCTCTCTGCCCCGCTCCTGCCTGATCCTCCCCACTCCGGGGTTTCAAGTTAAAGGAAAATCGCACAAGGAATGTATATCCAGCAAACTGACCTCAGCGTTCAACAGAAATCGGTTTCTCCAGATCCTCCAAGGTGTCTGCCACCCATTCCCCCCCAGTGGGGCTGAGAAATTTCTTTGTGCTTTCAAATATCTTTCGTAGATTCTTGCAAAGAACCTCACCCGGGTGATTTTCATTTTGTTTTCCGAGGTGGAATAGACATAAAGGGAGTGAGAGTGGATTGTAAATAACCGCAGGACCCTGCCAGCTTCGGCAATGCGAACACACAACAGGTGAGTCGGTCAGTGCAAAATGGACTTAAACATTCGGCTGGAAACTCCGCAGAGTCCTGGGTCTTAGAGAGACTTCACAATCCAGTCCTGGATTCTACTAGAAAATCTAACGAAACCTCCGTTTCTCTAAAAAAAAATCCCTAAGGTATTAAAAGAGGCTCTTAATGACCGCTTTGAGTATTTGTAGCATTTTACACAACGCCTGGGCTGACAAAAGTGATACTTTTTTGCACAGTATTACACACAAGTTGCAATTCGAGGGAGAATTGTTACTCTTAAAGATGCCAATATCTTAATTCATTCACGGGAGTCGGTGCATTTCGGCAGAAAGTTAGTTCTGTGCCAACTTGTGACTGTCACCACATCGACCTTACCTGCTTTCTTAGCTGGTTCAGGCATGTCTGCCCCTAACTTCCCCGCGGGTCCTGTTCCAGAACTTGAACTGAACCCTCCTCAAATCATGCCCGGCTGCAGAAAGATGCAGTGGCTGAGATCAAAGACAATGCCCATCTTTTTATATGTAGCTGGGAATCCTGCCGATAGCACCGCCCTCTTTCTCTCTCTCTCTCTCTCTCTATATTGGAAATATTTTGACCATTGGCTGAGTTTACAGAGGGACAGGAAGATTTATTTGCTCCCAGAAATCGAGTTTTGCAACAGAGGGAGAATTGTATTTATAAACTTCAAAAAGATCCTGTATAAATAGCTCTCTCTGCAACAAGTGCACTGGCTGTGTTTAACTTATTCTTTCTTAAATCGAATCTAAATGTGTTTTTATTATTTTTTTCACTTTTACCAACTGCGCCGTATTTTCACAAAGGCTGAAAACTCTTTCGTATTTCTAGTAAAATTGTACTTTAAACAGATTCGATTTGTCCTGACTTTTAATTTCTAAAATGACACTTTAAACAATTCTGTTATTTTCAGACACTGTTTTGGATATAAGTTGGTGCAGAAAGTAACAGCTTTCTCTCTGACAGTTACTTCACTAAAACCCGAGGTTATTTACAATGTTCAGAGTATCTTTATTTAATCATTTATTTCTTATTTTCTTTTATTAAATACCGTGTGGGAGGGACGGATTTAGATTTACGCTCGACATATCGGCAATGGGTGAATTTCACTATTAAATCGAGAATCGTTCCCATCTAGCGAGTAAATCTCAGTGAGAAACCAGCAAGAAAACACAATGTTAACTGGAAAACACACACACCCATTGCCCTCAGACACACACCCACTCACACCCACCCACACAAACACACACACACACATTACCCTCTCACACACACACTCACACATCCATTACCCACACACATTGCCCACTCACACACAGGCACACACACCCATACACACCCGCACAGCAGTGGTTAGCACTGCTGCCTCACAGCGCTAGGGACCTGGGTTCGATTCCTGTGTGGGTTACTCTCTGTGTAGAGTTTGCATGTTCTCCCCATGTCTGCGTGGGTTTCCTCTGGGTGCTCCATTTTCCTCCCACATTCTGAAAGACATGCTGGTTAGGTGCATTGACCCGAACAGGTGCTGGAGTGTGGCGGCTAGGGGATTTTCACAGTAACTTCATTGCAGTGTTAATTTATTAGCTACAAGCCTTACTTGTAGCTAATAAATAAACTTTACTTTACACACGCACACATCTTACCCACTCACACACACACACCCACACTCGCACACACATTACCCTCACACACATGCACACGCACATTACCCTTTCTCACACACCCATTATCCACGCACACACCCATTATCCACGCACACACACATTATCCACTCAGACACAAATATTTCCACTCCCACAGAAATATCCCAGTCGCATACACACACACCCTGACAAATACCCACACTCCCATGCATATATCCAGAAACATTCACTCATGCACACATACATATACACATACAAATATACAGACTGACACTAATGCACACTCACTTGCACATGCTCACTCAGTGTACATATATCTACAGACACACTCTTGTCCAGTCTGTTGTATAATAGTGTGCTTTGTTTTTACAAACTGTTGCCTTTATAGGAAAATCATGCAGCTGTTGTCCAAATATAGACAGTCCCGCCTGAAGCTGAAAGGGATTTGTATCCCACCCTGAACAATACCGTCTCTGGTGACCCATTGAACTGTCAGGGAATTTATAGGATGCTTGTTTTTAGCCAGTGAGCGTAACCACTCTGGACCTTGCATTATTTATAGGGGTGAGAATTAAAGACACTCGCCTTCCTTCCCTCTCTTGGCACGTGCTTGCCAGAGATTTTCCTTTCAAAAAGGCAGCAAGAGCAGAGCATCTGAAAAATAGAGCGAATGCTGGGATGAAATTAGGAAAGTAAAATTAAGATTGCAGATCTGAAATGAAGTTAGGGAAATGCTGGAAATACACATTAGCTCAATTAGCATTTGTGAAGGAAATATTTGGTTAATGCCAGTGTAGGGTTCCCAAATCTGCTTATTCACATTCGTGAGGCCTTATCAGGTAATCCTCTGCACCCTCGCCCCCCTGCACTCCACCGCCCCCCCCCCCCCCCCCCCAAGTCAAACAACCTTTTCTCGCCCCATCTTTCAGGTGAGATATTATCCCAAGTCCCCATCTTCCTGTTCAGATGGATGTGAAAGATTGCATAGCTACTATCTGGAAGGAGCGCAGTGGAGTTCCCCCTGGTGTTCAGGCCAATATCCATCCCTTAATCGCCATTGCATGCAATAATATCTGGGTCATTATCATTTTGTGTTTGTGGGAGCTTGCTGTGTACCACTTGGCTGCCAGGACTAGAAAGCACTTTGAAATGTCCAGTTGTGGTGAAAAATGCTACATAAATGCAAACCGTGAATGTAGCCCGACCCATCACGCAAACCCAGCCTCCCATCCATTGACTCCGTCTACACTTCCTGCTGCCTCGGGAAAGCAGCCAGCATAATTAAGGACCCCAGGCACCCCGGACATTCTCTCTTCCACCTTCTTCCGTCGGAAAAAAGAGACAAAAGTCTGAGGTCACGTACCAACCGACTCAAGAACAGCTTCTCCCCTGCTGCTATCAGACTTTTGAATGGACTTACCTTCCATTAAGTTGATCTTTCTCTACACCCTAGCTATGACTAATACTACATTCTGCACTCTCTCCTTTCCTTCTCTATGAATGGTATGCTTTGTCTGTATAGCGTGCAAGAAACAATACTTTTCACTGTATGCTAATACATGTGACAATAATAAATCAAATCAAATCAAAAATCTTTCTTTCACCTTCAACATTGTTTTTAGAAGTGATAAGCTGAAGTATTCAAAGAGAATGAAAGATGCACACATTATTAATGAGCCAGTGATTTATCTCCTGTGTGTGCTCAGAGATTAATGCAGACTAATTCTTTGAGACTCCAGGGAATCCTGGGAGGGTTCAATTCTCATCCTTGTTTTTAAATCCCTACATGGTCATCACCCCTCCCTATCTCTGTAATCATGATGTGGAGATGCCAGCGTTGGACTCACCTGATGAAGGAGCGGCGCTCCGAAAGCTCGTGATTCCAAACAAACCTGTTGGACTTTAACCTGGTGTTGTGAGACTTCTTAGTGTAACTCTGTAATCACCTCAAAACCCTATAATCCTCCAACTTACCCGCACTCCTCCCGTCCTGGGCTTTTTAACATCCCAATCTCTGTCATTACATTCCTTCAGCTGCCCAGATGTCAAATTCTGAAATTCCAGGGAATCATAGGAGTGTGCAGCTTGAATCTTCTGCCCTGATATCCAGCGTGGGTGGTTGGGAACACACATTGGTAAATTTGTCCCCTCGTGTAAACCCAGAATTTGGGGCTGATCCAACCAACAGTGGAGCAAAGCACAGTGCAACTGTTGTGAACCCTGATGCACTCTGCGAGGGTGCCCCAACTTGAGACACCAGTTTGTGGTGGTGTACAATTTTATTTACAGGAATGGTGTGAGGAGTCAGGTGGAAGACTCAGTGAGAACAGTAACCAGCCCAGTCATAGTATAACACTTATTAAAGACTATTTATTGCAATAAAGAAAAGACACATCTGCACAAACGGGACTATAATGATCTAAGACAGTTACATGTAGGAATTACTAAACACACTCTCGCAGTTTATGTAGAAATTGCCCTTTTTGATTCAAAGTATATTTACAAGATCTGAACTCTTGCAGGACTGCCCTCTTCCCAGACAACATCCACTTCAATAGATCTATGAATAAAGGCCAGCTTATAGTTACCACACTGTACACGATTGAAGAGTTATTTTGGGGAATGTCTCTTCTTGGTTCAGCAAAGATATGGTTTTAACTGCCTTCACAAATGTTTCTGCATTCTTGCATCTTGTCTGCTCTCTAGAACTGGCTTCCAGGCTGCTGGGTGGAATCTGCCTGCTCAAATGTTTCTGCACTCTTGCTTCTTGCCTGCTCTCTAGAACTGGATTCAGAGCTGCCAGGTGGAATCTGCTTCCTTGCTTCCCTGAGTGTTGGCATAATACTATTTTCCCTTTGGTCGTCTCTCTCTGTGTATTTGCAGTTTTGGATATGAATTGGTGCAATAATTTGATGCAAATAGTAACTGTCTTTGACAGTTACTTCAATAAAACCTGGGGTTAATTTACAATATTGATACTCGGAGAACCCTCCACATTTTCCAAATCTTCTTTGTTAAATATTGTGAAGGGAGGGATGGATTTTGATTAAATAATAAATGGCTACCCTCAATATTTGAGCTGCAGCTTAATTTTGCTGTGAAGCCCAGACTGTGACACCTGGAGCTTGCATTTATGTAGCACCTTTAATGTAGTCAAACCTCCCCAGGAACTTCAGTGTGATGATTAACAAACAAAATTGACACTGAATCACAGAAGGAGATGCTAGGACAGGTCACCGAAAGCTTGGTCAAAGAGTTAGGTTCATGGAGCATCTTAGAATAATGCCTAAAATGTGCAGGTGTTTATTGCTGCAAAGAAGTTTTTGAGAGTTTGGATGTGTCAACCATGGCTTAGTGGTTCTCTCTTCCTCGCCTCCTGAGGCAGAATGTTGAGAATTCAAGTCCCACTCCATTCGCTGACACTCCAGTGCAGTACTGAGGGAGTGCTGCACTGTTAAGGATGCTGTCTTTCATTGCAGACATTAAATGAGACCCACCCTCCCTCTCAGCTGGACAGATGTACAATATCCAATGACACTATTTCAAAGAAGATCAAGGGAGATCAATATTTATCTCTTAACCAACATCATGAAAACAGAATATTTATTCATTATCACATTGCTCTTTGTGAGAGCTTACTGAGCACAAATTGGCTGCTGTGTTTTCTACATTACAACAGTGACTAGACTTCAAAAGATGTGTTTAATTGATTGTGAAACACTTTGAAACATCATGAGGTTGTGAAAGGTGCTATAGAAAAGCAAAAAATTATTTTTATTTATGTAAGAGCTGTGAAAATTCATTCATATAATGTCTTTACCACAAAAGGTAACTTGAAAAATAAATGTTAGTCACTTTGAATAAAGACTAGGTTAGTAGGTTTGGAATTTGCCAGTTTATTGTGATTGGAAATCTCTACGTTAGGTTTTCTTCAATGCTGACTGTTATTAGAATCACCTCCGTGTTTTAGAGTAAGTGTGTGTTGATTGGTTTTGTGTGAAATTAATGTTGTGTATTTTGATAAAAGCAAATTATTGCGGATGCTGGAATCTGAAACCAAAAGAAAAAATACTGGAAAATCTCAGCAGGTCTGGCAGCTTCTGTAAGGAGAGAAAAGAGCTGACGTTTCGAGTCTAGATGACCCTTTGTCAAAGCTCTGAGCTTTGAGCTTTGACAAAGGGTCATCTGGACTCGAAATGTCAGCTCTTTTCTCTCCTTACAGATGCTGCCAGACCTAGAACATAGAACATTACAACCCAGTACAGGCCCTTCGGCCCTCGATGTTGTGCCGACCAGTGAAACCAATCTAAAGCCCATCTAACCTACACTATTCCAATGTCATCCATATGTTTATCCAATGACCATTCAAATGCCCTTAATGTAGGTGAGTCCACTACTGCTGCAGGCAGGGCATTCCACGCTCTTACCACTCTCTGAGTGAAGAACCTACCTCTGACATCTGTCCTATATCTATCACCCCTTAATTTAAAGCTATGTCCCCTCGTGCTAGCTATCACCATCCGAGGAAAAAGGCTCTCACTATCTACCCTATCTAATCCTCTGATCATCTTGTATGCCTCTATTAAGTCACCTCTTAACCTTCTCTCTAACAAAAACAACCTCAAGTTCCTCAGCCTTTCCTCATAAGACCTTCCCACCATACCAGGCAACATCCTAGTAAATCTCCTCTGCACCCTTTCCAATGCATCCACATCCTTCCTATAATGCGGTGACCAGAACTGTACGCAATACTCCAAGTGCGGCCGCACCAGAGTTTTGTACAGTTGCAACATGACCTCCTGGCTCCGAAACTAAATCCCTCTACCAATAAAAGCTAACACTCTGTACGCCTTCTTAACAACCCTATCAACCTGGGTGCCAACTTTCAGGGATCTATGCACATGGACACCGAGATCTCTCTGTTCATCCACACTACCAAGTATTTTACCATCAGCCCAGTACTCTGTAATCCTGTTACTCCTTCCAAAGTGAATCACCTCACACTTTTCCGCATTGAACTTCATTTGCCACCTCTCAGCCCAGCTCTGCAGCTTATCTATGTCCTTCTGTAACCTGCAACAACCTTATGCACTGTCCACAACTCCACTGACCTTAGTGTCATCCGCAAATTTACTAACCCATCCTTCTACACCCTCATCCAGGTCATTTATAAAAATGACAAACAGCAGTGGCCCCAAAACAGATCCTTGCGGTAGCCTGCTGAGACTTTCCAGCATTTCCTCTTTTGGTTGTGTACTTTGATGTTGCTGTTGTGTTAATTCCTGGTGTTAAAGTGGAATGGCAGTAACTGGAGCCCAACCTTTCATCTCTGCCGAATAGTGAGTGTGTGAGTACACTGAGGAGCTTACCTTTGGCTAAAGGACTAACCTGATTGCGGAGGGAAGTCGTGTGAGATTCCAAGATATCTCATTCTGCTTCACAACACTGCTATTTCAAGTTCTGACTCCAGATTTAGACCACTTTGCAGTGTAACCATAACATCAGTGTGGGACTAAAACTGGAACACATACCTCGAGTCACATAAATGGTCAGACTCTCAACTGTACTTAAGAATGAGCCCCTTTAAGCTAAAGATGTGGGTGAGGTTTTGAACTTGGAACGCAATCTTGACCATAAATCTTTGGGAATTTGTGTTTTTTAAACTTTTCCTGAGAGTGTTGAGTCTTGTTGCCTTGCTGAGTGAGGCAGATGCTCTGGGGGATGTCACTCAGTGGGTATCGCTCTTGCCTTGAAGAGACAGTTTTGGGTTGCAAAGTTCAAAAAGTTGAGTGTAAAATCCCGACTGACATTCCGAGCGAGCACTGTATTGCCTCTCAGGTGGGATGTTAACCCGAAGCCCTCTCGGGTCCCATGGAGTGTGGCAGCTGACATAATGGGAAAAAAAACTAATTGTCTGCTTATTATCATTGTGATGTCTGTGGGATCTTCCTGTGCATAAATCACCCACTACATTTACAACAACCACTGCATTTCGAAAGTACCTTGTTAGCTCTAAGATGTTTGAGGATAGTCTGAGGTTGTGAAAGGCGCTATACAAATGCAAATCTTTCTTTGTCAACATCCATAATGAGATTGGTGTCTGAAGGGAAAGGGTTTCAGATATGGAAACAGATGGAGTAAATGTGATCAGCTGGTGTGGAGGATAAATATCAACATGGAAAGGATGGATCGAATGGCCTGTTTCCCAGTGAAATTTCTATGTATAATCACAAGCAGCCTCCCAGTGGCGCAGTGGTATTGTCACTGGACTCGTAATCCAGAGGTCCAGGATAATGCTCTGGGGCTCAGGTTCAAATCCCATAACAATAAATGAAATTTAAATTCCATTTTAAAAATCTGCAATTAAAAGTCTAATGAAACCATTTATTGTCATAAAAAATACATCTGGTTCACTCCTGGTCTGGCCTACATATGACTCCAGGCTCACAGGAGTTTAGTTGACCCTTAACTGCTCTCTAGAATCATAGAATACTCACAGGGCAGAAGCTGGCCATGTGGCCCATCGAGTCTGCACTGACTCTCCCACCCAAACCCTAACCTGTTATAATCCTGTTGAACTGAGGCTTCTCGTCAATAACTATGCCACGGTCAGGCATCAGGGAACAAAACACTTCATTAGGTCTATTCACTCCACACTCCACTGTGGGCGGATCCCAACAGCTCACCCAACACCCAAAGTCACATGACCTGTTCCCTCAAAGGGGCTATGCCCCAACATACATAACATAAACTTGTAACTCCACGTAGTTACCCCACTAATCCCCTTAACCTGGGACACTAAGGGGCAATTTAGCACAGCCAATCAACCTAACCTGCACAACTTTGGAGTGTGGGAGGAAACCGGAGCACCCGGAGGAAACCCAAGCAGACACGGGGAGAACGTGCAAACTCCACATAGACAGTGACCCAAGCCGGGAGGCAGCAGTGCTAACCACTGTGCCACCAATGGTCCAGCAAGCCACTCAATTCAAGGACAATTAGGGATGGGCATCAAATGCTGACCTTGCCAGTGATGCCCACATTGCATGAATAATTTTTTTAAAAGTGGCAAGGTAGAAAAGGATGAAACCACAGTGAACTTTGAGTCACCATCTCCCAGTTCACAATGTGTAGAGGGTGAATGTGCCTGATGCGGTTTTCCTACATTAAAGACACTGGGTGCAATCTTCCTATGATTTGTCAGAGTGTCAGGCTCAGACTGAAAACCGGCGTGTATCTCTCCAGAAGCACGGCTGGATTTCCAGTCCAGGGATGGGATTTTCCACACAAGCCAGCAAGCGTTCCATGGCAATGGAGGTGGCCTGCCATTGGCTGGCGGCAGGATCTTCCGGTTCCAGCGCTGTCGATGGGGGTTTTCCGTTTAACGCACACTTTGCTGCCGTGGAACCCGCAGCAGGGGAGGGGCAGGGGGGTGGGTGCGCCATCGGGCGGGACCAGAAGAATGGCCGGAAAGTTCAGGCCAAGATCTTGAGTCATTCTGACAACAAAGTCAGGGGACAAGGTTTATGTCATCAGTCTGGCAGGGTGGGACCTGATAGAGGTGGCAAGGCTGGTTCCACAGAGATCATAGAAACATAGAACATAGAACATAGAACATAGAACATTACAGCGCAGAACAGGCCCTTCGGCCCACGATGTTGCACCGACCAGTTAAAAAAAAAAACTGTGACCCTCCAACCTAAACCAATTTCTTTTCGTCCATGAACCTATCTACGGATCTCTTAAACGCCCCCAAACTAGGCGCATTTACTACTGATGCTGGCAGGGCATTCCAATCCCTCACCACCCTCTGGGTAAAGAACCTACCCCTGACATCGGTTCTATAACTACCCCCCCTCAATTTAAAGCCATGCCCCCTCGTGCTGGATTTCTCCATCAGAGGAAAAAGGCTATCACTATCCACCCTATCTAAACCTCTAATCATCTTATATGTTTCAATAAGATCCCCTCTTAGCCGCCGCCTTTCCAGCGAAAACAATCCCAAATCCCTCAGCCTCTCCTCATAGGATCTCCCCTCCATACCAGGCAACATCCTGGTAAACCTCCTCTGCACCCTCTCCAAAGCCTCCACATCCTTCCTGTAATGTGGGGACCAGAACTGCACACAGTACTCCAAGTGCGGCCGCACCAGAGTTGTGTACAGTTGCAACATAACGCTACGACTCCTAAATTCAATCCCCCTACCAATAAACGCCAAGACACCATATGCCTTCTTAACAACCTTATCTACTTGATTCCCAACTTTCAGGGATCTATGCACACATACACCTAGATCCCTCTGCTCCTCCACACTATTCAAAGTCCTCCCGTTAGCCCTATACTCAACACATCTGTTATTCCTACCAAAGTGAATTACCTCACACTTCTCCGCATTAAACTCCATCCGCCACCTCTCGGCCCAACTTTGCAACCTGTCTAAGTCTTCCTGCAAACTACGACACCCTTCCTCACTGTCTACCACACCACCGACTTTGGTGTCATCAGCAAATTTGCTAATCCACCCAACTATACCCTCATCCAGATCATTAATAAATATTACAAACAGCAGTGGCCCCAAAACAGATCCCTGAGGTACACCACTTGTAACCGCACTCCATGATGAATATTTACTATCAACCACCACCCTCAGGACACCATCGTTAACAGGTGCTGTTGGGGAGGATGCCAAGGCTACAATGCTGAGTGGATAAGCAGTCGCGGGAAAGCTAGGAGCAGATATTGGCTTGTGTGTGTTGATAGAAACTTGAGATAAATGTTGCAAATCTACCTGCAGAAAATGTATAAAAATAGGAATGCATCACTGGGTATTTCACACTTGCCAGGGGATATAATTTGTCACTGGACACTTGCTGAGGTTTATTTATTGGGAGGGAGAATTACGAGTGGGCATTTGCTAGGAAGAAAGCATCTGTAAAAGAGATGACCAGTTGATGAGTATTTGGCCCAGTTTAAGCAGTTGCCATAAGAACCCAGAAGTGATTAAGGTAATTGTCACATGTTGAAGATTGCTGTAAGAATCCAATATAGAGATCAGCATTAGGATCCAGTGTCAGGGCAAAAGTAGTTGCTTTACGAGGAAGTGAACAGTCTTTGTTAGATTCCAGCAGAGAGAGGGAAACATTCTCTATCCTGCTGTGAAGTGTGCAGCTTCAGCAGGTAACGTGAACTGGGAAGTTGTGGTTTGAAAATGGTTCCACAAAGTTGCAATCTTAAAGCTGCAATGGAATTTGTAAAGATATTAAAGTTTGTCAGCGAAGTTAAACTCTCAAAGAACATTGTAAGTCAAGAGACTCAGTTCAAGAAATGAAGAAGACCCCAGAGGTCCTGGGATCCACAGGAAAGACGACCAACGTGCGATGGACCATGCCGCAACTGGTGAAATGTTAAGTATCAGAAGCCACTACATTGAATCATAGAATCCCTACAGTGCAGAAGGAGGCCATTCAGCCCATCGAGTCTGCACCGACCACAATCCCACCCAGGTCCTAGCCCCATAACCCCATGCATTTACCCTAGCTAGTCCCCCTAACACTAAGGGGCAATTTAGCATGGCCAATCCACCTAACCTGCGCATCTTTGGACTGTGGGAGGAAACCAGAGCACCTGGAGGAAACCCACGCAGACACGGGGAGAATGTGCAAACTCCGCACAGACAGTGACCCAAGCCGGGAATTGAACCCCGGTCCCTGACACTGTGAGGCAGCGGTGCTAACCACTGTGCCACCATGCCGCCCTGGGTCGCTGGCGCTGTGAGGCAGCAGTGCTAACCACTGTGTCACCGTGCCGCCCTGGGTCGCTGGCGCTGTGAGGCAGCGGTGCTAACCACTGTGCCACCATGCCACCCCGGGTCCCTGGCGATGTGAGGCAGCGGTGCTAACCACTGTGCCACAGTGCTGCCTGGGTCGCTGGCGCTGTGAGGCAGCGGTGCTAACCACTGTGCCACCGTGCCGCCCCGGGTCGCTGGCGCTGTGAGGCAGCAGTGCTAACCGCTGTGCCACAGTGCTGCCCGTGTCCCTGGCGCTGTGAGGGAGCAGCGCTAACCACTGTGCCACCGTGCCGCCCCGGATCCCTGGCGCTGTGAGGCAGCAGTGCCAATCACTGTGTCACCGTGCTGCCCCGGGTCCCTGGCGCTGTGAGGCAGCGGTGCCAATCACTGTGTCACCGTGCTGCCCCGGGTCCCTGGCGCTGTGAGGCAGCGGTGCCAATCACTGTGTCACCGTGCTGCCCCGGGTCCCTGGCGCTGTGAGGCAGCGGTGCCACCGTGCTGCCCTGGGTCCCTGGCGCTGTGAGGCAGCAGTGCCAATCACTGTGTCACCGTGCTGCCCCGGGCCCCTGGTGCTGTGAGGCAGCAGTGCCAATCACTGTGTCACCGTGCTGTCCCGGGTCCCTGGCGCTGTGAGACAGCAGTGCCCCCGCGCTGCCCCGTGTTTGCCTTGTTAGTTTACAATCTAAATTTGTGATTGCCATTTTTGCCAATATGATTATTCATCAACAAGAACTCTTGTACACCTGGATTTAATATGAGTCCAAATCCAACAGCCACCTGAAGTTGTGTCATTGCCGAGGGCACCAGGTGTATGTTTCTGTCACTCCTGACCAACCCATTCCATGGCTTATAGAACACGTTCAGTCTGTTTCTCTCCCTCCCTTGTTGTAGTGATTCCCATTTCATATCTTCCATCAAGGATCTAACACTGGTGTAGTTCCCATGCAGATTTTGTGCAGAATCTTGCAACATGTCTTTGGATTTTAAGGTTCTCCCCATTATTCTCGACCTCCTCCCCCAGAGGAAATGGTTCTTCTCTGTCTGGTCAAATCACCTCAATTCCATCACCACCTCAATCTGATAAACTCAAGCCAATACAAGTCAAGACCCTAAGTTACACAAAGCTGTCGAAAGCTTCTTGCTTGAATCTGAATGAACTCTGAGATGTTTTTCGATGTTAAAGGGGAGAATTATTGCTGCATTTGTGAGAGAGATGGGCTGAAAAATAGCTAAGCAGCGCCACTCGCTGACTAGAGGGAAGTAATGCACTTCATTGTTTGAAAGCAATGAACTCCCTGATTATGGATTCCAATTGTCGAGATTACTTCCTGGAAATGAATGTACATTTTTCAACTGTACAATAAAGGTGTGATTTTATCTTTGAACTTTGCCTCTCAGTTGATTCTTTAACCAGTTTATTTCACTGTGTTATGATGAGGGGGTGGGGGTGGGGGGTGGGGGGTGTGGGGGGGGGGTGGGGGGGGGGTGGGGGGGGTGGGGGGGGTGGGGGGGGGGTGGGGGGGGGGGGGTGGGGGGGGGGGTGGGGGGGGGGGGGGGGGGTGGGGGGGGGGGGGGTGGGGGGGGGGGGGGGGGGGGGGGGGGGGGTGGGGGTGGGGGGTGGGGGTGGGGGGGGGGTGGGGGTGGGGGGGGGTGGGGGGGGGGTGGGGGAGGGGGTGGGGGAGGGGGGGGGAGGGGGGTGGGGGGGGGGAGGGGGGTGGGGGAGGGGGGGGGGGGAGGGGGGGGGAGGGGGTGGGGGGGGGGGAGGGGGGTGGGGGAGGGGGTGGGGGAGGGGGTGGGGGAGGGGGTGGGGGAGGGGGGGGGAGGGGGTGGGGGAGGGGGGGGGTGGGGGAGGGGGGGGGTGGGGGAGGGGGTGGTGGGGGAGGTGGTGGGGGGGGTGGGGGAGGCAGTGGGGGGGTGGGGGGGGGTGTGGGAGGCAGTGGGGGGGGGTGGGGGAGGCAGTGGGGGGGGGTGGGGGAGGCAGTGGGGGGGGGTGGGGGAGGCAGTGGGGGGGGGTGGGGGAGGCAGTGGCGGGGTGGGGCTGGTGTGGTGGAGGTGGGGGGGGGGGAGTGGGGATGATAACCGTGAAGGTTCGGTTTTGGGATCCCAACATGTTACTGCACCAGCCAATCACTGGACCAGCTCTGATGACTCTGTTGCTCATTCAGTTGTCCAGTTCCCACCCGACTCTGGATAGTGCGCGGATTCAATGTGATGCAAAGCCAGCTGTAAAGATCTGTCCTCTGGGCTCCATTTAGATTTATCCGTAGCTAACTTAAATATTTGGGTAACGTATAAATTTCTGCTCAGGCTTTCCCACACAGGATGATAATCTGAACCTGCATGTACACTCCTGGGTACCGGATCAAACTATCAGCCAAGCAGTGTACACTCCAGAAGCCTGCTTGTTTGGCACACCATCCATTGAACATTCGCTTCCTCCATCACCAACGCACAGTGGCAGTAGTGTGTACCAGCTATAAGATGCACTGCAGCAAATCTCCATCAACAGCCCCTTCCAAGCTCATGACCTCTACCATCTAGAAGGTCAAAAGCAACAGATACATGGGAACACAACCTCCTGGAACCACTCACCATCCTGACTTGGAAATATATCGGCCGTTCCTTCACTGTTGTTGGGTCAAAATCCTGAAACTCCCTCCCTAACAGCGCTGTCGGTGTACCTACACCACATGGACTACAGTGACTCAAGACGACAGCTCACCACCACCTTCTCAACTCATGTTAGAGAATTTCTAAATACTCTGGGATTTAAAGCACTAATAAAGACTACATAAACTGAGTGGATTAACTTTGGATAAGAATCACAGACTGCCTTAAATATATTACAGAAGGTACTGTCTGCATAGAAACACATAGAACCAGCTAAAAGATTTAAACTTGTATTTTGGATTTAAAAATGTATTTGAGATGTATTTTATGACTTGTACACTTTGGCTAAAATGCAGGATGCCCCAAGGCATAATGGGATGAAAGCTGAGTAGACAGGCCACATTCTTTTAGAACAATACAGTCACAGAGGACCGTTCTTATCAGTTATAAGTCATGGAAAGTGCGAGTTCTCATGTCTAAGGATGAATAGGACCATTTTTTTTCACCGATAAAGATGCTCCTCCAGACAGTGAGAAATTGGACCTTTGAACCCTGCAACTTATGTAATAGAAGTTGCTAAGAGACGATGGGAAAGGCACCTTTGAACTCTATGACTAACGTTATAGAAATTGTTAGGAGACAAGAGGGGAGGAGCTTCCGGATTTTATGGACCAATGAATGCCCATGATGTCAGAGGGCAGGGGCAGTTAGCTAAAGTATATGACATATATTGATAATGACCTGTACTAATGGTGATTGGTTCATATCCAATGGGGATGAACCAGAAGGTGGGAAAAACGAACTTGGGAAATCTATGATAACATTGACAAATGTAATGTAACCTCAGAGAGGCATCGGACTGCCTGATGCCTCCTCCTATTGTACGTTGGTCAATAAAGAGCATCTTTTATCGGGATACTGCTGTGTCATGAGTCTTTGTATTAGCTAAAGTTTTGGCAATACTTAGCCTCTGGAAAAAACCCGGTATCAGCCTTGTGAAGGCATTGCAATGCTGTGAGAAGTGTGGACTTGGAAGCAGGCTGAGACAGTTACCCTGTGGCCTCCACATGAATCCTTGGGCTTCTCCTGGTTCGGGTATCCCGCAGTCACCTCCAACCTTCCCTCTCTCCACCACCCACCATTCATGTGTCTTGCCAAGGATCATTTCCTTTTGTCTTACTGCTCTAACCCCAGCCTATCACCCCGATGATGTGTGATTAGCAGCGGGTTCCCGTGGGGCTCAGGGCTAACCTGTATAATCGAGGTCTGAGAGTTAAAATGGCTCGAGTTGATGTGTTGAATTGAGCTTTATGCTTACCTAGCAACCTCAGATCGATGCCTTACCTTTCTCCCCCTGACTCTGCTCCAGTTAAAATCAGAGCTGTGGAGTGGGGCTTGAACCCGCTATATTTTAACTCAGAGGCAAAAGCCCTTCCCACTGAGCCATGGCTGAGACCTGAACCACACACAAAGGCAGCATGGGTTGGGGAAACAGAGACCCTGTCTCTGACCCTCGCCTCTCTGAACGCAGCACCTCCTCGGGACGGTACCGATGCTAAATGTTGATGTGTGTATTTATCTCGAGTGTGAACACTTGTATCTGAGTTCTCCGCCAAAACCTCTCAAGGCTTTGCTATGCTGCAACATGAAGTGGTAACTCCAAATCAACAGACATTCCCAGCACAGCAAGAGGCCATTTGGCCTTAAAGTCTTTGTCAACTCATCTGTAAGAATAACTCAAAAAGAAAACAAAGAACTTGCACTTATTCCCCATGAAGAGAATGGAGACGACGGGACTGAATCTGAGCAAATGGTTCATTAGTAGATAGAAAGAGAGAGAAAGAGAAAGAACACATGTTGAAGTTGTAAGCACAGCAGCCAATCTCTGAACAGCAAGATCCCACAATTCAACAATGAGATAAATGATGGTGGTTGGTGAATTTGGACTTGCACCTTTACCCTCATGACTTTTTAAATTTATTCTTTCATGGGACGTGGGCATCGCTGACGAGGCCAACATTTGCTACCCATTTGTGTTCAGTTCTGGTCACCCTATTATAGAAAGGATATTATTAAACTAGAAAGAGTGCAGAAAAGATTTACTAGGATGCTACCGGGACTTGATGGTTTGAGTCATAGCGAGAAGCTGGATAGACTGGGACTTTTTTCTCTTGGAGCATAGAGGTCTATAAAGAGGTCTATAAAATAATGAGGGGCACAGATCAGCTAGATAGTCAAGATCTTTTCCCAAAGATAGGGGAATCTAAAACTAGAGGGCATAGGTTTAAGGTGAGAGAGGAGAGATTCAAAAGTGTCCAGAGGGGAATGTTTTTCACACAGGGGGTGGTGAGTGTCTGGAACAAGCTGCCAGAGGTAGTAGTAGAGGCGGGTACAATTTTGTCTTTTAAAAAGCATTTAGACAGTTACATGGGTAAGATAGGTATAGAGAGATATGGGCCAAATGCGGGCCATTGGGATTAGCTTAGGGGTTTTAAAAAAAAGGGCGGCATGGACAAGTTGGGCCAAAGGGCCTGTTTCCATGCTGTAAACCTCTATGACTCTATCCCTAATTGACCTTAAACCAAATGGCTTCCTTGGCCATTTCAAAGGGCACTTCAGAGTCAACCACAGTGCTGTGACTCTGGAGTCACATGTAGGCCAGATCGAGTAAGGACAGCAGATTTCCTTCCCTAAAGGACATGATTGAACCAGATGGATTTTTCCAACAATTGACAATGGTTTCATGGTCACCATTATTGTTTTTCAATTCCAGATTTTGCTAATTGAATTTAAATTCCACAAGCTGCCGTGGTGGGATTTGAACCCGTGTCCTCAGAGCATTGTCCTGGGCCTCTGGATTAGGTTTACCAGGGTTCGGGTTAGGGTAAGGGTTAGGCTGATTCCGGGGATGGTGGGACTGATGTATGAAGAGAGATTGACTAGGTTAGGATTGTTTTTGCCGGAGTTCGGACGAATGAGGGGGGAATCTCATAGAGACTTATAAAATTCTAACAGGACTGGACAGGGTAGATGCAGGGAGGATGTTCCCGATGGTGGGAGAGTCCAGAACCAGGGGTCACAGTCTGAGGATTCGGGGTAGACCATTTAGGATGGAGATGAGGATACATTTCTTCACCCAAAGTGTGGTGAGCCTGTGGAATTCATTACCACAGGAAGTAATTGATGCCAAAACATTGAATGTATTCAAGAGGTGGCTGGATATAGCACTTGGGGCGAATGGGATCAAAGGTTATGGGGAGAAAGCAGGATTAGGCTTTTGAGTTGGACGATCAGCCATGATCGTGATGAATGGCGGAGCAGGCTCATAAGAACATAAGAACATAAGAAATAGGAGCAGGAGTAGGCCATCTAGCCCCTCGAGCCTGCCCCGCCATTCAATAAGATCATGGCTGATCTGAAGTGGATCAGTTCCACTTACCCGCCTGATCCCTATAACCCCTAATTCCCTTACTGATCAGGAATCCATCTATCCGTGATTTAAACATATTCAATGAGGTAGCCTCCATCACTTCAGTGGGCAGAGAATTCCAGAGATTCACCACCCTCTGAGAGAAGAAGTTCCTCCTCAACTCTGTCCTAAACTGACCCCCCTTTATTTTGAGGCTGTGCCCTCTAGTTCTAGTTTCCTTTCTAAGTGGAAAGAATCTCTCCACCTTCATTACCTTATAGGTCTCTATAAGATCCCCCCTCAGCCTTCTAAATTCCAACGAGTACAATCCCAATCTGCTCAGTCTCTCCTCATAATCAACACCCCTCATCTCTGGTATCAACCTGGTGAACCTTCTCTGCACTCCCTCCAAGGCCAATATATCCTTCCGCAAATAAGGCTCGAAGGGCCAAATGGCCGACTCCTGCTCCTATCTTCTATGTTTCTATTACAAGTCCAGTGACATTACCACTACAGTACTCCCATGGCGATGGATCTTTTACACCCAGTTGAGCGGAAAGAGAGGGCATTGATTTAACATCCCATCCAATACACAGCATCTCTGACAGTGCAGCACTCAGTCCTGCTTCCCTGATCTTGTTCCCTAGCTTTGTACCTTCCCATTCTTCAAGGAATTAACAATTTTATTTCATTTTCTTGCTGCAACAAAGCTTTCTATACTCAGTGTGAAGCATTTTCTTCTGATTTTCTACGCATTCTCTCTCACGATCAAAGGAAATAGATTTTTCCTACTTACTCAATTAAAATACTTGTTAATCTTTACAGGTACAAGTTGTTGTTTTTTTTAAGCATCTTAAACATGGTAAAATATGCCAAGATGCTTTAATGGAATGCCATTGGACAACCAAGCCACATAAAGAGATATTAGGACGGATAAGCACATGAGGTAGATATTAAGGGGAGTCTTAAAGGAGAGAGAGAGGCGGAGAACTTTAGGGAAGGAATTCTGTAGCTTATGACACAGGCAGCCGAAGACAAAGACACAATGGCAAAGCGATTAAAATCGGAAATGCGCAAGAGATTAGAATTGGAAGAGTGCGGAGATCTCAGAGGTCGCATGCCTGCAGCAGAAGTTGCATTTCTATAACATCTTTCAACATTGGAAAAGTGGCAGTGTAAGGTTGAAGGCTGCTGAGTACATTGACTCCCTGAGGTGAGTTAGCCCCTCACAAAACCACTCGATTGGTCAGTTGAAGGAGGATGTCCTCACACCTCCCTGTAACCTGTTGATGACCTGCTGGTTGAACTGGTAAGTCAGCTTCCGTTTCACCTTGGTGATCTCACCGGTGCGGGAATAGTTCCTCAAGGCTCGCGCCATCTTCTGGTATGTCATCATCTTCCTGTTCCCTTTCCTTCTGCCCCAGATCTCGGCCAGTTTTTCCTTGTTTTGGGAAGAGAACTGGAAGAGGCCTCGAGATGGCTGAATCCACCAGATGCAGTGCCTCATTCCCGGATCTTCCAGCATCTCAAATAGAAACTGGAAAAGCCTCACCTTCCGCTTCCCTGCAAAATACAAGTAGAGAGGAAGCAGGGTTGAGTTTAGTGTTTCACGGACATTCTCAGCCAAGTGGCGATGCCTGTGTTGTGTTTTTGAGAGGGAATTCCTTACTCTTGTCGCTGTTGAAACCTCTGATCATGTAGTCCGGAGGCAGAGTGGAACTGAAATCTGGCACTGGAGAGTAACTGGGGCAGTACACACAGTCAGCACTGATCGAGTGTCCGCACTGGAATCACAATAACAATAAAGTAAAAGTAAAATGTATTTATTAGTCACAAGTAGGCTTACATTAACACTGCAATGAAGTTACAGTGAAAATCCCCTAGTCGCCACACTCTGGTGTATGTTTGGGTCAATGCATCTAACCAGCACATCTTTCAGAATATGGGAGGAATCTAGAGCACCCGGAGGAAACCCACGCAGACACGGGGAGAATGTGCAAACTCCACACAGACAGTGACCCAAGCCAGGAATCGAACCTGGGTCCCCGGCGCTGTGAGGCAGCAGTGCCAACCACTGTGCCACCGTGCTGCCCAAATAGTAATTTAACCGTTACATTCAGCTAACAGTGAACGGACTGAATGTAGTCACATCAAGAATTTTATCCGAGGGAGATTTAAATTGTAGTTAGATCATAGGATGGATGTCACAAATTGTTTTGCAGCCATTGAGGTAGTTATAGCTTCAGTGAAAATCACTGTTGTAATGTCAGTCTTGGCTCAGTGGGTAATGCTCTTGCCCCCAACTAAGAAAACTGTGGCTTCAAATCCTCAACCCAGGGACTTAAAGGCTGACACTTCAGTGCAGTTCTGAGGGAGTGCCACACTGTGAAAGGTGCTATCTTTTGGATGAGGCCTTCAATTAAGACCCTCCACCCTTCAGTGGAAATGATCCCAGGGCCACAATTTCAAAGTGGTCCTCCCCAGTGTTCTGGCTAATATTTAATACCTCTCAACCTCATCCCTCAGGGTAAGAAATCAGAAAGTGTGGATGTACAGAGGGACCTGGGTGTCCTTGACCAGAAGTCATTGAAGGCTAACGTGCAGGTGCAGTAGGAGAAGTCTTGCTTCAATTGTATAGGCATAGTAAGAAGTCCCACAACACCAGGTTAAAGGACTCACCTGATGAAGGAGCAGTGCTCCGAAAGCTTGTGATTCCAAAATAAACTTGTTGGACTTTAACCTGGTGTTGTGAAACTTATTACTGCCCACCCCAGTCTAATGCCGGCATCTCCACATCAATTGTATAGGGGCTTGGTTAGACCACACCTGGAGTACTGTGTCCAGTTTACTGTGTCCCTTACCTCTATTGCCATAGAGAGAGCACAACAAAGGTTCACCAGACTTGTTGCGGGGTTGGTGGGACTGTCTTATGAAGAGAGATTGGGTAGACTGGGCCTGTATTCTCGAGAGTTTTGAAGAATGAGAGGTGATCGCATTGAAACCTACAAAATACTTAAAGGAATAGACAGGGCAGATGTGGGTCAGGTGTTTCCCCTGGCTACCAAATAAACCTGTTGGACTTTAACCTGGTGTTGTTAAACTTCTTACTGGGGAGTCTAGAACCAGGGGGCACAATTTCAGAATAAGGGGGAAGCCACTTCGGACTGAGATGAGGAGAGATTTCTTTACACAGAGGGTTGTGAATGTTTGTAATTCTCTGCCCCAGAGGCTGTGGAAGCTCCGTCACTGAGTGAGTTTAAAGCAGAGACTGAGAGATTGCTGATTCACAATGATGTTAATTATGGGGATAGTAAAAGGCATTGAAGTGTCCAATCAGCCATGATTGTATTGAATGGCAGGGCAGATTCAATGGGCTGAATGGCCTCCTCCTGTTCCTAACCAACATCTCACAAACAAATGATCTGGTCATCTTCACATTACTGTTTGTGGGATCTTGCTGTGTACAAACTGACAGCCACATTTCCGACATTACACCAGTGACTACCCTTCAAACATGTATTTCACTGGCTGTAAAGCGCTTCGAGACAACCTGAGGCCATCAGAAATGCTATCAAAATACAGGCTTTTCCCTTTCCTTCACTTCTGTCTCACCTCCCCTCTTTCTATCGTGTCACCCGCACCCCCTCATGCCAATCCTACTCTCTCTTTCTCTACCCGTCTTACTTTTTCTCTCATCCAAGCAGAAGATGTATTGAGTTTTCCTCATGTCTCGAATCCCTGACCCTGTTTCATTGTGTCTCTTACCGGATTGAAGGTGTAACGCTGCGATGGAAAGTGAATTTCCTGATATACGGCGTTCCGGTTTGTGTCGGAATGCGGCTGCCAGTTTTCCAGGGGGACACTAAAAGAACAGGCTCCTAAAGGATACAGAAAGAATTAACTAAAGAAATTCTAAATTTTGAACACATAGACATTGGGCAGAGAGCTATTTAACCTGAAACCCTTCTATTCATATTTCTTCACCCCCCTCCCAGCCACCCCCACCTCCCCCGCCATCCCCTCCCACCCACACCACTCACCCCCCCCCCCCCCCCAACCCTGGTACCATGCCTGAAGAGAGCATTGGTAACCATGGGCTTCCACTGGATTGTCCATGATTGTACTTGGCAAAGTGCGGTGATGATTTGCCATTGCCTTCTGCAGTGTGGTTGTTCAGGGAACTCTCCCACTCTTAGGCCGTGATCTTACCATTTCACCCCACCGGCCGATGGATGGGCTGAGCTGGTTAGATCGCGAGAGAGCCAAAAGATCTGCCCCAATTTCTCACCTCTCGTAATCTTACTGACACCGGATTTCCAGCGTGGTCAGCCTCGCTGATAGGAGCGGAGGCCACTGAGGCCTCCCCGGGAGGTTGTGGGCAGAGGGGGAATGCCCCCGAGGCAGTGCCAGCCTGGCACTCTAGCACTGCCCACTGTGCACCCTGGCACTGCCAGCCTGGCACCCCAGTGATCGGTCCAAGCAGGGATGAGGGGTATAAACAGCCGCAGAGGCCAGCAGTAGCTGGGGGAGGCAGTGACAGACAGATACAGAACACAGAGACCTGCACATGTACAATAGCGCCCTCTGCTGCTAGCTGCTGGCTTCCAGTGAGCATAGGCCCTGCCCACTCCCCCTGCTGGTACTAAACAGATTTGGCTTCATTTTCTTTTCACAGAATGAGATAAGATTCCATTTTTAACTCGCCCAAAAACAGCATCATTCTCTCCTGTTTTCACATTTGTTCTGTTCTGACACATTATGAATGCACCATCCTTGGCCGTCAGGTGCTGGGGTGGGACTTGAACGCAGAGCTTCTGGTTCAGGGTTAGGGACACTACCCACCCACTGCACCATGAGAGCTCCCTCTTTGCAAACCATGGGGAATTCATGCACTTGTTCGTGACAAAACATTGCATACTTTTCCCACCCCCCCCCCCCCTCCGTGTAAATTATCTCCTCTTGTGAGAGCTCTGTGCAATTGATTTGATTTGATTTATTATTGTCACATGTCTTGGGTTACAGTGAAAAGTATTGTTTCTTGTGCACTAGACAGACACGTTCATAGAGAAGGAAAGGAGAGAGTGTAGAGTGTAATTGGTGGGGGAGGAGTTGGTCACTGATATTGTCACCTTGTTGACTTTCGAAAAGAAAGTGCCACGAATCCATGCATTTGCTGCATGTGTCAAATATCACAAATCAGCAATAAATGAAAGACCTTTCCACTGGCAACCTTTAATTATGATGTGGAGATGCCGGCGTTGGACTGGGGTAAACACAGTAAGAGGTTTAACAACACCAGGTTAAAGTCCAACAGGTTTATTTGGTAGCAAAAGCCACACAAGCTTTCGAAGCTCTAAGCCCCTTCTTCAGGTGAGTCACTCACCTGAAGAAGGGGCTTAGAGCTTCGAAAGCTTGTGTGGCTTTTGCTACCAAATAAACCTGTTGGACTTTAACCTGGTGTTGTTAAACTTCTTACTGTGTTTACCTTTAATTACGGCAGCAAAGTGTTACTGAATTGCATCTTTTCCAGTTCAGATTGATGTG
Organism: Mustelus asterias; assembly: GCF_964213995.1. Classification (NCBI taxonomy): domain Eukaryota; kingdom Metazoa; phylum Chordata; class Chondrichthyes; order Carcharhiniformes; family Triakidae; genus Mustelus; species Mustelus asterias. The sequence continues at coordinate 4,200,048 of NC_135809.1, forward strand.
ACGAGATTGAGAAGGTTTAACAATTGCTGTGTAGATATCGACGTGAGCTGGTGTGAGTGTTAGTGTCTCTGTGTGTTTGAATGAGTGTAAAAGTAAAGGCATGTGAAAAGGTGTGTGCATCTGTGTCTGTGAGTGTGCCTGAGTGTGAATGTGTGTGTGCGTGTGTGTGTCTGGGTGTGAATGTGTGTGTGTGTCTGGGTGTGAATGTGAGTGTGAGTGTGTCTGCTTGCGACTGTGTGTGAGTGTGACTGTGTGTGTGTCTGAGTGCAACTGTATGTGTGAGTGTGAATGTGTGTGAGTGTGTCTACTTGCGACTGTGTGTGTGTGTGTATCTGAGTGTGTGTGTCTGTGTGTCTGAATGTAAGTGTGTGTGTGAGTGTGTCTGCTTGTGACTGTGTGTATGTGTGTGAGTGTCTGAGTGTGCCTGTGTGCGTTAGTATCTGAGTGTGCCTTTGTGTGTATGAGTGTGTCTGCGTACAACTGTGTGTGCGTGTGTCTGAGTGTGACTGTGCATGTGTGTGTCTGAGTGTGACTGTGCATGTGTGTGTCTGAGTGTGACTGTATGTGTGTGTGTCTGAGTGTGTGTGTGTATCTGCTTGCGACTGTGTGTGTGGGTCTGAGTGAGAGTGTGTCTGCTTGCGACTGTGTGTGTGAATGGCTGAGTGCGACTGTGTGTGTGTCTGAGTGTGAGTATGCGTTTGAGTGTGTCTGCTTGCGACTGTGTGTGTGTCTGAGTGCGACTGTATGTGTGTCTGAGTGCGACTGTATGTGTGAGTGTGTCTGTGTGTGTGTGTGCCTGAGTGTGTCTGCTTGTGACTGTGTGTGTGAATGTCTGAGTGCGACTGTGTGTGCGCGTGTGTCTGAGTGTGCCTGTGAGTGTGTGTCTGTGTGTGTGTCTGAGTGTGCGTGTGTGTGTATGAGTGTGTGTGTCTGCTTGCGACTGTGTGTGAGTGTGACTGTGTGTGTCTGAGTGCAACTGTATGTGTGTGTGTCTGAGTGCGAGTGTGTGTGTGGGTGTGTCTGCTTGTGACTGTGTGTATGTGTGTCTGAGTTTGCGTGTGTGTGTATGTCTGAGTGTGTGTGTGAGTGTGTCTGCTTGTGACTGTGTGTGAGTGTGACTGTGTGAGTGTCTGAGTGCAATTGTATGAGTGAGTGTGTCTGAGTGTGAGTATGTGTGTGTGTGCTTGCAACTGTGTGTGTCTGAGTGCAACTGTATTTGGAGTGTGTCTGAGTGTGTGTGTGTGAGTGTGTCTGCTTGTGACTTTGTTTGAGTGTGTCTGAGTGTGAGTATGCATGTGTGTGTGTCTGCTTGCGACTGTGTGTGTGAATGTCTGAGTGCGACTGTGTGTGTGCGTGCGTCTGAGTGCGACTGTTGTGTGTGTCTGAATGTGCCTGTGAGTGTGTGTCTGTGTGCGTGTGACTTAGTGTGCATGTGTGTCTCTGAGTGTGAATATGTATGTGAGTGTGTCTGCTTGTGACTGTGTGTGTCTGAGTGAAACTGTATGTGCGAGTGTGTCTGAGTGTGAGTGTGTGTCTGCTTACGACTGTGTGTGCGTGTGTGTGAGTGTGCGAGTGTGACTGTGTGTGTGTGAGTGCGATTGTGTGTGTGTCTGAGTGTGCCTGTGTGTGTGTGTGTGTGTGCCTGTGTGTGTGTGTGTGTGTGTGTGCCTGTGTGTGTGTGAGTGTGTGTGTGTGTGAGTGTGCCTGTGTGTGTGTGAGTGTGTGTGCCTGTGTGTGTGTGAGTGTGTGAGAAAAAGAAAGAATTGCAGGTTTTGGACCGCACCAGGTTTTCACACTCACCTGACATTAAACTAGTCTCGTTGTCAAACACAAATGCCTGTTGTTGCTCATCCAGAAACTCCATTATCACTTCCAGATCCTCCACAACCGGGTTCTGGGCAGAATTAAATAAAAACAAAACTATCAGCTGGGTCATCCCGGTGAGTGTCAGATCAGACATTTTATATGGAAAAGGGTAAACAGATCTTACCATAATTTAAAGGCAGAGACTTTATACAGCCAGCATTCAGAAGCGGGTCTGTCTTTAAGATACAAACATAATCCTTGCATTAAAAGCGGCCCCTCCATAGCTTCACAACTACTCCCATAATCAGCAGAAAACTTCCTCCATATAAAACACACACAGATCAGCAGACATAGAAAACAATTACATTTATATAGCACCTTTCAAACACAAAGCCTTTTACAACACAATGAAGTAGTTTTGAAGCATTGTTGTTATGTAGGGAGTGTCGGAGCTAATTTGTGCATGGGAAGATCCCACTAGCAGCAATGAAACACATGATCAGGTCATCTATTTAGCCTCTGTAGAAGAATCATGTGCACTCAATACGTTCCCCTCGCCACAGACGCTGCCAGCCCTGATGGGTTTTTCCAGCATTTTCTATTTTTATTTCAGATTTACAACATCTGCAGTATTTTAGTGATATTAGTCGAGGGATGAATGTTGGCTTGGACACCAGGGCGACTCTCCTGGTCTTTTTGGAAATAGGGGTGGTCAGATTTTTTATGTCCACCAGAGAGATCAGATGATGCCTCGGTTCAATATTTTGTCAAAAACACGGCACCTCAGACAGTGCGGCACTCTGTTATTGCTGTTCTGGAAATGCCTTTGTGGAGCTCAATCCTCTGCAGTAGGATGGTTATAATACATTTAAAATATCATTAATATATATGGATAGACATAGGCACAAACATGCAGACATGTACACACTCATGCGCATACACACTGACATGTCAATAAATACACACGGACATAATCACATATACAGACATTGGCAGATGCACGGACACACACACAAATACATACATGTACAGTGACAAATATACCCACACGTGCCCGTACACCACCTTGACTTGGAACTATATCATGGTTCACTGTCGCTGGGTCAAAATTCTGCAAACCCCTCCCTAACAGCACTGTGGGTGCACCTACACCACATGGACGGCAATGAGCAGTTCAGGAAGGTGGGAATGAATGCTGGCCTTTATAACAGGAGCAGCAGAAGGCCATTTGCCCCTTCAACCCTGCTATGCCATTCATTTAGATCATGGCTGATCATCCAATTCAACAGCCTGATTCCCCCCCTCCCCTCCATATCCTTTGATCCCTTTCACCCCAAGTGTTATATCTAACTCCTTCCTGAAAGCCATTCAATGTTTTGGCCTCAACTACTTTCTGTTGTAGTGAATTAATTCACCACTCTCTGGGTGAAGAAATTTATCCTTATCTCAATCCTAAAAAGTGAACCTTGTATCCTCAGTCTGTGACCCCTGGTTCTGGACAACCCCACCATCAGGAACATCCTTCCTGCATCTACCTTGTCTAGTCCTGTTAGTGATGGCCACATCCCAGGAATGAATTAAAGAATTTGTACGCACATATAAACACACACAAACATGCTGGGCACGAACCTGAACACACAAATACACACACTCACACCGATACATATACAAAAAATTTCAGACACATATGAATATGCAAATATATGATATCGGAGCAGGAGTGGGCCATTCAGCCCCTCGAGCCTGCTCCACCATTTGATAAGATCATGGCTGATCTGTTTGTGATTCAAGTTCAACAGGAGCAAGAGGGATTTTCCGGCGTCGCTCGTCCCGAAACCATAAAATCCCGCCCGAGGTCAACGGACTTTTCCATGGTCCGCCCGTCGCCCGCTTCGATTCCTGTGGCGGGCGGGCGGGCCAATAAAATTCCAGCCAACATTCCCATTTACCCAGATAACCTCTGACAAGAATCTATTTACTTCCGCCTTAAAAATATTCAATGACTCTGCCTCTACTGCCTTCTGAAGCAGAGAGTTCCAAAGTCGTACAACCCTCTGAGAGAAAACAAATTCTTCTTGTCTCTGTCCTACAAGGGTGACCACTAATTTTGAAATGGTGCCCCCTAGTCCTGGACTCACCGACTAGAGGAAACATCCTTTCCACATCCACCTTGTCGGGATCGTTCAGAATCTTATTCGCTTCAATCAGGTCACTCCTCACTCTTCTATAATGGAAGTAAGTCCAGTCTGTTTAACCTTCCCTCATAAGGCAAACCTTTCATTCCAGGTATCAATCTAGTAAACCTCCTCTGAACCACCCGCCTCCAATACATTTACAACCCTCTTTAAATAAGAAGACCAAAATTGTACACAATATTCCAGATGTGACCTAACCAATGCCCTGTGTAACTGAAGCATAACATCCTTACTTTTATGTTCAATTCTTCTCGTAATGAATGAAAGTGTTCCATTAGCCTTCTTGATTAGATGTTCTTCCTGCATTCTAAATTTTTTATCATGCTCTAGAACACCCAGATCCTTTTGTACCTCAGCATTCTGCGGTCCTTCTCCACTTAAATTATACTCCAGTTTTAGAAACGAGGAACAGGAAGAGGCCAGTTGGCCCTTTAAGTCTGCTATGCCATCCATTTTGATCATGGCTGATCATCCAACTCAATAGCCTGATCCCACCTTCCCTCCCATATCCTTTGATTCCCTTCACTCCAAGAGCTATATCTAACTGCTTCTTGAAAGCATTCAATGTTTTGGCCTCAACTACTTTCTGTGATAGTGATTTCCACAGGATCACCACTCCCTGGGTGAAGAAATTTCTCCTCATCTCAGTCCTAAACAGTCTACCGTGTATCCTCAGACTGTGATCCCTGGTTCTGGACTCCCCCACCATTGGGAACATCCTTCCTGCATCTACCCTGTCCAGTCCTGTTAAAATTTTATAGGTTTCTATGAGATCCCCCTCATTCTTCTGAACTCGAGCGAATATAATCCAAGCGACTCAAACTCTCCTTATATGTCTGTCCCGCCATTTTTATTCTTCCTGGCAAAGTGAACATGGTAAGAAGTTTAACAACACCAAGTTAAAGTCCAACAGGTTTATTTGGTAGCAAAAGCCACATAAGCTTTCGGAGAGCTTGCAGCTCCGAAAGCTTATGTGGCTTTTGCTACCAAATAAACCTGTTGGACTTTAACCTGGTGTTGTTAAACTTCTTACTGTGTTTACCCCAGTCCAACGCCGGCATCTCCACAAAGTGAACATGATCAGATTTTCCATTATATACTCCATCTGACAGGCTTTTGCCCATTCCCACTCAACTTATCTCTATCTGTCTGAGCCATAGAACCACAGAAGCCCATTCAGCCCATCGAGTCGGCACCGACTTTCTGAAAGAGCATCTCACCGAGGCCCTCCCCTCCACCTCACCCTGTAATCCGTGCTGACCCATAGCTAATCCACCTAACCTGCACAACTTTGGATTGTGGCAGGGGTCTGAGCTGGGGCCTCAATCTTTTACAATTTATATCAAAAACTTGGAGTGTGGGAAGAAACCGGAGCACCCGAAGGAAACCCACACAGACACGGGGAGAATGTGTAAACTCTGCACTCTGCACAGTTACCCAAGGCTTGAATTAAACCCAGATCCCTGGCACTGTGAGACAGCCGTACTAACTACTGTGCCACCATACTGCCCTTTCTGCAACCTTCTTATGTCCACTTCACAACATACTTTCCTACCCATCTTTGTGTTATTTTCAAATGTAGCTACCATGCCTTCACTCCCCTCATCTCAGTCATTGATACCAATTGTAAAATTGAGGGCCCAGCACAGACCCCTGCCGCAGACCACTTGTCACATCTTGACGATCAGAAAAACTCACATTTGTGCATACTGTCTGTTTCCTGCCATCCAGCCAAGCTTCTATCCATGCCAATATATTACCCCCTACACGGTGAGCTTTTATTTTCCACAATAACCTTTGTTGTGGCACCTTATCAATGATTCCTGGAAATCCAGGTACAGCACGTTCGACAGCAGGTCTACCAACCCAAATATACAAGCCATGCTCATGTGAGGCGCAAACTCACACACATACACAGACATGCACACACTACACAGATACACACACATTTACACATGCATTCACACACCACACAGATACACACACATTACACAGATAAACACACGCACACGCAAAAACAGACTCACAGCGCCAGGGACCCGGGTTCAATTCCCAGCTTGGGTCGTTGTCTGTGCGGAGTCTGCACATTCTCCCCGTGTCTGCGTGGGTTTCCTCTGGGTGCTCCGGTTTCCTCCCACAGTCCGAAAGACATGCTGGTTTGGGTGCATTGGCCGTGCTAAATTCTCCCTCAGTGTACCCGAACAGGCGCCGGAGTGTGGCGACTAGGGGATTTTCACAGTAACTTCACTGCAGTGTTAATGTAAGCCTACTTGTGACGCTAATAAAAAAATAAATAAACACACACAGAGACACATAGACACAGACACACACACACATAGAGGCAGACACACACATAGACACACACAGGTGGGTAAGAAGCTGCCATTTCATTCCCTCTAAACTATAGAGAAACTGATTTATATTCCGGTAACAGACGAGTGTGTTTTAAACACTGGGAGGTTTTAAATTGAACTATTTAATTCTGCATCCGGAACGTTTGCTGTGAGATTGAAGAGAACATTCACCAAGTCCACAAACACACTAAAGTGAAGGAACGCGATCATCGTTATAAAGCCGAGAGTAGCACCGAGAGAACGGAGAATATATATAATTAACAGCAATGTTAGGAACTAAACAAGTAACTTCTCACACCCACCTCTGAATGTAGCTCTGTGGTAAAGTCTGCAGGAATTACTGTGTCCTCTGAAATTGTGTCCCTTCATGTGTGACCCGTGCGGTGCGGGAATCCAGTTTATAACCAGCAGGCAGACCAGCCCAACACTCGCTCCTCCTGGGAGGGTCCAGCCTGAACCCTGTGCGAGACACAGAGCAGTGGCGAAGTCTCCATACTAACTCCACCCTCAACTGGAGGGGAAATCCTGTTCAATAGCCGGGGAGACCCAGGGCAGACACTGTCAGAGTGTCCCACCTGCCCCATCCCCTTAACAAAATCTAACCACAAACCCACCCAGATTACTGATCTCACTGAACGGGGGTCGCATCCCAAATAAACGTGTCATTTAAAATTAATAACTCACTCTTCTTACCAGGCAGATGAGGGAACAGGTAGATGTGGGGGAGAGGTGGATTGGATTTTATTTATTATTGTCACATCTATGAGTACACAGTGAAAAGTATTGTTTCTTGTGCACTATACAGACAAAGCATACCGATCATAGAGAAGGAAAGGAGAGAGTGAAGAATGTAATGATATGTAATGATTAGAAGATACAAAAGTCTGAGGTCACGTACCAACCGACTCAAGAACAGCTTCTTCCCTGCTGCTGTCAGACTTTTGAATGGACCTACCTCGCATTAAGTTGATCTTTCTCTACAACCTAGCTATGACTGTTCCACACTCTCTTCTTTCGTTCTCTATGTACAGTATGCTTTGTCTGTATAGCGTGCAAGGAACAATATTTTTCACTATATACTAATACATGTGGCAATAATAAACAAAATAAAATATTTTTTTTACAGTCATAGCAGTCAGCAGGGAAGTTCTTGAGTCGCTTGGTACGTGTTCTCAGACTTTTGTCTCTTTTTCCTGACGGAAGAAGGTGGAAGAGAGAATGTCCGGGGTGCATGGAGTCTTTAATTATGCTGGCTGCTTTTCCGAGGCAGCGGGAAGTGTAGACAGAGTCAATGGATGGGAGGCTGGTTTGAGTGATAGACTGGGCTTCATTCACAACCCTTTGTAGTTTCTTGCAGTCTTGGGCAGAGCAGGAGCCATACCAAGCTGTGATACAACCAGAAAGAATGCTTTCTGTGGTGCATCTGTAAAAGTTGGTGAGAGTTGTGGCCGACATGCCAAATTTCCTTAGTCTGAGAAAGTAGTGGCGTTAGTGGGCTTTCCTAACTATAGCATCTGCATGGAGGGACCAGGACAGGTAGTTGGTGATCTGGACGACTGAGAACTTGAAGCTCTCGGCCATTTTTACTTTGAGCCCATTGATGTAGACAGGGACATGTTCTCCTTTACGCTTCCTGAAGTCGATGACAATCTCCTTCATTTGTTGACATTGAGGGAGAGATTATTGTTGCTGCACCAGATCACCAGATTCTCTACCTCTTTCCGGTACTCTGTCTCATCATTGTTTGAGATCCGACCCACTATGGTGGTGTCATCAGCAAACCTGAAAATCGAATTGGAGGGGAATTTGGCCACACAGTCATAGGTGTATAAGGAGTATAGAAAGGGGCTGAGGACACAGCCTTGTGGGGCACTGGTGTTGAGGATGATAGTGAAGGAGGTGTTGTTGCCTATCCTTACTGATTGTGGTCTGTGAGTTCGGAAGTTCAGGATCCAGTCGCAGAGGGAGGAGCCGAGGCTCAGGCCATGGAGTTTGAAGATGGGTTTTGCAGGAATAATGGTGTTGAAGGCTGACCTGTAGTCAATAAATAGGAGTCTGACATAGGTGTCTTTGTTATCTAGATGTTCCAAGGTTGAGTGGAGGGCCAGGGAGATGACATCATCTGTGGACCTGATGTGGGGGACAGGCAGATGTGGGGGAGAGGTATGTGTGGGGGAGAGATAGGTGTGGGGAGGGGGAGTTATGGATGAGATGACCAGCTGTTCCAGGATTCAGAATGTTGCTGCAGGGATGAAATTTTCACCCTGATGTTTGGAAAGATATGATTCCCTGAAGAGCCCAAAATCAGTTCTATTCACTGGGATTGCTTTGGCAACTACAAATTCCTTCCTCCTAAATAAGAGGAGAATCTTGATCTCTTCTCCTTCCCTCTTCATGGCAAATGCTTGGCTCTGCACCAGGGCATAAAGAGAGAAATTGGAATTGCTGTCTTTCGTGCCGATATCTACATTTAATGTATTATTCTATTGGCTTCCCAGTGGATTCTGTTTAGGGTGAGCACAGGTTTCTGATAAGAATTACAAACTGTTCATAAACAGGCTGGAAAAACAGCACGTGTCAGATTATTTGATTTGATTTATTATTGTCACATGTATTAACACACAGGGAAAAATATTGTTTCTTGCGTGCTATATAGACAAAGCATACTGTTCATAGAGAAGGAAATGAGAGAGTGCAGAATGTAGTGTTACAGTCATAGCTAGGATGTAGAGAAAGATCAACTTAATGCAAGGTAAGTCCATTCAAAAGTCTGACAGCAGCAGGGAAGAAGCTGTTCTTGAATCGGTTGGTATGTGACCTCAGAATTTTGTGTCTTTTTCCTGATGGAAGAAGATGGAAGAGAGAATGTCCAGGATGTGTAGGGTCCTTAATTATGCTGGCTGCTTTACCGAGGCAGCGAGAAGTGTAGACAGAGTCAATGGTTGGGAGGCTGGTTTGTGTGATGGATTGGGCTACATTCATGACCTTTTGTAGTTCCTTGTGATCTTGGGCACAGCAGGAGCCATACCAAGCTGTGATACAACCAGAAAGAATGCTTTCTATGGTGCACCTGTAAAAGTTGGTGAGAGTCATAGCTGACATGCCAAATTTCCTTAGTCTTCTGAGAAAGTAGAGGCGTTGGTGAGCTTTCTTAACTAGAGTGTCGGCATTTGATCTTGCAGGTTGTGGTTTGAGGCAGGAACCATTGTGATAACAGACAGGGTGCATTGTAACTTGTACAATCCGATGGTTCTTTTATACTATGTAATAAAATTTTAATAAAAGGCATCAAATTGTTATTTTCTCCCAACTCTGTGCAAGGTACTGTTTGAAATGGAAGCAGATTCAACTGAACTTTCAAAATAAATTGGATAAATACTTGAATGAAATATAAACGAGGCTGAGGGGAAAGAGTGGGGTGTGACGGGGGGTGGGGGCTAGTGATTCTAATTGCATAGCTATTTCACAGAGCCAGTAAAGATGAGATGGGCCGAATGTCCTCCTCCCCGGTTGTAAGATTTCATGGGCATTTACCAGTTTGGTCGCCACTTAATAGCAAACTGAAATAAGGTTAAAAGGTTGATTTGAACCTCCCTCCTTAAGATAGTACTTCCCAAACAGTTTCCCAGTGAGAGCTCAGTTTAATGCTTTGGATGTTGTGTGCCCTGATGACGGACCTTTTATCTGTGGTGTGTGGGAGAGGGATAGTTCCTGACTGGGAAGTGAGGGGGTGGGGGGGCTGCAGTGAGGACAGTGGGGAGAATTGCTTCAACTTCAGACTTCTTATTTTTTTAAAGAAAATCCTAGCTTTTCACAGGTTTTTCTTTGCAGCAGCAATCAGGCCTCAGAGATCCGTTCATTTGACCACACCCAACATGAGATACAAAAGGCGAGGGTTTAAAGAGGCCTCACAGCTGTTAGCATTCAGCCCAAGCCCCACAGCAGTCATTGCTGCCTTGGAGTTCGTCACCTCAAAAATCTCGTCTCGTGACCCCCCCAGTGGGGTTCGCAACCATAGCTTGGGGTATCCTGTCTTAAGAGTTTCCCAGCCATGCAGACTCACATTGCACTACCTTTACGTAAATATATTCACATTTGCACAGTCCACAGAGGTTTAGCAATTCTTGTAGTCAGTGAATAGATGACACCCCTGGTCATCCAGACTCGAAACGTTGGCTCCATTCTCTCCCCACAGATGCTGTCAGACCTGCTGAGATTTTCCAGCATTTTCTGTTTTGTTTCAGATTCCAGCACTCACAGTATTTTTCTCTCACACCCCATTTTGCCTTTTCCATCTCAGGTTCCAGATTTTAATCATAGAAACTAGAAGCAGGAGTAGACCAATCGGCCCTTCAAAGCTGCTCTACCATTCATTTTGATCATGGTTAATCATCAAATTCAACATCCTGATCCCCCCTTCCCTCATATGCCTTGATCCCTATAGCCCAAAGAGCTATATCTAATTTCTTAGAATCCCTACAGAGCAGAAGGAGGCCATTCGGCCCAACGAGGCTGCACCGACAACAATCCCACCCAGGCCTTATCCTCATAACCTCATGGATTTACCCTGCTAATCCCCCTGACACAAAGGCTCAATTTAGCATGGCCAATCCACCTAACCCGCACATCTTTGGACTGTGGGAGGAAACCTGAGCATGAGGAAGAAACTCATGCAGACACGGGGAGAATGTGCAAACTCCGCACAGACTGTGACCCAAGCCGGGAATCTAACCCGGGTCCCTGGCGCTGTGAGGCAGCAGTGCTAACCACTGTGCCACTGTGCCACCCCTCTTAACATTTCTTCTTGAAATCTCACAATGATTTGGCCTCAACTGCTTTCTGTGGTAGCGAACTCCACAGATTCACCACTCTCTGGATGAAGAAATGTCTCCTCACATCAGTCCTAAAATGTTTTAATTTATGGTGTGCATTGAACAGGTTTTGGTACCGGAATTCCTGTAGTGAGGGACTCATTGAAGAATATTTGCTCTGTACCCCACTGCATGTTATATGATTCAGTTGCGGCTTTGCAAATATACTTCCAGTGGCAGACATGTTGGCAGCAGAGAGCCAAGATTGACAATAACTAACAAAAGAACCAGAGGCCACATGAGGAAATTTGTTTTATTTAATGCAGTGAGTTGTTGTGATCCAGAATATTCTGTTGAAATGGTGAAGGAAGCAGATTCAACAGTAACTTTCACAAAGAGAATTGGATACATATTTGAAGAAGGAAAGGAAATTGCAGAACTTTCAGGAAAAGAGTGGTGGACTGGGACTAATTAGATAACTCTTTCAAAGGGCTGGCACATACAAAGTGGGCTGAGTGACCATCTCTGCGCTATACAATTCTCTAATGCTCGGTTTTGTCAGCCTGGGGGAATGTGTCTACTCTTCTGACCAACACTGTCTAATCAATCCTGTTTTGCTCTTTCCATCTTTCTGAATCTGTATCTATCACTCTCTTTCTCCTATATTAATGCTTCCTCTATTTCTACCTATATAGGGGAGGCTATGGCCTAGTGGTATTGTTGCTAGACTATTAATCTAGCAACTCAGCTAATGTTCTGGGGATCCGGATTCAAATCCCGCCATGGCAAATGTTGGAATTTGAATTCAATAAAAAATGTCTGGAACTAAGAAACGACTGATGACCATAAAACCATTGTGGGCGGCACGATGGCACAGTGGTTAGCACTGCTGCTTCACAGCGCCAGGGTCCCAGGTTCAATTCCGGCCTCGGGTCACTGTCTGTGTAGAGTTTGCACATTCTCCCCGTGTCTGTGTGGGTTTTCTCCGGGTGCTCCGGTTTCCTCCCACAGTCCAAAGATGTGTGGGTTAGGTTGATTGGCCATGCTAAATTGTCCATTAGCATCAGGGGGATTAGCAGGTAAAATGCGTGGGGTTGCGGGAATAGTGCCTGGGTGGGATTGTGGTCGGTGCAGACTCAATGGGCCGAATGGCCTCCTTCTGCACTGTAGGGATTCTATGATTGTTGGAAAAACCCATCTGGTTCACTAATGTCCCTTTAGGGAAGGAAATCTGTCGTCCTTACCCGGTCTGGCCTATATGTGACTCCAGAGCCACAGCAATGTGGGTGGACTTTCAACCTCCCTCCAAGGGCCACTAGGGATGGGCAATAAATGCTGGCCCATGTTCCAGGAATTAATTTTTTAAAAATTCAAATGGTTCCGATGAAAGGCCATTGCCCTGAAATATTACCTCTTTCTCCCACTGCTGCAGGAGGATTTCCAGCATTTGTCTGTTTTTATTTCAGATTGTTGTATTGGTCTCCCCAAATTTCATACTCTGTTTCCCCTCACATCTCCATGAACCTGTCATTTAGTTGGAGTCCTGAAGTCTTGCTCCAATGACTGGCCTCTCTCTGTCTGGTTGACGATCTGACACTGTCCAGGTGTGTGACCAAGTCCCTGTGCAGGTGTGTCTGCTGCATAATCACTTAATACACAGACTATACAAAAAAAAGGAATTTTTATTCTAATATTTTGAGTCCATCACCCTGGACTGGGCTGAAACCTGACACACACTAACTTAAAGAGTAAATGATATTTACAGGATTTAGAATGTCGGATTATTTCAAACGCAGTGTTAGCCCTTCTCTCTGCTTCTCTGCAACATTTTGTTCCAAAGAACACGGTTTAGTTTGAACCAAGACCGCTCATCTGGAATTTTCGTGTGAAAGATCGTTATAGTTGTAACTGAAATGCCAGTGATCACAGCCATAATGTTCATGGTCGGTGGCTGGATAGAAAGAGCTTGAGACATTTCCCAGTCTCTGCAGGACTTGGGCATCGAACTGGTAGGTTAGCTTCCTGCGCACTTTCACAATCTCTCCTGTCCGGCTATAGTTCCTGAGGGCTCGGGCCATTTTCTGGTAGGTCATGGTCTTCCGATTGCCCTTCCTTCTGCCCCACATCTCCGCCACTTTCTCCTTGTTCTTGGAGATGAATTGGAAGATGCCGCTCTTCCTGTCCACCCACTGGATGCAGTCGGACATCTGGGAATCATGGAGAGATTCGCTCAGGAATTCATAAAGGCGCAGTCTCTTCCTGCCTGTAACAAAGAACAGCATGAGGGCATTGAAGAAGATCGGAGCCCCTGCTGCAGGGGCCATTGAACTGAACAGTGCGGGAACAACGGGGGGGGGGGGGGGGGGGGGGAGGACAAATTGCCCTTTACACTTGTGCTAACATCTGGATGAAGGAACTAAATGGCTCTGTGTTTAACACTGCTGTTAAATAATTCTGGAATGTTTTACACCAGTGCTGTAAGTTATAGGATCTACAGTGCAGAAGGAGGCCATTTGGCCCATCAAGCTTGAACAAAGAACAAAGAAAATTACAGCACAGAAACAGGCCCTTCGGCCCTCCAAGCCTGCACCGACCATGCTGCCCGACTTAACTAAAACCCCCTACCCTTCTGAGAACCATATCCCTCTATTCCCATCCTATTCATGTACTTGTCAAGACGCCCCTTAAAAGTCACTACCATATCCGCTTCCACTACCTCCCCCGGCAACGAATTCCAGGCACCCACTACTCTCTGTGTAAAATATCTGCCTCGTACATCTCCTTTAAACCTTACCCCTCGCACCTTAAACCTATGCCCCCCTAGTAATTGACTCTTCCACCCTGGGAAAAAGCTTCTGACTATCCACTCTGTCCATGCCTCTCATAATCTTGTAGACTTCTATCAGGTCTCCCCTCAACCTCCATCGCTCCAATGAGAACAAACCAAGTTTCGCCAACCTCTCCTCATAGCTAATGCCCTCCATACCAGGAAACATCCTGGTAAATCTTTTCTGTATCCTCTCCAAAGCCTCCACATCCTTCTGGTAGTGTGGCGACCAGAATTGAACACTATATTCCAAGTGCGGCCTAACTAAGGTTCTATAAAGCGTCAACATGACTTGCCAATTTTTAAACTCAATACCCTGGCCGATGAAGTCAAGCATGCCATATGCCTTCTTGACTACCTTCTCCACCTGCATTGCCACTTTCAGTGACCTGTGTACCTGTACACCCAGATCCCTTTGCCTATCAATACTCTTAAAGGTTCTGCCATTTACTGTATATTTCCTATCTGTATTAGACCTTCCAAAATGCATTACCTCACATTTGTCCGGATTAAACTCCATCTGCCATTTCTCCGCCCAAGTCTCCAACTGATCTATATCCTGCTGTATCCTCTGATGGTCCTCATCGCTATCTGCAAATCTACCAACCTTTGTGTCGTCCGCAAACTTACTAATCAATACAGTTACAGTTTCCTCCAAATCATTTATATATATTACAAACAGCAAAGGTCCCAGCACTGATCCTTGAGGAACACCACTTGTCACAGCCCTCCATTCAGAAACGCACCCTTCCACTGTCTTCTTTGACCTATCTATTGACCTATTGTTGTTGCACCAACAACAATCCCCCCCAGGTCCTGTCCTATCCCAGTAACCCCACATATTTACCCTCCTAATCCCCCTGACACCAAGGCAATTTATCATGCCCAGTCCACCGAACCCGTACATCATTGGACTGTGGGAGGAAACCGGAGCACCCGGAGGAAACCCACGCAGACACGGGGAGAATGTGCAAACTCCACACAGACAGTCACCCAAGGCTGGAATTGAACCCGGGTCCTGGGCACTATGAGGCAGCTGTGCTAACCACTGCGCTACCATGCCACTTGATAGCAAAACAGATAGTGGCGTAGTGTAATTGTCGCTGGACTAGTAATCCAGAGATCCAGGGTAATGTTTCTGGGGACCCAAGTTCAAATCGCACATGGCAAATGGTGAAATTTGAATTCAATTAAAATCTGGAATTAAAAATGTCTAATGATGACCATGAAACGATTGTCGGAAAAACCCATCAGGTTCACGAATGTCTTTTAGGGAAGGAAATCTGCCACCCTTACCTAGTCTGGGCTGCATGTGACTCCAGAGCCACAGGAATGTGGTTGACTCTTAACTAGCCTCTGAAATGGAAATAGTCCAGCGAGTCACTCAGTTCAAGGGCCATTAGGGAAGAGCAATAATCCCCAACCAGCGACACCCACAGCCCATGAACAAATATTAATAAAATTATCCTCGGGAAAATCCACCCGGGGCGTGAGCGATAAGGAAGTGGAAATAAGAAGACAAACCTTTTCCTTGCCTTGGGATAAATAAATCTTGAAGGTGGTTGTCTGGAAAATAACCGGGATTCTGGGACCCATTTTCATACATTACTTTGTTGCTCTCAAAGTTAAAATCCACCTGGAGGTATAAAAGTTAAGATCTTGTTAGAGTCATGAGATTAGATAGAATTCCCCATTCTGCTGCCCCTCACGTGGTTGTGACTTCACTTGGACAATGAGTTTTGAAAGGAGAAGTTCTTTGTCAGCTGACTCTGAAACATGCTTAACATTAAATATTTCTTTCTGAATATCTTCTTAAATACATCAGAATCTGACCTACACTGTTGCAAATGATAAAGAATCTACATTAATGGAGACTTGCCATTGCCTCAAGCACCCAATCACTGCTCAAAGTCAGCAACCAATTTGTTACACTTAAAGCTTCAATTCTGGCCTCGGGTGACTGCCCGTGTGGGGTTTGTGCATTCTCCCCGTATCTGTGTGGGTTTCCTCTAGGTGCTCTGGTTTCCTCCCACTGTCCAAAGATGTGGAAATGCTGACATTGGACTGAGCTGGGCACAGTAAAAAGTCTCAACACCAGGTTAAAGTCCGACAGGTTTATTTGGAACCGCAAGCTTTCGGAGTGCTGCTCCTTCATCAGGTGAGTGGAGAGGTAGGTTTTGTTTGTGAAAGCTACCTCTCCACTCACCTGATGAAGGAACAGCACCCCAAAAGCTTGTGATTCCAAATAAACCTGTCGGACTTTAACCTGGTGTTGTGAGACTTCTTGCACCGCCCAAAGATGTGCGGGTTAGGTTGATTGGCCATGCATTAATGTCAGATGGATTAGCAGGGTAAATATGTGGGGTTATTGGAATAGGGCCTGAATGGGATTGTTGTTGGTGCAGGCTCGATGGGCCGAAAGGCCTCCTTCTGCACTGTAGGGATTCTAAACTGCAATGAGACAAACCTTTGTTCCCCCTTGGATTTTGGTTGAGGGGTAAATGTTGACTCAGGCCACCAGGGTGACTTCCCCTGCTCTCCTTTGAGAACAGTCAGGAGCCCAAAGGTATACCCTTATCCCTAACGAGAAGGGAAAGAGCCACAGTTTAGTGTCATTTCCTGGGGAGAAGATACCTCCGACAGTGAAGTACGTGGCCTGATCATTATTGTGGGCAGAATGTACTTTTTATAAAACCATTTAAAATCACAGAGGAAAAAATGTAAAAGTTTGATGAAGTCTCAATCTGGAACCTTAACTCTATTGTTCTCTCCACAGATACTGACTCACCTCCTGAGTGTTTCCACTATTATGTTTTGATTAAAGTAAATGGACAATATCTGGACTAAAATAGGGAACACTGCAATGCCACATTGTTTACAAGTATTGTGAGAAATATTTCCAGCTTCTTTGTTGGACTGTCAACTTTGTCATTTTAGCTTGCAATTCCTGTAGGCTGGTCTTTTACTTAGTGGTGGGTGGGGTGGGGGAAGGGGGGGAGTGCATTATGAAAGACTCACGTTATTATTGTGCCCAATCACAACTTTCAGAAATGACCCAAAGTCTTCCACGAATATTGAGGTAGTTTGTAATTGAAGCAAACTGAGCAGCCATCTTGTGTACAGCAGGATCCCACAACTAGATGAAGAATGGCCAGTTTGCTGGAGGAGTCACTCTGGCCATATCATTTCTTCTTCAAGTGCCATGGGATCCTGAACACTCGCCTGAGCCATTGGAACTGGCAGACACAGGGCTTCGATATATCATACAGCTACATCGGTTCTCCAGCACAGAAACAGGCCATTCAATTCAACTGGCATTAATGCTTCACGCTTCCTCCCACCCCCTTTTCATTTAACCCCCATTAACGTACTCTTCTATTCCAGTGGTGGGCAATCTGCTGCCCAGGGGCCACATGTGGCCCATCTGGGTTCTCAGTGCGGCCACACGGGACATAGTGTTGACCGGTGCCCAGGTGCAGGGTTGCCACATTCCCCTGGCTTCTGTCCGTGTAGTTTTTTTCCTGCTAGGTGACTGAAGTGATTTGCACATAAAGCAAGGGTAAGTGAAGAGAGGTGTATACTGATTGTTTACAAGGGACGGCACGGTGGCACAGTGCTTAGCACTGCTGCCTTACAGCGCCAGGGATCTGTGTTCAATTCTGGCCTCTTGTCACTGTGTGGAGTTTTCACGCTTTCCCCGTGTTTCCTCCGGGTGCTCCGGTTTCCTCCCACAGTCCAAAGATGTGTGGGTTAGGTGGATTGGCCATGCTAAATTGCCCCTTCGTGTCAAGAGGATTAGAGGGGTAAATATGTGGGGTTACAGGGATGGGACCTGGGTGGGATTGTTGTCAGTGCAGGTTCGATGAGCCAAATGGCCTCCTTCTGCACTGTAGATTCTATGATTCTGTAACATTGACTGTGAGAGCCGTGCGCTCCCTCTGTGTCCAAAGTATCCATATTTATTGTTTATACTATTTGAAGTTGATGACAGTTCTATTAATATATAAATGATTAAACGTTTTCTATAACCCTTTATGAAGTATTCAGTGCATTAAATGTATTTAACCTTATTCACAGGGTCATGTTTAGTGAATAAGTCTGATTTCAATCTTGCCACTCACTGAGATGAAGGAGGGTCACTCACGCAGCCCACTCAGTATCTAAGGTTGCCCATCACTGGTCTATTCCTTTCACCCTCAGCTGTTTGTCTGGCTTTCCCCCAAGCTATTTGCCTCACCAATTCATTGTTGTTGTGAGTTCAACATTCTCAATACTCTGGGTAAAGGAGTTTTTCCTGAGCTCCCTGTCGGATTTATTTGTGACTAATATTTCCGATAAGTACTGCGGATGCTGGAATCTGAAACAAAAACAGAAAATGCTGGAAAATCTCAGCAGTTCTGACAGCATGGAGTCCATGTGACCTCTTAAGAACTGACAGCTCTGAAGAAGTCATACGGACTCCACAGATGCTGCCAGACCCATAGCCCATCTCGTCTGTGCCAGCTCGCTGAATGAGCAACTGACCTCGTCCCATTCTCCCGCCTTCTCCCCGTAACCCTGCACATTCTTCCTTTTGAGATAATAGCCTGACGCCTTTTCCACAGCCTCGATTGAACCTGCCTCCACCACACTCAGACAGTACACTCCAGACCCTACCTAATCACTGTGTGAAAAGACTTTTTCTCACATCACCTTTGCTTTTTTTACCAATTACCTTAAATCTGTGCCTCTCGTTCCCAATCCTTTCACCAATGGGAACAGTTTCTTCCTATTTACCCTGTCCAGACCCCTCTTGATTTTGAACACCTCGATCAAATCTCCTCTCACGATTTTCTCAAATCTTTCTCTAAGGAAAACTGTCCTAACCTCTCCAACCAATCTTCACAACGAAAGTTCCTCACCCCTGGAACCATTCTTGTGAATCAGAAGCATAAAGACATCTTCAGATTATAAACTATTCACAAGCACACAGAGATCAAGCAACATCTTGTGTTAGTCTCTCTTAGTCCCAGTTACTGCTTAATCCCAAATCCTTTTACTCCATGATTCCTTTAAGGAATCAGAAGGAGGCCATTCAGCTCTTCATGTCTCCTGCTATCTCTTACAAAGAGTTATCCAATTCATCCCATTCCTTGTTCTTTCCCCATAACAAACCCCATCTCCCCCCACGTTCAAATTATTTATCTAATTCCCTTTTGAAAGTTTCTATTGAACCAACTTCCACAATCCTTTCAGGCGGCACATTCCAGATCACAAAAAGTCACTGTTTGAAAAGGAAAGCCTCAGCTTTACTATAAAGAGTAATTAACAATGAGTTATCCCCCCATACATTCAGTCACATACATCTTTGTCCCTCAGTGCCCAGTTTTTGAACTTACAGTGTCCTGCAAATGTTGGGTGTGGACATTCAGAGGGCAGTAAGGGGCAGGACCAGTCTCTTGATAATGCTGGAAGTTGTACATCGAGAGTGGAGGACCTTAACAAGAAGGAGAGAGGTTATAGAAAAGCATATGGATAAATAAGCTCACAGTGACTGATTCCGAGTCTGGAGGGATGGAGTAAGATACTTGCTTGGCAGATACTGGAGATTCGGGTCCTGTCGAAACTGGGCCGAGTGATGTTGATGTTGTATCACCTCAAAGGCATCATTAAACAGAGGGGTGTAATTATCTTGCGTGCAGCAACTCTGGCAAAAAATTTCAAATAATTATACTTAGAGCGACACTTTCAAACACTTTAGTAACGGTGCAAAACATACAGAGATTTACAAGTTCTCTTACCATGCTTAATGTGCAATAATGGGAACCTGTAAAATTAAAAAAAAGATTAGCTGAGCGCTTCCATCTATGCCAGTTCAGACAGGACACTAATTCATTCTGCACTGGAACGGGAAGATTGGGCGCAGGGATTGAGTGAGGATGGTTCTGAACCCCCTCCAGGTGTGACTCACCTGTCTAACTCCCCAGACTCTGAGCCCTGCCGTCTGGAAGCATTTTAAGTAGTCCAGTTTGACTCCCTGGCAGCCTGCCCTGCGTCAGGCTGTTATTTGATCCCTCGAGTTCGGCGCTACACATCCATCCATTCAATTTTCTCTGAATGCCGACAAGGAATTAAGAACACAAAAATCTGGGACGGCCCTTAAATACGTTTAACTAGTGGTAGGGAATTTTTTTCTGGTGTAGTGTTACTTCCTCCTCCGTAGAAATGGTGAGCTTTATTCATGGACCGCAAAGTCGGCCTCGGTGACTTTTACAAATCATCCCCTTATTGAGTCAAATAAATTTCCTCCCCCCACCCCTCCCCACCCCTCCCCAGACTAGCAGCACACAGTCTCCTGTCCAACTCTGGCCCTGGGCAGTTCAGGACTGAGCAGACAGCACCCACATTTCTAATCACATCTTCTTTTCAAGTTCAGGCTGTTTCATAGAATCCCTACAGTGCAGAAAGAGGCCATTCGACCCATCGAATCTGTACCGACTCTCTGACAGAGTATCTTACCCAGGATATCTTCCCTCCCAGTCACCCCACATATTTACCATGGCCAATCCACCTAACTTACACATCTTTGGACACTAAGGGTCAACTTACTATGGCCAATCCATCTAACCTATGCATCTTTGGACACTAAGGGTCAATTTACCATGGCCAATTCAGTTAACCTACACATCGTTGGACACTGAGGGGCAATTTAGCATGGCCAATCCACCTAACCTGCACATCTTTGGAGTGTGGGAGGAAACTGGAGCACCCGGAGGAAACCCACGCAGACATGGGGAGAACGTGCAGACTCCGCGCAGACTATCACCCGAGGCTGGAATTGAACTCGGGTCCCTGGGGCTGTGAGGCAGCAGTGCTAGTCACCGTGGATGGCACGGTAGCACAGTGGTTAGCACTGCTGCTTCACAGCTCCAGGGACCTGGGTTCGATTCCCGGTTTGGGTCACTGTCTGTGTGGAGTTTGCGCATTCTCCTCGTGCCTGCGTGGGTTTCCTCCGGGTGCTCTGGTTTCCTCCCACAGTCCAAAGATGTGTGAGTTAGGTCGATTGGCTATGCTAAAAAAATTGCCCCTTAGAATCCTGAGCTGCGTAGGTTAGAGGGATTAGCAGGTAAATATGTTGGGATATGGGGGTAGGGCCTGGGTGGGATTGTGGTCGGTGCAGACTCGATGGGCCAAATGGCCTCTTTCTGCACTGTAGGGTTTCTATGATTCTGTGCCACTGTGTTCATTTGTCTTTTTTTATAGAAAATGTGTACAGTCAAAAGTCAAAAATAAAAATGCTAGCGAGGAATCACATTCTCTAATTAAGGTAGCAAAACCATTCATGGAGACATTTGTCTGTGTGAACGATGAATTCTGTATGAGTTAGAATTTCATTTTGTCCTGACCAGGTACAACACATTCCCAGAGAGCTGGGGCGGAGATTGACTGGGTTGGATTTTTCCTGATCCTTGTGTATAGGACATAGCGGGGCAATTTTCCACATTGCCGGGTAGATGCCAGTGTTGTAGCTGTCCTGGAACAGCTTGGCTATGGGAGCGGCAAGTCTGGAGTACAAGTCTTCAGTACTATTGTCAGAATGTTGTCAGGGCCCATTGCCTTTGCAGCATCCAGTGCCTTCAACTCTTTCTTCATATCATGCTGAGTGAATCAAAGTAGCTGAAGACTGGCATCTGTCATGCTGGGGACTTCTGGAGGTGACGAGTTGGATCATCCACTCGGCACTTCTGGCTGAAGATTGCTGCGAATGCTTCAGCCTTATCTTTTGCACTGATGTGCTGGACTCCTCCATCATTGAGGACGGGGATATTTGTGGAGCCTCCTCCTCCAGTGAGTTGTTTAATTGTCCACCACCGCTCACGACTGGATGTGGCAGGACTGCAGAGCTTAGCTTTGATCCTTTGGTTGTGGGATTGCTTAGGTCTGTCTATCACTTGCTGCTTATGTTTGGCATGTGAATAGTCATGTGTTGTAGCTTCACCAGGTTGGCACTTCATTTTTAGGTATGCCTGGTGTTGCTCGAAGTATGCCTTCCAGCACTCTTCATTGAACCAGGGTTAATTTCCTGGTTTGATGGTGGTGGTGGAGTGTGGGATATGTGGGCCATGAGATTACAGAAGACAAAGATGTGCGGGTTAGGTTGATTGGCCAGGTTAAAAATTGCCCCTTAGAGTCCTGGGATGCATAGGTTAGAGGGATTAGCGGGTAAATATGTGGGGGTAGGGCCTGGGTGGGATTGTGGTCGGTGCAGACTCGATGGGCCAAATGGCCTCCTTCTGCACTGTAGGGTTTCTATGATTTCTATGATCTATGAGATTGAGATAGAATACAGTTCTGCTGCTGATGGCCCATACACCCTCATGGGTGCCAAGTTTGGAGGTGTGTTTGTGTTTTTTTATTGTTGCTTATTTTGTTCCTCTGGTTTGCCCCAATACACCCCACCACCACCTGTCCATTGTTTTTCAATTTAGCTTCTACTGACCTTTGTTCTCCTGTTAACACTCAGTCTGATACCTTACCTTCCAGCCACTATCAGCACATCTTCAATCCCTGATGTCAGCATTAACACCCCCTTTGTCTTATGTCCATCTTTGTCAAGCTCTCCTTAGCTCCAACCTATCCCTGACCTTTCATTCTGCCCCACCCACCTCTGCAATTATATAATTCATTGCATTTTTATCCCTCTTCAGTTCTGTGGAAAGGTCACATGGACTTGAAACATTAACCAAAAGGGAAAAAAACGCTGGAAAATCTCAGCAGGTCTGGCAGCATCTGTAAGGAGAGAAAAGAGCTGACATTTCGAGTCAGATGACCCCTTGACAAAGCTAAAGGTATAGAATGGCCATTGACACCCTTTATTCTCTCTGTGGACAGCCATTAGCAGTATTTTCCCCTGGTTTCTGTGGCTATGACTCATCTTTCATTCCCTCCCCTTGCAGTATAAATATCTCCCACTTTCTGTGCCTTTTAGCTTTGACAAAGGGTCACCTGGACTTGAAACGTCAGCTCTTTTCTCTCCTTACGGACGCTGCCAGACTTGCTGAGATTTTCCAGCATTTTCTCTTTTGGTTTCAGATTCCAGCATCCGCAGTAATTTGCTTTTATGACTTAAAACATTAACTCTCTTTCTCCCTCCACAGATGCTGCCAGATTTGCTGAGATTTTCCAACATTTTCTGTTTTTATTTCAGATTTCCAGCACCAGCAGTATTTGACTTTTATTTGAAATCTCTCTGATCTCGCATGGTGAGATTGTCAGATAACATGATGGAAGGTGTCCTTAATGTGAGGGCAGGACTTTGTCTCCACAAGGACAGTGTGGTGGTCACACTTACTAACACTATCATCACAGAATAACAGTAAGAAGTCTCACAACACCAGGTTAAAGTCCAACAGGTTTATTTGGTAGCAAAAGCCACGAGCTTTCGGAGCGCTGCTCCTTCGTCAGGTAAGTGGGAGATCTGTTCACAAACAGGGCATATAAAGACACAAACTCAATTTACAAAATAATGGTTGGAATGCGAGTCTTTACAGGTAATCAAGTCTTAAAGGTACAGACAATGTGAGTGGAGAGAGGGTTAAGCACAGGTTAAAGAGATGTGTATTGTCTCCAGACAAGGCAGTTAGTGAGATTTTGCAAGCCCAGGCAAGTCGTGGGGGTTACAGATAGTGTGACATGAACCCAAGATCCCGGTTGAGGCCGTCCTCATGTGTGCGGAACTTGGCTATCAGTCTCTGCGACTCTGCATTGTCGTGTGTCGTGAAGGCCGCCTTGGAGAACACTTACCCGAAGATCAGAGGCCGAATGCCCGTGACTGCTGAAGTGTTCCCCAACAGGAAGAGAACACTCTTGCCTGGTGATTGTCGAGCGGTGTTCATTCATCCATTGTCGTAGTGTCTGCATAGTTTCCCCAATGTACCATGCCTCGGGACATCCTTTCCTGCCAGTTCCATCCCACCATCAGACTCACCATGGACTACTCTCCGGAATCGGTTGCATTCTTGGACACATGCATTTCCATTAAGGACGGTCACCTCAGCACTTCACTGCACCGCAAGCCCACGGATAACCTCACAATGCTCCACTTCTGCAGCTTCCACCCTAAACACGTTAAAGAAGCCATCCCCTACGGACAAGCCCTCCGTATACACAGGATCTGCTCGGATGAGGAGGATCGCAACAGACACCTCCAGACACTGAAAGATGCCCTCATAAGAACAGGATATGGCGCTAGACTCATCGATCGACAGTTCCGACGCGCCACAGCGAAAAACCGCACCGACCTCCTCAGAAGACAAACATGGGACACGGTGGACAGAGTACCCTTCGTTGTCCAGTACTTCCCCGGAGCGGAGAAGCTACGACATCTTCTCCGGAGCCTTCAACATGTCATCGATGAAGACGAACATCTCGCCAAGGCCATCCCCACACCCCCACTTCTTGCCTTCAAACAACCGCACAATCTCAAACAGACCATTGTCCGCAGCAAACTACTCAGCCTTCAGGAGAACAGTGACCACGACACCACACAACCCTGCCACAGCAACCTCTGCAAGACGTGCCGGATCATCGACACAGATGCCATCATCTCACGTGAGAACACCATCCACCAGGTACACGGTACATACTCTTGCAACTCGGCCAACGTTGTCTACCTGATACGCTGCAGGAAAGGATGTCCCGAGGCATGGTACATTGGGGAGACCATGCAGACGCGACGACAACGGATGAATGAACACCGCTCAACAATCACCAGGCAAGACTGTTCTCTTCCTGTTGGGGAGCACTTCAGCGGTCACAGGCATTCGGTCTCTGATCTTCAGGTAAGCGTTCTCCAAGGCGGCCTTCATGAGACACAACATGCAGAGTCGCTGAGCAGCGATTGATAGCCAAGTTCCGCACACATGAGGACGGCCTCAACCGGGATCTTGGGTTCATGCCACACTATGACAGGGCGGCACGGTAGTGCAGTGGTTAGCACTGCTGCTTCACAGCTCCAGGGTCCCGGGTTCGATTCCCGGCTCGGGTCACTGTCTGTGTGGAGTTTGCACATTCTCCTCGTGTCTGCGTGGGTTTCCTCCGGGTGCTCCGGTTTCCCCCCACAGTCCAAAGATGTGCGGGTTAGGTTGATTGGCCAGGTTAAAAATTGCCCCTTAGAATCCTGAGATGCGTAGGTTAGAGGGCTTAGCGGGGTAAATATGTGGGGGTAGGGCCTGGGTGGGATTGTGGTCGGTGCAGACTCGATGGGCCGAATGGCCTCCTTCTGCACTGTAGGGTTTCTATGATTTCTATTTCTATGACTATCTGTAACCCCCACGACTTGCCTGGGCTTGCAAAATCTCACTAACTGTCTTGTCTGGAGACAATACACATCTCTTTAACCTGTGCTTAACCCTCTCTCCACTCACATTGTCTGTACCTTTAAGACTTGGTTACCTGTAAAGACGCGCATTCCAACCATTATTTTATAAATTGAGTTTGTGTCTTTATATGCCCCGTTTGTGAACAGAACACCCACTTACCTGACGAAGGAGCAGTGCTCCGAAAGCTAGTGGCTTTTGCTACCAAATAAACCTGTTGGACTTTAACCTGGTGGTGTGAGTCTTCTTGCTGTGTTTACTCCAGTCCAACACCGGCATCTCCACATCATGATTACAGAATAACGCAGAGATGATTCAGTTTTCAATCCAAATATGTTTATTTATAGACCTTTAAAACATCTCAGAACCTACAGGATTTTTCTTCATGCAGGAAGTTTCAGTCCTTCTGAAATATTCTCAAATTCCTTAACCCTCTAGTTTCCTGCATAACTTAAGCAATAAACAAGGATCAGTGAACAGGATAACAATTAAATTCGAATCAATCAAATGATTGAATATTATAGCTGGAGTTGTCACCCTTTGGATGACATGAGAAACTGATTCTCTATCTGCCCTTTGATGTTGCATTTAAAAGATCTCATTGCACTATTTAAAAAAGCGATGGGGAATGTTTCCAGATTTCTGGCCAATGTTCAATTTGATTTGATTTGATTTATTATTGTCACATGTTTTAGGATACAGTGAAAAGTGTTGTTCCTTGCGCATTACAGACAAAACATACCGTTCATAGAGTACATTGGGGAGAAGGAAAGGAGAGAGTGCAGAATGTAGTGTTGCAGTCATAGCTAGGGTGCCATGATGTGGAGTTGCTAGGGTGTAGAGAAAGATCAACTTAATATAAGACAGGTCCATTCAAAAGTCTGATGGCAGCAGGGAAGAATCTGTTCTTGAGTTGGTTGGTACACGAACTTAGATTTTGTTATCTTTTTCCCAATGTAAGAAGATGGAAGAGAAAATGTCTGGGGTGCATGGGATCCTTAATTATGCTGGCTGCTTTTCCGAGGCAGCGGGAAGGTGTAGATGGAGTCAATGGATGGGAGGCTGGTTTGAGTGATGGATTGGGCTACGTTCACAACCCTTTGTAGTTTCTTGTGGTCTTGGTCAGAGCAGGAGCCATACCAAGCTGCAATAAATCCGGAAAGGATGCTTTCTACAGTGCATCTGCAAAAATTGGTGAGAGTCGTAGTGAATATGCTAAATTTCCTTAGCCTCCTGAGAAAGTAGAGGCGTTGGTGGGGCTTTCTTAACTATAGCGTCAACGTGGAGGGACCAGGACAGGTTGCTGGTGATCTAGAAACTTGAATCTCTCAACCATTTTCACTTTGTCCCCATTGATATAGACAGGGGCATGTCCTCCACTGTGCTTCCTGAAGCCGATGACTATCTCTTTTGTTTTGTTGGCTGTGTGGGAGAGATTATTGTTGTTGCCATTTCACCAGGTTGTCTATCTTTCTCCTGTACTCCGTCTCATCATTGTTTGAGATCCGACCCACTACGGTGGTGTCAACAGCAAACTTGAAAATGGAGGTTGAGCAGAATTTGGCCACGCAGTCCCTTATTCATCCCTTAACCAATATCTAAAACAAACTATTTGGTCATTGTTTCATTCAGATGGCACAGTGATTAGCTGGGTTCAAATCCCGGCTTGGGTCACTATCTGTGCGGAGGTTGCACGTTCTCCCCGTGTCTGTGTGGGTTTCCTCCGGGTGCTCCGGTTTCCTCCCAAACTCCAAAGATGCGCGGGTTAGGTTGATTGGTCCTGCTAAATTGCCCCGTAGTGTCCTGGGTTGCATAGGTTAGAGGGATTAGCGGGGTAAATATGTGGGGTTACAGGGATAAGGCCTGGGTGGGACTGTTGTCGGTGCAGGCTCGATGGGCCGGATTGTAGGGTTTCTTTCTATCCTGTTTGTCAGACCTTGCTGCCAGATTGATTGCCGTATTTCCTACAAAAGTGACTTTACTTCAAAACTACTTCATCTACTGGAAAGCACTTGAGGTGACCTGAGGTCACGAAAAGTGCTGTAGAAGTACAAAATTGTTTTTTCGAGCATTCCAGTCTCAGTTTCCTATGAAGGCTTCCAGTGTGCAAGTGGTTTATTGCATTTATCTGCTTAACAGTAACAAGACCACATAAGTCATTCTATATGAAGTACTTCTTATAATTGACTAATTCAGCTAGACCGTAACTTAAGTGGTTTAGGATATACAAACCATAACTTCCTTAGGTGGATTCTGTTTTAAAATCTATCCATTTCTGGTGAGACTTATGGTCAGAAAGTTACCCGGGGTTCCAAGGTTTAGATTGTGAGGCGAGACTAACCAGGCTTGCGTTCTCTGAAACAGTGAAGTTTGAGGGGTGATTGGTTTAAGATTTTGCAAAGGATTGTTAGAGTGGATAGAGAGAAAGGTTTACTACTGGTGAAGGAGCCTAGGATAAAGAGACACAATCTCAAAATGAGAGTCAGGTCATTCTGTAGAGAAGATAGGAAAAAACTTATCCACAACAAAAGGATGGCAGAAGTGTGGAACTCTCTCTCCCATAAGAAGCAGCCGGTTCTTGCTCAGTAAAACATTTGAAATCTGCGAGTGATATATTTTTGCTCGCCAAGGATATTGAAGAATATAAGACCATAAGACCATAAGACATAGGAGCGGAAGTAAGGCCATTCGGCCCATCGAGTCCACTCCACCATTCAATCATGGTTGATTTCAACTCCATTTACTCGCCCTCTCCCCATAGCCCTTAATTCCTCGAGAAATCAAGAATTTATCAATTTCTGTCTTGAAGACGCTCAACGTCTCGGCCTCCACAGCCCTCTGTGGCAATGAATTCCACAGACCCACCACTCTCTGGCTGAAGAAATTTCTCCTCATCTCTGTTCTAAAGTGACTCCCTTTTATTCTAAGGCTGTGCCCCCGCGTCCTAGTCTCCCCTGTTAATGGAAACAACTTCCCTACGTCCATCCTATCTAAGCCGTTCATTATCTTGTAAGTTTCTATCAGGTCTCCCCTCAACCTCCTAAACTCCAATGAATATAATCCCACGATCCTCAGACGTTCATCGTATGTCAGGCCTACCATTCCTGGGATCATCCGTGTGAATCTCCGCTGGACCCGCTCCAGTGCCAGTATGTCCTTCCTGAGGTGTGGGGCCCAAAATTGCTCACAGTACTCCAAATGGGGCCTAACCAGTGCTTTATAAAGCCTCAGAAGTACATCCCTGCTTTTGTATTCCAAGCCTCTTGAGATAAATGACAACATTACATTTGCTTTCTTAATTACGGACTCAACCTGCAAGTTTACCTTTAGAGAATCCTGGACTAGGACTCCCAAGTCCCTTTGCACTTTAGCATTATGAATTTTGTCACCGTTTAGAAAATAGTCCATGCCTCTATTCTTTTTTCCAAAGTGTACGACCTCGCACTTGCCCACGTTGAATTTCATCAGCCACTTCTTGGACCACTCTCCGAAACTGTCTAAATCTTTCTGCAGCCTCCCCACCTCCTCAATACTACCTGCCCCTCCACCTATCTTTGTATCATCGGCAAACTTGGCCAGAATGCTCCCAGTCCCGTCATCCAGATCGTCAATATATAAAGAGAACAGCTGTGGCCCCAACACTGAACCCTGCGGGACACCACTTGTCACCGGTTGCCATTCTGAGAAAGAACCTTTTATCCCAACTCTCTGCCTTCTGTCTGACAGCCAATCGTCAATCCATGTTAGTACCTTGCCTCGAATACCATGGGCCCTTATTTTACTCAGCAGTCTCCCGTGAGGCACCTTGTCAAAGGCCTTTTGGAAGTCAAGATAGATAACATCCATTGGCTCTCCTTGGTCTAACCTATTTGTTATCTCTTCAAAGAACTCTAACAGGTTTGTCAGGCACGACCTCCCCTTACTAAATCCATGCTGACTTGTCCTAATCCGACCCTGCACTTCCAAGAATTTAGAAATCTCATCCTTAACGATGGATTCTAGAATTTTGCCAACAACTGAGGTTAGGCTAATTGGCCTATAATTTTCCATCTTTTTTCTTGTTCCCTTCTTGAACAGTGGGGTTACAACAGCGATTTTCCAATCCTCTGGGACTTTCCCTGACTCCAGTGACTTTTGAAAGATCATAACTAACGCCTCCACTATTTCTTCAGCTATCTCCTTTAGAACTCTAGGATGTAGCCCATCTGGGCCCGGAGATTTATCAATTTTCAGACCTTTTAGTTTCTCTAGCACTTTCTCCTTTGTGATGGCAACCATATTCAACTCTGCCCCCTGACTTTCCTGAATTGTTGGGATATTACTCATGTCTTCTACTGTGAAGACTGACGCAAGGTGGTGGATGCAGTTGAGATATAGATCAGACATCATCCCATTGAATGGTAGAATAGACTTGAGGGGCTGAAGGGTCTGTTCCGGCTCTTATATTCCTATGTATGCACCCCATTAAGAAGATAATACTATCGTAGTCCCAGAAAACGCCGTGAAACAGGTTATCAAGCTGCAAAAATGGTAGGCGATCAGAATGGGAGAGAATCCTGGTTAGCTGTGGTGTTTTTTATTCATTCGTGGGACGTAGGCATCGCTGCCTGGCCAGCATTTATTTGCTACCAAATAAACCTGTTGGACTTTAACCTGGTGTTGTGAGACTTCTTACTGTGCTTACCCCAGTCCAACGCCGGCATCTCCACATCAGCATTTATTGCTCATCCCTAGTTGCCCTTGAGAAGGTGGTGGTGAGCTGCCTTCTTGAGCAATTGATACAACTGAATGGCTTGCTAGGCCATTTAAGAGGGCAGTTGAGAGTCAACCACATTGCTGTGGCTCTGGAGTCACAATGAACACTTAACAATTTATTTATTTAATTAACAGGGAACTTTAACTAAACAAGTAATATACTGAATAAAATAAGATTCTACTGGAATGCTGTTCAAATAAATACAATATCCATTCATTAACCAAAAAAATCATTATAGAATTCAGTCACTCTCAAAAATACAACCAGGTTTGTGGTTTTTGGAATCTTTTGGAATTCCTCTGTTGATTCCTCTGTCCGTAAGTTCTTTCTGATTTGGTACCTTTCACTAGTTAGATGGTATGTTCTCTTAAGAGATATCTGAAGCTGGCAGAGTTGAGAGCTGCTCTCTCCCTCTCGAGGCCTGAGAGGTGGCAGTCCTCCTGTTTCTCTCCTGTTTCTTCCCTCCTGCACTCTCTTTTATACCTGTGATGACCTATCAATTTTCCTACAATAGGATTGGTCTGATGTTGTCAACACCATCAAACTCAAATCTTGTAGGTTCTTGGTAGCTGAGTGCCTGTTTTAAATTGATTGGACTAAATTTAAAAAAAACCAGGTTGTCTTGTCAAGACGACTGCTTGACTTTTTGATACGAATGTTTCAGTTTGGACTCTGGATGTATTTTGCATTTTAAACCTCCAAGTGCTGAAACAAACACCAGCTTTTAAAGGGACAACTCAATGTTTTCCCTCCAGTGTTTTTACAATTTTTTACATCTTTACCAACATCAGATTCCAACTTCACAAACTCAGCTTTGCAACACCATAGCTCCAGGTTACAACCTTCACGTAAAAGTGCAGGTTGTCACATGAACTGTAATACAATACCATCAAGGCACGTGGGGCAAAGGTTAGTGAATGAAGTTATGGTATAGGTTAACAATGATGGTATAGATGGTTGAGCAGGGGGGAGCTAAATGACCCCCTCCTGTTCCCATGTCTCTGCGATGGGAATCATTTGATAGATTACAGAAGGGGGGCCATTGTACCCATGTCAGCTCTTTTAACATTGCCAAGATTGTGACAGGAACTCCAGCCCTACAAAAAGCAATTCATGAGCAGTTTACAAAACCCATCAATAAGATTTGGGAATCTATTCGCTTTTGGGAGTTCAGTTTTGTGGAGAGATTAGCGAAGCCAGTGTTGTTCTCCAAGGAACGGAGAAAGAGATTTCAGGAGTGGAAAATTCAGGAACTTTGGTTGTCCCTCACTTCCAAGATCAGTTAAACATGGACAATAAATGAGGGAGTTAAATCAGGAAACAACCAAAGCTGCAGGATTGTCATCTGAACCTATTCATTTCACTAATGTTCTTTGGTGAAAGGAACCTCCTTGGTCTGCCCTGCAGGTAACTCCAGTTCCACATTATGTGAATGACTCCCAATGCTATGATCATTATTAACAGAAGTAAAATAACAGCAATGAAGAAAATAATGGCATTGAAGAGCGGCAGTTCTTCTGGATCAGATGGTTGCCATCCCAAGAGTTTAAAGGAACATTACGGATGTCCGAACTATAACCTTCCAAGGTTCTCTCAATTTCTCTAGATTGGAAAATTATAAATGTCACTCCAATATCAAAGAAAGCTTAGAGAGGGAAAACAGGGAATTATGGTTTACCTAACATCTATTGTCAGGAAATTACTAGAGTCTATAGTTAAAGGTAGAGTGACTGAACACCTTGAAAATTTTCAGCTGATCTGAAAGAGCCAGTTGAAAATTTTGAATTTGGAAAGGATTGTGAATCTGATTGAATGTTTTGAAGAGGAACGGTTGAGGACTCTGGGTCTGTACTCGTTGGAGTTTAGAAGGATGAGGGGGGATCTTATTGAAATTTACAGGATACTGCGAGGCCTGGACAGAGTGGACCTGGAGAGGATGTTTCCACCAGTAGGAAAATCTAGAACCAGAGGCACAACCTCAGGCTAAAGAGACGATCCTTTAAAACAGAGATGAGGAGGAATTTCTTCAGCCAGAGAGTGCTGAATCTGTGGAACTCTTTGCCGCAGAAGGCTGTGGAGGCCAGGTCATTGAGTGTCTTTAAAACAAAGCTAGATAGGCTCTTGATTAATAAGGGGATCGGGGCTATGGGGAAAAGGCAGGAGAATGGGGATGAGAAAAATATCAGCTGTGATTGAATGGTGGAGCAGACTCGATGGGCCGAGTGGCCTAATTCTGCTCCTATGTCTTATGGTCTAGTTGACTTGTTATCTATATTGTCTTCAAGAAGACATTCAATAAGGTCCCTCAGAAGAGACTGTTAGCTAAAGTTGAAGCTCATGGAATTGAGGTCAAATTGTTGATCTGGCTAAACAGCAGGAAGAGTTTAAACAACACCAGGTTAAAGTCCAACAGGTTTATTTGGTAGCAAATACCATTAGCTTTCAGAGTTCCGCTCCTTCGTCAGATGGAGTGGAAATCTGCTCTCAAACAGGGCACAGAGACACAAAATCAAGTTACAGAATACTGATTAGAATGCGAATCCCTACAGCCAGCCAGATCTTAAAGATACAGACAATGTGTGTGGAGGGAGCATTAAGCACAGGTTAAAGAGATGTGTATTGTCTCCAGACAGGACAGCCAGCAAGTCCAGGAGGCAAGCTGTGGGGGTTACTGATAATGTGACATAAATCCAACATCCCGGTTTAGGCCGTCCTCATGTGTGAGGACACACACAGCTTGCCTCCTGGACTTGCTGGCTGTCCTGTCTGGAGACAGTACACATCTCTTTAACCTGTGCTTAATGCTCCCTCCACACACATTGTCTGTATCTTTAAGATCTGGTTGGTTGTAGGGATTCGCATTCTAATCAGTATTCTGTAACTTGATTTTGTGTCTCTGTGCCCTGTTTGAGAGCAGATTTCCACTCCATCTGACGAAGGAGCAGCGCTCCGAAAGCTAATGGTATTTGCTACCAAATAAACCTGTTGGACTTTAACCTGGTGTCGTTAAAGCTCTTACTGTGTTCACCCCAGTCCAACGCCAGCATCTCCACATCATAAGCAGCAGGAGACAGGGAGTAGGGATAATGGGCAGGTACTCTGATTGGCAGTATGTGACTAGTGCCATCCCACTACAATCTGTCTTCAAGTCTTCACTGTATTTATTATTGACTTAGATGGTGGGATAGAGAGCCACATATTCAAATATGACAATAATACAGAGATCTGCAGCATCGTAGATGGAAGCATGAAACTACAAATAAATATTAATAATTTAAGCAGATGGAGAAAACTGTGGCAAATGGATTTCAATCTGGGCAAATACACTTTGGACCTATGATGTGGCGATGCCGGCGTTGGACTGGGGTAAGCGCAGTAAGAAGTCTCACAACACCAGCTTAAAGTCCAACAGGTTTGTTTGGAATCACAAGCTTTCGGAGCACTGCTCCTTCATCAGGCAACTCACCTAGTGAAGGAACAGTGCTCTGAAAGCTCGTGGTACCAAATAAACCTGTTGGACTTCAACCTGGTGTTGTGAGACTTTTTACTTTGGACCTAGAAAGATTAGAACTAGGTAATTTCCAAATGGTGAATAACCAGAAGCAGTGCAGGTCTAAAAATATCCGGGGATCCGTATACACTGATCATAAAAAATTCACGGACATGAAAAAATAAAAACATCTAAAATGCAAATGGAAACCCCTTATATCCCGAAGCTTAGAAGGAGGCAGAATTCATGCTACAGCGATACCAAGCTCTGGTTACATTTGGAATATTGTGAGCTGTTCTGGACACCACAAGCTGAGAAGGTAATATTGGTTTCGGAGAGTGTGACTTTGATTCACCAAAACGGTCTGAGGACTCCAAGTGTTAAATTAGGAGAGATTGCATAAACTAAAGTTTTATTCCCTGGAATTTAAAGGACTCAAGATGTTAAATGGAAATGATAGGCTAGACATTGGCAGGAATTCTTCGATCCTGTTCACCCTCACCCTTTGGCGCTCAGCCAAATCTCCATTCACAGCGGTGGGACTGGAGAATCCGAACCGCAGGTGCGGTCGGAGAATCCCGACCATTAACTAGTTAATTCTGTGGGAAATCTAGAGTCGGGGTGTAGTCTAAAAATTAGAGGCAGACATTTCAGGAGTGAAGTGAGGAAACACTTCTTCACACAAAAGGTGATCGAAGTTTGGAAATTCTCTTCGACAAATGGCAGTTGATGATTAATTATCAATTTTAAATCTGAGATTGATAGATTCTCTTGTGTCCTTTTTGACAAATGTATACTGTTGACATAATTGACTGTGCCATCATTCTCCATCTTTGCCGGTTCATCCTTGTATGGTTCCACTCAAATCAATGGGAACTCAGGAAGCACATCTACAGCAATGACATTCCTTCCCACACAATTATCCCCAGAATGCTCCATGAAGCTGTTATCTCTGACTCTGCCACAAAGACCACTCCCCTGATATTAACTCCATCCCTGTTCTACTCCAGATAGCCAGGTAGAGAAGGATAGAACTGTAGCCAATCTTTACATAATAAAAGCAAATTACTGCGGATGCTGGAATCTGAAACCAAAAGAGAAAATGCTGGAAAATCTCGGCAGGTCTGGCAGCATCTGTAAGGAGAGAAAAGAGCTGACGTTTCGAGTCCAGATGACCCTCTGACAAAGCTTTAACAAAGGGTCATCTGGACTCGAAACCTCAGCTCTTTTCTCTCCTTACAGATGCTGCCAGACCTGCTGAGATTTTCCAGCATTTTCTCTTCCAATTTTTACATACCTTTATGGACGTTTATTTACAGAAATACACATTACAATATGCACTTCCTAACCCAACAAGCTTCAGTCTGCTCCTGTTTATGGGAATACCAGTGAATTGCTAGTTCATGCCCACCACCAACAGACAATTAAAACATATTTATCATGCTTCTGCAGAAAGTCTCTCAAATTGAACCAGAATATTTCTAATCTTGCTGGTCAAGTCTGACATTGTGCTCATTTCCTCTCCATCACCAGCACTATTAACTTCCACTTTCATAACACTACCCACATCCACTCCTACCTTAAACTTAACTTCACTTCTATACTCAACTTCTCCAATGCTGTACTCCATGCTGTACACTAATAACAGCAACTCACATTTATATAGCACCTTTAATGTGGAAAACCATTGCTAAGATGCTCACTGGTACATTATCAGACAGAATTGAACACTGAGCCAGTAGAAGAAACATTAGGAAAGGTGACCTCACGATAAAGGCAACTTACTGCAGATGCTGGAATCTGAAACAAAGACAGAAAATGCTGGAGGAACTCAGCGGGTCTGCAGAAAGAGAATAGAGCCAACGTTTCGAATCTGGATGACCCTTCGTCAGAGCTGGTGACCTCACATTTGGTCAAAGAGGTAGATTTTAAGTAGTGACTTAAGGGAGGAGAGGTTTAGAGAGGGAATGGCCTGACTGAGCAATTTGAAGGCATGGCTGCCAGTAATGGGTGATTAAATTCAGGGAATTAGAAGAGGCCAGAGTTAGAGGTTTGCAGAGATCTCAGGTTGTTGTGGGACTGAAGGGGGTAACAGAGATAGAGAGGGGGGGGGGGGGGGGTCAAGGCCATAGAGGGATTTGAAATCAAGGTTGAGAATTTAAAATTTGAGCCATATGCAGGATCTGCTATATTCCCTCACAACAGGCCAAACAAACCTTTATCTTTCCAAACCTCTGCTGCACATATCATAGAAATCATAGGATCATAGAAACCCTACAGTGCAGAAGGAGGCCATTCGGCCCATCGAGTCTGCACCGACCACAATCCCACCCAGGCCCTACCCCCACATATTTTACCCGCTAATCCCTCTAACCTACACATCCCAGGACTCTAAGGGGCAATTTTTTAACCTGGCCAATCAACCTAACCCGCACATCTTTGGACTGTGGGAGGAAACCGGAGCACCCGGAGGAAACCCACGCAGACACGAGGAGAATGTGCAAACTCCACACAGACAGTGACCCAAGCCAGGAATCGAACCCGGGACCCTGGAGCTGTGAAGCAGCAGTGCTAACCACTGTGCTACCGTGCCGCCCTGCTATCCTGCCCTCACTGACCAATGCATGTTTTTCAGGTTCCAAATCTTTGTTCCCAACTCTAAATTCCTTCACGATCTCAGCCTACCCTGTCTGTGTCCACTTCTCCAGCCCTAGATTTCTTCACGAATGATCAGTCCCTCTGCTCCCAATGTTTGGCGCACTCTCTTTCACTTGACCCAACACCAATAACAGTGTCAATGGTATATTCATTCATAGAATCATAGAATCATACAACCCCGACAGAAGGAGGTCATTCGGCCCATCGAGGCTGCACTGACAACAATCTCACCCAGGCCCCATCCCCGTAACCCCAAGTATTTACCCTGCTAATCCCATGACTGATTATTGTATTATGAGGGTTAAGGATACACAGGTGAAGGGTATTGATTGATTAAGTACCTTGAGCACATATAAAGAAAGACTCACCCCTGTCATTTTTGTTTAACTTATTGATTATTGTTTTATTAAAAGAATATAAAGAATGACGACGCTCCTGGCCTTCTGTGACCAGTGGGTGTCAAGAGCTGAGGTGCATCATCACCCCCGGTAATAACATTTCAGTTTAATTAGTGAAATTTCCTTTGACATGTATTTTAGTTTAAGTTTATTTATTAGTGTCACAAGTAGGCTTACATTAACACT
Source organism: Mustelus asterias (assembly GCF_964213995.1). NCBI lineage: Eukaryota > Metazoa > Chordata > Chondrichthyes > Carcharhiniformes > Triakidae > Mustelus > Mustelus asterias. The sequence continues at coordinate 4,236,886 of NC_135809.1, forward strand.
GCAATGAAGTTACTGTGAAATTCCCCTAGTCGCCACACTCCGGCACCTGTCCGGGTACACTGAGGGAGAATTTAGCATGGCCAACGCACCCTAACCAGCACGTCTTTCGGACTACGGGAGGAAACTGGAGCACCCGGAGGAAACCCACGCAGACACGGGGGAGAACGTGTTAACTCCACACAGACAGTGACGCAAGCCGGGAATCGAACCGGGGTCCCTGGCGCTGTGAGGCAGCAGTGCTAACCACTGTGCCACCGTGCCGCCCTATCAGGGGCTATTATCTCTGTCATTCTGTTTAATTTGTTCACTATTGTTTATTTTTATTAGAAAGAGTACAAATAAGAAATAAGTTCATCCCTCCTTAACTTGTTTATTTTATTGATTATTTGTTCAATTAGTGAATTGAAGGAAGGGCGGGGCTGGACTGTATCTCCTGGATATGAGATTTCAGTTTATTTAGTTAAGTTTTCTTTGTTTTTTTGCTTCAGTTACAGAGTCCCCTCAGGAACTGTTACCCCTTTTCATTGATGGATTTTTGTTTAATTTATTGATAACTTTTTCAAGCTGTCAGGACACTGGGGTATTGATGGGGAGGAGGCAGGTTGCTGCATCCTGTCAATAAAGCTAATATTAAATAAAAGATTGGTGTCCGCTTTCCTACTGCAGCGTTTGGTTTCTTTAGTAGACGGTGCCTTCACCCAGCTCAGATCCTGTTTCCTTAAACTTTCTCCACCTCTTCACTTTCAAGAAGCTTCTCAAAGCCTGATCACTCCTCCTACTCTTTCCTTTTCTGACTCAGCCTCCAGTTCCTTACTCCATTTTAGAAACATCTTGGGACATTTTACAATTCATCGAATGGGTCCAAATAATAATCAAAGAGGCTGATGGGACGTTAGCGAACTAAAATGCGAAAAGAAGCAGATTTTTCAAACGCAGCTGTACAAAGACCAAGAGCGTAATCTTACCACCTGATCACGCCACGCTCCCGCTGCAGCAAGCTCAGAGAATTTGGCAACCGGCCAAATCTCTGTTTGTTGCGGTGAGGTGGGAAAATCCTGCTGGCGTGAACGGTGGCAAGATTCCGTCCCAGGTTTTGGTCACCTTTGGAGTATCGCGTACAACTCTGGGCACTGTACCTCAGAAAGGATATATTGGCCTTGGAAAGAGTGCAGAGCAGATCTGTCTGTGTTATGAGGAGAGATTACGTAAACTAGGTTTGTGTTCCCTGGAATGGAAAGGTCAAAGGGTGGTTTGTTTGGGGTCTAAGGATTTTGAAAGGAGTTAATCAGGTTGATAGAAAGGGGACAGAAAATAGGAGCCAGGCAAAGTCATGAAATGCTTCTTCATGCAAATTATGCGACCAGGCTGGAACTCTTTCCTACAAAATGGAGTCAATTAATAGTCTCAGACCTGAGATTGATAGATTTTAGCTAGCCAAGGATAGGATGGGTGGATGGAATTGGGGGTACGGATCTTTCTTGATCTCATTGAATGGTAAAACCTGGTTGAGGGGCTGAATGGCCAGCTCCTGTGTTTATGTTCCCATGTAAAGTGGTTCAGGGTATTGACTGTCTTACAGCTGCTCTATAAATTCCACTGATACTGCTGAATGTGGATCTTTTTCCATATTGTGGGAATATCCTATCAATGAAGGCAGAAACAGACAATGAAATTCATTATCCTCCCCAATACCAAAGGGGGATTTGAGGACCAGGATCGCAAACTTGAGACTAAGGTCATAGATTATCAGGGAGCAGTGACCCCCGTGTTCCTAAATGCTTCAGAGACTTGGACAACCTACGGAGGGTACCTCAAAGCACCTCAAGGTCTTGTATCCAACCAAAAGCTAATTCGGGAAGACAACGAACAAATTGATACTTTGTCAGGATTGTACAGAGACAAAGTCAAGGTGTCAGAAAGAGTTCACAAACCTCCAAACAATTCACTGACCCCATCCTTCAAACTCCACCTGTCCCTCAAGTGGCAGAATCTACTGATGGCTCGTTGGATCCACTAGCCATCTCAGAACGTATCGAACTGGAGAGGAAGCAAGTCATCCTCGCTCCCGACGGGCTGCCTAAGGAAAAGCAGAAGACACAAATGCGCATTATTATTGTAATTAATCCATCCATCCCATGGAGACCGGATACAATCTGCCCGACTGAGTTTAAAGTTGATGACCATTCATCTGAACAGGGTTTTGCTCTCACCTCAGAAGTGTTTCCAGCGTTTGTATTGGAGATTTAAGGAGTTGTTTTTTAATCACAAAAAGAACCCACCAAGGAAAATGTAACTTTAATTGTGCCGGAGATTTTGTTAGCCAGACATTTACATCCCGGAGAATCCACGAGGACATTATTTCTGGTGTTTAGCAGTGAGAATGTGGAAAATCGCGGCAGCATGACACAGCACGATGTCATGTGGCAATTTGCAGAAGTTAGTGAGCTAGCTGAAACTGTTGGTGTTACAGCAGAAGCTCTGAAAGTCCCCGTTGAAACAATCACAAGATATAACTGGAATGCACAGACACAAGATGGCACAGTGATCAGGTGTGTCTGCTGTGACACCCCAACAGAAAATTCCCATTGATCACCCTCTACATCTCAATGAACATTCAGGAATATTTTAGGGGCATTCTGATTTATGGCCCAATCTGGACCTTTCCCTTCTGGAGAAAGTTTCGCATTGGGAAATAGAAGAACCAGAAGCAACTTGAGGAAAATCATTTTTGTGTTATTGAAAAGATTAGGATATGGAGCACATTGCCTGCTGGCCACAGATACAATAGCCGCCTTCGAAAGGGGATCGAATCATTACGCGAAGGGGAAATAATTTCTAGAGATATAGGTAAAAGCACAGAGGCGCCAGATTAAGAAAGGGCAGCGTGGTTTGCTTTTCGAAAGAGTTGGTATGGTTGTGAGGGGCCAGATTTCTTCTTTTAAACAAAGAACAAAGAACAGTACAGTACAGGAACAGGCCTTGCGGCCCAGAAAACCTCTGCCGACACATGACACCTTCCTAAACTAAAGACCTTTTGCCTCTATGCTGTCTGTATTCATCTATTCCCAGCCTATTCATGTACCTATCAAGATGCGGCATGGTAGCACAGTGGTTAGTACTGCTGCTTCACAGCTCCAGGGACGTGGGTTCGATTCCCGGCTTGGGTCACTATCTGTGTGGAGTTTACACATTCTCCTCGTGTCTGTGTGGGTTTCCTCCGGGTGCTCCTGTTTCATCCCACAGTCCAAAGATGTGCGGATTAGGTTGATTGGCCATGCTAAAAAATTGCCCCTTAGTGTCCTGAGATGCGTAGGTTAGAGGGATTAGCGGGTAAATATGTGGGGGTAGGGCCTGGGTGGGATTGTGGTCGGTGCAGACTTGATGGGCCAAATGGCCTCTTTCTGCACTGTAGGGTTTCTATAATCTCTATAATGCCTTTTAAACGTTGCTGTTGTATCTGCTTCTCCCATCTCCTCTGGCAGCGCATTCCAGGCACTTACCACCCTCTGTGTAAAAAACTTCCCTCTCACATCACTGAAATCACAGAATCACAGAAATCCTACAATGCAAAAGGAGGCCATTCTGCCCATCGAATTTGCACCGACCACAGTCCCACCCCAGGCCCTATCCCCACAACCCCACACATTTACCCCACTAATCCCTCTAACCAACACATCCTGGGACACTGAGGGGCAATTTAGCTTGGCCAATCAACCTAACCCGCACATCTTTGGACTGTGGGAGGAAACCAGAGCACCCGGAGGAAACCCACGCAGACACGGGGAGAACATGCAAACTCGTCACAGACAGTGACCCAAGCCAGGAATCGAACACAGGTCCCTGGAGCTGTGAGGCAGCAGTGCCAACCACTGTGCCACAGTGCCATCCACCTCCTTTAAACTTTCCTCATTCTACCTGAAATCTTTTTCCCCAGTAACCGACATTTCTACCCGAGGAAAAATACTCTGACTATCCATTCTATCCGTGCCTCTGTGCTGTATTATTCTATAATATTGTGAAATAGTAAATCCTGCAGCCTGTACTCTGTCCAAGACCGCAGCAACTGGTCAAAGCTCCTTCGACAGCTCCTCCCAAGACTTCTGCCACCTAGAAATACAGAGGCAGCAAGTACATTGGGGCACACCTCAGAATTACAGAATCATTATAGCTCTGAAAGAGGCCATTTGGCCCATCGTGTCTGCACCACACCCAGCTTCTCCTGTAATTTGCACACTTACTGGTTCAGGTTTGCTCCATCCCTCTCTGCATCTCATCATGTTGCATTCAGGAAGCTGCCAGCCAGCAGGTCCAGCTGCAAAACACGCCGCGGGGGGAGTGTGGGAATCCCTGTCCTGTATCCTGGGTATCCTGGTGCACAGGGAGCCATATCAAAACTTACAGATGATACAAAACTTGGAAGCATTGTAAACTGTGAGGAGGACAGTGTGGAACTTCAAAGGGACACAGAATGGGCAGATAAGTGGCAGATGAAGTAAAATGCGGTCAAATGTGAGGTGATATAGTTTGGTGGGGAGAACATGGAGAGGCAATATACAAAGGGTATAATTCTAAAGGGGGGCAGGAGCAGAGGGAGCTGGGTGTATCTGTGCAGAGATCATTGAAAGTGGCAGGACAAGTGGAGAGAGCAGTTAATAAGGCATGTAGTATTCTGGGTTTTATTAATAGGGGAACAGAGTACAAGAGCAAGGAGGTTCCTCCTGATACACCTATCACTGTGCGGCCAAATTCCCCTCCAATTCAATTTTCAGGTTTGCTGACGACACCACCGTAGTGGGTCAGATCTCAAACAATGACGAGACAGAGTACAGGAATGAGATAGAGAATCTGGTGAACTGGTGTGGCAACAATAACCTCTCCCTCAATGTCAACAAAATAAAGGAGATTGTCATCGACTTCAGGAAGCGTAAAGGAGAACATGCTCCTGTCTACATCAATGAGGACGAAGTAGAAAGAGTTGAGAGCTTCAAGTTTTTAGGTGTCCAGATCACCAACAACCTGTCCTGATCCCCCCCATGCCGACATTACAGTTAAGAAAGCCCACCAACACCTCTACTTTCTCAGAAGACTAAAGAAATTTGGCATGTCAGTTACGACTCACACCAACTTTTACAGATACATCATAGAAAGCATTCTTTCTGGTTGTATCACAGCTTTGGTATGGCTCCTGCTCTGCCCAAGACCGCAAGGAACTACAAAAGGTCGTGAATGTAGCCCAATTCATCACGCCAACCAGCCTCCTATCCATTGACTCTGTCTACACTTCCTGCTGCCTCGGCAAAGCAGCCAGCATAATTAAGGACCCCACGTACCCCGGACATTCTCTCTTCCACCTTCTTCCGTCGGGAAAAAGATACAAAAGCCTGAGGTCACATACCAACAACTTCTGCCCTGCTGCTGTCAGACTTTTGAATGGATGTACCTTGCATTAAGTTGATCTTTCTCTACACCCGAGCTCTGACTGTAACACTACATTCTGCACACTCTCATTTCCTTCTCTATGAATGGTATGCTTTATCTGTATAGCACGCAATAAACAATACTTTTCACTGTATGTTAATACATGTGACAATAATAAATCAAATCAAATCAAAAATCAAATCAAAGGTTATGCTGAACTTTTACAAGACACTAGTTAGGCCTCAGCTGGAACACTGTGCACAGTTCTGGGTGCTTCACTATGGGAAGGATGTGAAAGCATTGGAGAGAGTGCAGAAAAGGTTTACAAGAATGACCTGCTCATCAAAGACTCTTGTCCTTAGGAGTCTGAAGGCTGCACTCACAGATCGGACATGATGTTGGAACTCTGCATTGATTCGGCCTTCGATGAGAGGTGACTCCCCAGGAAGGAGAAATATTCCAGGTTTTGGGAGGATTATTCCGTGGATCCTGATGGAGAGAGAGACTGGATCTTGCCCTGGGGCGGATTGATAAAGAACTCGAATGTTCTTGAGGTTGAGGCTGAGACCGATTATTCTTCTCCTGTGAAGGTGTCAAGCACGGCTCGGAGATTGTCTTCTGAGAGAGCAGAGATGGCGATGTCACCCACATGCAGGAGTTCCACGAGTGATGGCAGTGTCGGTTCGTCCTTGGGTTTCAACCGGTTGAGGTTGAAAGATTTTCCATCCATCTTGTTGCCAATGTCCAACTCCACTTGTTCTTCACAAGCTGAAGGATGGTGGCGATGAAGAAATGGTGGGAGTGATGATACATTCTTGCTTGGCTCCAGTCTTCATCTCAAATGTTTCTGTCTTATTTCCATCGGTGTCGGCTGCCAGCGACATTTTGTCAGGGAGGAATCGGAGGATGTTGAGGAATTGCTCTGGAGAGCCGGCCTTTGACAGGGTCTTCCATCACGCTCCCCAATTGACAGAGTCAAAAACCTTGGTCAGATTGAAGAAGGCCGTGTAGACTGATTGATGCTGCTCCTGAGGTTTCTCTTGAGGTTGTCTACTACCAGACTCTTTGCAGAGTGAAGGAGGAGGAGAGCAATGTATTTAATATTTGTTTATGGTGATTCTCACCCAGAATCCGCAAACACAGAAATAAGAACCTAGGAACAGGAGGAGGCAATCCAGCCCCTTGAGTCTGTTCTCACATCCATTGAGATCATGGCAAATCTACTACCTAACTCAGCTTTGACAAAGGCTCATCTGGACTCGAAACGTCAGCCCTTTTCTCTCCTCACAGATGCTGCCAGACCTGCTGAGATTTTCCAGCGTTTCCTCTTTTGGTTTCTACTACCTAACTCGACATGTCTGCCATTGTCCCATGTCCCTTGGTTCACAAAAATCTACCAATCTCAGATTTAAAATGAACAATTGATCCAGCAGTAATTGTTGTTCCTGAAGAGAGTTTGAAACTTTTATTATCCTTTGTGATGAGCAGATTACCAAATTTGTGCATGGCAAGATTCCATAATATATGATCTTAATGAATAATGAGATAACATGTTTTAGTTTGAGGGAGAAATGTTGACTAGAAAACCAGGATAACAGGAAAACAAATATAAAACAATGCAGATGATTTAACGTATCAACCGACTCAAGAACAGCTTCGTCCCTGCAGCCGTCAGACTTTTGAATGGACTTACCTTACATTAAGTTGATCTTTCTCTACACCCTAGCTATGACTGTAACACTACATTCTGCACTCTCTCCTAATATATATTCTAATGTGTAGGTGTTAGCCATTGGTCTGTGGGTCAAACTCTCACCTCCGGATCAGAACACTGAGACCAACTCCAGAGGCTCCAGCTCAAAATCCAGGCTGAAGACGGTGGCCCAGTGGTTAGCACCACTGCCTCACAGCACCAGGGACCCGGGTTCACCGCTGCTTCACAGCGCCAGGGACCCGGGTTCACCGCTGCCTCACAGTGCCAGGGACCCGGGTTCACTGCTGCTTCACAGCGCCAGGGACCCGGGTTCACTGCTGCCTCACAGCGCCAGGGACCCGGGTTCACTGCTGCCTCACAGTGCCAGGGACCCGGGTTCACTGCTGCTTCACAGCGCCAGGGACCCGGGTTCACTGCTGCCTCCCAGCGCCAGGGACCCGGGTTCACTGCTGCTTCACAGCGCCAGGGACCCGGGTTCACTGCTCCCTCACAGCGCCAGGGACCCGGGTTCACTGCTGCCTCACAGTGCCAGGGACCCGGGTTCACTGCTGCCTCACAGCATCAGGGACCCGGGTTCACTGCTGCCTCCCAGCGCCAGGGACCCGGGTTCACTGCTGCCTCACAGTGCCAGGGACCCGGGTTCACTGCTGCCTCACAGTGCCAGGGACCCGGGTTCACTGCTGCCTCACAGCATCAGGGACCCGGGTTCACTGCTGCCTCCCAGCGCCAGGGACCCGGGTTCACTGCTGCTTCACAGCGCCAGGGACCCGGGTTCACTGCTGCCTCACAGCGCCAGGGACCCGGGTTCACTGCTCCCTCACAGCGCCAGGGACCCGGGTTCACTGCTGCCTCACAGCGCCAGGGACCCGGGTTCACTGCTCCCTCACAGCGCCAGGGACCCGGGTTCACTGCTCCCTCACAGCGCCAGGGACCCGGGTTCACTGCTGCCTCACAGCGCCAGGAACCCGGGTTCACTGCTGCCTCACAGCGCCAGGGACCCGGGTTCACCGCTGCCTCACAGCGCCAGGGGCCCGGGTTCACCGCTGCCTCACAGCGCCAGGGACCCGGGTTCGATTCCCGGTTTGGGTCAGTGCCTGTGCGGAGTCAGCACATTCTCCCCGTGTCTGCGTGGGTATCCTCCGATTGCTCTGGTTTCCTGCAACAGTCGGAAAGACGTGCTGGTTAGGTACATTGGCCGTGCTAAATTCTCCCTCAGTGTACCCGAACAGGTGCCCGAGTGTGGTGACTGGGGGATTTTCACAGTAACTTAATTGCAGCGTTAATGTAAGCCTACTTGTGACAATAATAAAATAAAAAATAAACATGTACCCTGGTGTGAAGTAAGAGATATTGAATTGGGTTATTTTACTGGTTTCATTTACATTTGCCTGCAGGGGCAGCACGGTAGTACAGTGGTTAGCACTGCTGCCTCACAGCACTAGGGCCCCAGGTTCGATTCCCGGCTCGGGTCACTGTCTGTGTGGAGTCTGCACGTTCTCCCCGTGTCTGCGTGGGTTTCCTCCGGGTGCTCCGGTTTCCTCCCACAGTCCGAAAGACGTGCTGGTTAGGGTGCATTGGGCATAATAAATTCTCCCTCAGTGTTACCCGAACAGACGCCGGAGTGTGGCAACTCGGGGACTTTCACGGTAACTTCATTGCAGTGTTAATGTAAGTCTGCTTATAACATTAATAAATAAGCTTTTAAACTTAAAGGGAGTGCTGGACTGTCAGAAGCACATCTTTTGACTGAGATATTAATCTATTGAGTGGATGTAAAAGATCTTGAGGAACTATTTGGAAATACAGCAGAGGAGTTCTCTCTGGTGTCCCGTCCAAACTAATCCCTCAAACAAAGCCTAAGTAAGATTTTCTGGTCACTATCAAATTATTGTTTGTGGGAGCTTGCTGTGCATAAATTGGTTGCCACATTTCTTATATGACAACGGTCAAAAAATTCCTCCATGGCTGTAAAGTGTCTTGGGACACCCCGAGGGCAGGAAAGGCGCTATACAAAAGCACGTCCTTCTTTCTTCCCCTTTCCCGGGCAGGGCTCGCAACCAATTTGAAGACATGAAATCAAAATACTGCAGATGCTCGAAGTTTGAATACAAACAGAAAATCCTAAATAAATTCAGCAGGTCAGGCAGCGTCTGTGGAGAGAGAAACAGAGTTAACAGTTCGAGTCTGCGTGACTGTATGAACTCTGAAGGAGAGACCTGGCGGATTTATCCAGCAATTTGAAGACATGTTCCTTTCCAATGAAAACAAGGTTTTATTTTATCTGATATTCATTGAGTTTTGGGTTTTTTAAATGAGCAACCAGCCAGCCAGGACAATCCATGTTTATTTGCTGTAAGGATGTGGCCTGTGGCTTGGCAGTTAGGACTGTTACCATGTAGGCAAATTGATTCCATTATCTCCGACACGCACCAGCCAGAAAAAGTGAGGAAAACCTTGGCAGAAATCAATCAATAGAGATCGTAAACGCCAGCTGCGGACTTTCTGTCAGCCCTGAGCTTCTCTCTGTAACATTGGGCACACACACACCAAGTGGGAGCAGTGAACAGGCCGCTTGATTCTGTGTTTCCATTGCAGCGAAACTGTGTCAGGCTGGGAGGCTGATTTATTCGTACCATCTGACTGCCGTCTGCACAGGAGAGGGGTCTGTGATCCACACACACACACTTACACACACACACACACTTACACACACAGACACACTCACACACACACACACTCACACTCACACTTACACTCACATACACACACACTCACATTCACACACTCACACACACACCTGGAAACACACACACACGCACACTCACACACACACACACTCACACACACACATATACACACACACATGCACACACATCACAAACACACATACACACACACTCAAAAACACACACACTCACACATACTCAGAAACACACACACACACACACTCACACACACACACTCACTCAGTCACACACACACACACTCACACACACACACACTCATACACACTCACACACTTACACTCACACATACACACACTCACACATTCACTCACACACTCACATTCACACACACACACCTGGAAACACACACACACACACCTACACATACACACACACATGCACACACATCACAAACACACACACTCAAAAACACACACACTCACACACACTCAGAAACACACACACACACTCACACACTGACACACACACATACTCACACACACTCACACACACACTCACACTCACACAGACACACTCACACAGACGCACTCACACATACACACACTTACACACACACACTTACACACACATACTCACACAGACACACTCACACACATACACGGACACACACACACTCAGTCACACACACACATACACACTCACACTCACACACACACACACAGACACACTCACACACAGACACACTCACACAGATACATTCACACACACACACTCACACAGACGCACACACACGCACACACTCATGCACTCACACACACAGACACACTCACACACACTCACACAGACACACACACACACACTCACATTCACACACACTCACACACACACTCACAAACACACACTCACGCACACACACACACACTCATGCACACACACAGTCACACATACACACACACACACACACACACACAGACCCACACACACACTCACACACACACACTCACACACACACAGACACAGACACACACACTCACACACACACACTCACACATACACACACACACACTCACACACTCACATTCACACACTCACACACACACCTGGAAACACAATCACACATACACAGACACTCACACAGAGACACACACACACTCACACTCTCACACAGACACACTCAGTCACACACACACATACACACACACACACACACACTCACACACACACACACACACTGACACACACAGACACATTCACACACACACACTCACACAGACACACACAGACACACTCACACACACACACTCATGCACTCACACACAGACACACACACACACACTCACATTCACACACACTCACATACTCACACAGACACACTCACGCACACACACTCTCACGCACACACACACACACACACTCACGCACACACACACACTCACACGCTCACATGCACACTCACACAGACACACTCACACAGACACACTCACACAGACACACACACACTCACACACTCACACACACACTCATACACTCACACACTTACACTCACACATACACACACTCACACATTCACTCACACACTCACATTCACACAGAGACACACACACACTCACACAGACACACTCAGTCACACACACACATACACACTCACACACAGACACGCACACACAGACACATTCACACACACTCACACAGACACACACACACTCACACACACACACTCATGCACTCACTCACACACACACACTCACACACACTCACACACACACTCACATTCACACACACTCACACACACACTCACAAACACACACTCACGCACACACACACACTCATGCACACACACAGTCACACATACACGCACACACACACACACACACTCACACACACACACTCACACTCACACAGACACACACACTCACACACACACACTCACACATACACACACTCACACACTCACACATTCACTCACACACTCACATTCACACTCTCACACACACACCTGGAAAAACAATCACACATACACAGACACTCACACACTCACACAGAGACACACACACACTCACACACTCACACAGACACACTCAGTCACACACACGCATACACACACACACACTCACACACACTCAGACATACACACACAGACACACACAGACACATTCACACACTCACACAGACACACACACAGACACACTCACACACACACACTCATGCACTCACACACAGACACACACACACACTCACATTCACACACACTCACATACTCACACAGACACACTCACACACACTCACGCACACACACACACACACTCACGCACACACACACACTCACACGCTCACATGCACACTCACACAGACACACTCACACAGACACACTCACACAGACACACACACACTCACACACTCACACACACACTCATACACTCACACACTTACACTCACACATACACACACTCACACATTCACTCACACACTCACATTCACACACACACCTGGAAACACACTCACACACACACAGACACTCGCACACTCACACAGAGACACACACACACTCACACAGACACACTCAGTCACACACACACATACACACTCACACACACATACACACTCACACACACATACACACACACACACAGACACGCACACACAGACACATTCACACACACACACACACTCACACAGACACACACACACTCACACACACACACTCATGCACTCACTCATACACACACACAGACACACTCACACAGACACACACACACACTCACATTCACACACACTCACTCACACAGACACACTCACTCACACACACACACTCACGCACACTCACACACACACTCACGCACACACACATTCACACACTCATACGCACACTCACGCAGACACACGCACACACTCACGCAGACACACACACTCACGCACACACTCATACACTCACTCACACACGTACACTCACTCACACACTCACATTCACTCACACACTCACATTCACACACTCACACACACACCGGGAAACACACTGACACACACACATACACATACTCACACACACACATGCACACACATCACAAACACACTCACCCACACACACTCAAAAACACACACACTCACATACACTCAGAAACACACACACACTCACACTGACACACACACGCACACTCACACACACAGACACACACACACAGACACACACACACACTCACACAGACACACTCACACACACACTCACACAGACACACTCACACAGACACACACACACACACTCACACACACACACTCACACACACATACTCACACAGACACACTCACGCACACACTCACACACACAGACACTCACACAGACACACACACACTCACACACACACAGACACACACACACACACAGATTCACACACACACACTCACACTCACACAGACACACTCTCACACACACACACACACTCATGCACTCACACTGACACTCACACACACTCACACAGACACACTCACATACACTCACACAGACACACACACACACACTCACATTCACACACATTCACACAGACACACTCACTCACACACACACTCTCACGCACACTCACACACACACTCACACACAGACACTCACACAGACACACTCACACAGACACACTCACACACACTCACAGACACACACACACACACTCACGCACTCACACACACACTCACACACTCACATAGACACACTCACACACACACACACTCACGCACACAGACACACAGACACACTCACACAGACACACTCACAGACACACTCACACAGACGCACTCACACACACACAAACACACATACTCACACAGACACACTCACACACACACACTCACACACACACTCACACACACTCACACACACACACTTACACACACTCACTCACAAACATGCAAACACACAATCACAAACACTCACACACACAGACACTCATACAAACACACTCAGACTCTCACATATTCACACACACACATGCTCGCACAAACACGTGTGCACACACACACATTCACAAAGAGAAGTACACACACATCCATGCACACACACACGCACATGCATACACACTCAAACACACATCGACTGCACTCCCGCCACCCCCAAAGCTGCTTAAATCTAAAGGATTAAAAGATTAAAGTTCACTGCCTGTGCCCACTTTGTATAAATAACAAAATGAACCAAGCTCAGGCACTCAAAAGCCACCAAAAATACCATGTGACCTCCCACTTCCTGCTTTGAGAAACCGCTTTGAAACCACACTGGATTTATACCCCTTGTGGCAAAAATCCAAGAGACTGACCCTTTGAGCCTCATTCCGCTGCCCTCCATAGTTTAGTCACACTTTCATTGCACGGACTGCGGTGATCCTACAAGAAAGCCCACCACCAGCTTCTGGTGCTATTTAGTCCTGTCAGTTTGTCCTTCCGAAATCCCTGTGCCCCGGCTGGGCAGATAGTCTAACACCTGCCCCGTTATACCCGAAACAGGTTGTCCCGGGGATTTCAGGCCGGGTCAGGGTGAGCTCAGATGGAGGGGCAGAAGTTTCACTCAAACACACTTCCAGAGAGAGAGTGGGGCTTTGGGAATTTCTGCACCAGGGTTACTGAAGTCTTCACCTGCTGCCTGGGGTGGGTCTTACTGATGTCGATCTTTCCTGCGTGGGACAGATTTGAAAGGTAAAAGTAAATGTGGCCTCAACCCAGCGTCATCCAGTCTTAGTCAAGCACAACCCAATGGTTACAGTTTAAACCAACACCTCAGTACAAGCTCCACAGACTGAGAATACTTGCTCAGTTCATTTCATTGTGAATTTCAATCACCGAATGTGTTCCCACAGTTGTTAATATCCATACGATTTTCTCCTCCCTAAACATCAGGCCATACACCGAAACCAAAAGAGAAAATGCTGGAAAATCTCAGCGGGTCTGGCGGCACCTGTAAGGAGAGAAAAGAGCTGACGTTTCGAGTCCAGATGACCCTTTGTCAAAACTCTTTTCTCTCCTTACAGATGCTGCCAGACCTGCTGAGGTTTTCCAGTGTTTTCTCTTTTGGTTTCAGATTCCAGCATCCGCAGTCATTTACTTTTATTTTAGACGATAAAATAAATAGACAATTTCAATTGCATTTTGAAATGGAGCAACTATTTTTTAGATGTATCTTCACACACGCTGCCCAAAATTTTCCAGCCGTTCGCGCCGCTGGGATTATCCAGTCCCGCTGCAGTGAACGGAGATTTGGCTGAGTGGCAAATTCTCTGTCCTCGCCGGGAGTGGTGGCAGGTCGTGAATGGCCAGAAAATCCTCCCCATAGAAATCATAGAAACCCTACAGTGCAGAAGGAGGCCATTCGGCCCATCGAGTCTGCACCGACCACAATCCCACCCAGGCCCTACCCCTACCCCCACATATTTACCCACTAATCCCTCTAACCTACGCATCTCAGGACACTAAGGGGCAATTTTTAACCTGGCCAATCAACCTAACCCGCACATCTTTGGACTGTGGGAGGAAACCGGAGCACCCGGAGGAAAGCCACGCAGACACGGGGAGAATGTGCAAACTCCACACAGACAGTGACCCAAGCCGGGAATCGAACCCAGGACCCTGGAGCTGTGAAGCAGCAGTGCTAACCACTGTGCTACCGTGCCGTCCCTTTGGGGAATAGTGGGGAGAAGGTGCTAGAAGGATTCCTGAGCTGATGGAACCACGTTGTGAACGCTCCTTCCGTGACCAACAAGTCCTGGAGTTGGATCTGAACCCGGAGCTGCTGGTCCAGATGTAGGGACATTACCCACTGCGCCACAAGATCTCCTTCAGACTGCAGTGTGACCTTGTGTGGGAACTCCATCGCACGACTCCTCAGGATGTAACGGGAGGGGCGGAGGAGGGGAGGGGCGGCAGGGGTTAGAGGGTGCACTCGCAGTGAGGAGGGTGGGTGTGGGGCTGACATACCCTCAGCTTACACTCCCAGAACCTCTGTTCACCCGAAAAGTGATGAAGAAAATCGAAATTTCTATAGCATCTTTCTGGATTCCAGGACATCCTGCAACATGTTACAACTGTCCAGCACTTTTCAAACAGAAGCTTTTCTGTTGATTGTAGAGAAGCACAACAACCAATTTGAGCACAGCAAGATCCCACAAGCAGCAATAAGGTAACTGCCAGATAACCTGTAGGGAACAATATTAAAGCTAGAGTAACATAAAAGAGCAACAAGACATCTCCCCGTTCCTCAAGGCAAGAAATAGATCCCTGCGGCCTAGTTAGTGCTCCCTATATGGGGTGGCATGGTGGCACAGTGGTTAGCCCTGCTGCCTCACAGCACCAAGGACCTGGGTTCGATTCCCGGCTTGGGTCACTGTCTGTGTGGAGTCTGTATGTTCTCCCCGTGTCTGCGTGGGTTTCCACCGAGTGCTCCGGTTTCCATCCACAGTCTGAAAGATGTGCAGGTTAGGTTGATGGGGCCATGCTAAATTGACCCTAGTTTGGGGGATTAGTGGGGTATATATGTGGGGTTACGGGGATAGGGGTGGGGTGGGATTGTTGTTGGTGCAGGCTTGATGGGCCAAATGGTCTTCTTCTGTACTGTAGGGATTCTATGGTTCTATTTTGTATGGAACACTCCATAGACTATGGATAACTTCAGAGAAAATAACAGAATCGAAAGTAACTTCCTGTTGCCAAATGTTTCCTGTGTCGAGAGCCAGAGTTATGGACTGAGGTGTGAGTTGGAGTCGGAAGCTTTTCCTCCAACAGTTCAGTGATAAAAGCTCTCAGGCCTTCACTCAGTCAAGTAATTCCAATCCTGTCATCCCACAGTTCCTGTACAGCTCGAATTGATAAGTATTCCGTTACCACAGACCCCGCTTAACAACTGGGTTGGCTGAAAAGTTAGGAGAAAGAAAGCCTGTTATTTCCATGAAATTTCTCATGCGCTGTGACCACAAGAACTGGATTCTCTTTTCGAAACGTCAGTTTGCATCAGTCACCTGTCAGTTTCAGGAGGCAGGAAATTCGCTGTCCTGTGCTTATCGTGGGGCAAAAGTTACAATTCCCAGCTCCAAGCATCGAACTCGCAATGAAAGCCAATGATGTGGAATAGACCAATGGAGAAAGAAACATTGTCGAAATTTGAGAAAATAATGAGGACCACCTACCTGCCTTTCAGTATCAATAACCAGATTGCGAAAATAAGCAAAACTCCCTCCAATCAGAATCTGAATCGCTCGCACAATCAGTAACCAAATTCCTAACAAAATGGACAACCAATAGGAAACACAACTTTTAACCAAACCCATCACATTTCCACTGCTAACATTTCAGGTTCAAACCTGAAGTCCTGATTCTCTCTCTCTTTCGCTTTGTTCTGCCACTGTCACTCTCTCCTTCCCTTTTGCTTTTAATCGCAATTCAAACTGTTTCCATTCTTTTTCTTCTTGTTCTGCCTGGACTATTCCTTCTCTTTCTTTTTCCCTTTCCTCTGTTTTCTCACAATTCAAACAGTTTCATTTCCATTGCTCTTTGTTTCTCTCTCTCTCTTATTCTGGCTTTTAACTCCAGCTGTTCCCTTTGTAATTGAATTCTGGCCATTTCCAATTATTCCAATTTTAAATGCTGAGCTATCGCTGCATTCATCTCCACCTTCCTCATCCCTTCAGGTAATGTCATCTGCAGCTTGTTTGCCGATTCCAAACATTTTGCTTCTGTAAACCACTCCGGGTGTCTTCTTCCACACACTGAAAGTTTTAGCCATTGAAAGAGCCATTATTCCACAAGGTACTCCCTATTTCATAGAAATCATAGAAACCCTACAGTGCAGAAGGAGGCCATTCGGCCCATCGAGTCTGCACCGACCACAATCCCACCCAGGCCCTACCCCCACATATTTTACCCGCTAATCCCTCTAACCTACACATCCCAGGGGCAATTTTTTAACCTGGCCAATCAACCTAACCCGCACATCTTTGGACTGTGGGAGGAAACCGGAGCACCCGGAGGAAACCCAGGCAGACACGAGGAGAATGTGCAAACTCCACACAGACAGTGACCCGAGCCGGGAATCGAACCCGGGACCCTGGAGCTGTGAAGCAGCAGTGCTAACCACTGTGCTACCGTGCCGCCCTATTTAAACTAACCAAACCTGTAAGGAAAACACCAGTGCTCAACACTCGCTGTCTTTGAGTTTAATAATTCTATAAGAAACAAGTAATTATAGTTTTTAATCCCAGACAATCCCCCAGGTTTGTTAGGGACCAGTTCAGAAATTCTAAGGTATGTTATAAAGTTAGCCGAGACCCCAACTGATTTTGATTTTAGCATCCGTGTGAGCATAAGATGTTTCACTGCAGGTGCGATTCTATTGACCCACTAGAAAACTTTTATTAAAGCAAAACTTTATTTAACAATACAGTTTAGCTATAACAAAAAGAAACATAGAAACATTGAAGATAGGAGCAGGAGGCCATTCGGCCCTTCGAGCTGCTCCGCCATTCATCACGATCCTGGCTGATCGTCCAACTCAATAGCCTAATCCTGCTTTCTCCCCATAACCTTTGATCCCATTCGCCCCAAGTGCTATATCCAGCCACCTCTTGAATACATTCAATATTTTGACATCAACTACTTCCTGTGGTAATGAATTCCACAGGGTCACCACTCTCTGGGTGAAGAAATGTCTCCGCACCTCTGTCCTAAATGGTCTACCCCGAATCCTCAGACTGTGACCCCTGGTTCTGGACACCCCCACCATCGGGAACATCCTTCCTGCATCTACCCTGTCTAGTTCTGTTAGAATTTTATAAGACTCTATGAGATCTCCCCTCATTCATCTGAACTCCGGCGAAAACAATCCTAACCTACTCAATCTCTCCTCATACATCAGTCTCACCATCCCTGGAATCAGCCTGGTAAACCTATTAACATAACTTTTATGAATTGAAATACCTAAACATGACAAAGTATAATTCTTAACTGCTAGGCTATCTCTATTAGTTCCAATGTAAGCAATATTCCTCATAGCCTTAAACTCCTCTTCAGAATCAGTTAGCAAAATTCTAGATGGAGAAATGGCATTCCAGCCAAAACTCCATTCACTGCAATGGCACCGGAGAATCCCAATGGTGCATAAGGTCAAAGGTTTTTGGTGACTATATTACAGAGTCACAGACTCATAGAGGTTTACAGCATGGAAACAGGCCATTTGGCCCAACTTGTCCATGCCACCCTTTTTTAAAAATCCCTGAGTAGTCCCAATTGCCCACATTTGGCCCATATCCCTCTATACCCATCTTGCCCATGTAACTCACTAAATGTTTTTTAAAAGACAAAATTGTACCCGCCTCTACTACTACCTCTGGCAGCTTATTCCAGACACTCACTACCTTCTGTGTGAAAAAATTGCCCCTCTGGATACTTTTGTATCTCTCCCCTCTTACCTTAAACCTATTCCCTCTAGTTTTAGCCTCCCCTACCTTTGGGAAAAGATATTGACTATCTAGCTGATCTGTGCCCCTCATTATTTTATAGACCTCTATCAGATCACCCCTCAGCCTTCTACACTCCAGAGAAAAAAGTCCCAGTCTATCCAGTCTCCCCTTATAACTCAAACCATCAAGTCCCGGTAGCATCCTAGTAAACCTTTTTTGCACTCTTTCTAGTTTAATAATATCCTTTCTATAGTAGGGTGACCAGAACTGTGCACAGTACTCCAAGTGTGGCCTTACCAATGTCTTGTACAACTTCAACAAGATGTCCCAACTCCTTTATTCAATGTTCTGACCAATGAAACCAAGCATGCTGAATGCCTTCTTCACCACTCTGTCCACCTGTGACTCCACTTTCAAGGAGTTATGAACATGTACCTCTAGATCTCTTTGTTCTGTAACTCTCTCCAATGCCCTTCCATTAACTGAGTAAGTCCTGCCCTGGTTCAATCTACCAAAACGCATCACCTTGCATTTACCTAAATTAAACTCCATCTGCCATTCGTCAGCCCACTGGCCCAATTGATAAAGATCCTATTGCAATCGGAGATAACTTTCTTCATTGTCCACTATGCCACCAATCTTAGTGTCATCTGCAAACTTACTAACCATGCCTCCTAAATTCTCATCCAAATCATGAATATAAATGACAATTAACAGTGGACCCCGCACTGATCCCTGAGGCACACCACTGGTCACAGGCCTCCAGTTTGAAAAACAACTCTCTACAACCACCCTCTGGCTTCTGTCATCAAGCCAATTTTGTACCTCAGCCTAGATCCCGTGAGATTTAACTTCATGCAACAACCTACCATGAGGTACCTTGCCAAAGGCCTTGCTAAAGTCCATGTAGACAACATCAACTGCACTGCCCTCATCTACCTTCTTAGTTACCCCTTCAAAAAACTCAACCAAATTTGTGCGACATGATTTTCCACTCACAAAGCCATGCTGACTGTCCCTAATCAGTTCTTGCGTCTCTAAATGCCTGTAGATCCTGTCTCTCAAAATACCTTCCAACAACTTACCCACCACAGATGTGAGGCTCACCGGCCTGTAGTTCCCAGGCCTTTCCCTGCAGTCCTTTTTAAACAAAGGCACCACATTTGCCACTCTCCAATCTTCAGGCACCTCACCCGTGACTATCGTTGATTCAAATATCTCTGCTAGGGGACCCGCAATTTCCTCCTAGCCTCCCACAATGTCCTGGGATATACTTCATCAAGTCCCGGGGATTTATCTACCTTGATGCGCTTTAAGACTTCCAGCACCTCCTTCTCTGTAATATGTACACTCCTCAAGACATCACTATTCATTTCCCCAAGTTCTCTAACATCCATGCTTTTCTCAACAGTAAATACTGATGAGAAATATTCATTTAGGATCTCACCCATCTCTTGTGGATCCACACATAGATGACCTTGTTGGTCCTTAAGAGGCCCTACTCTCTCCCTTGTTACACTTTTGCCCTTTATGTATTTGTAGAAGCTCTTTGGATTCTCCTTTGCCTTATCTGCCAAAAAACTATTTGAATATTTGGGGTATAAAATAATGGGGATTGAGGAAAATCGTGTGTAGACCCCTCAATATGTGCAGAGTAAATGATAACTTCAACCGACCCAAAATGATTAGTGGCCAAATCTCAACATTATTCAAGTTCACCTTTTTAAAAAATTACCATGTGAAGATGGACAGAATTGCATTTCTGTAGCAACCTTCACGACCTCAGAACATTGCAGTGTTGTTATCGTTGTAACATAGGAAATGTGGCAGCCATTTGCACACAACAAGTTTCCACAAACAGAAATGTGATAATGACGTTAGTTAGAATCATAGAACCCCTACAGTGCAGAAGGAGGCCATTTGGTCTGCAGTGTATACAGTTTTGATCTCATTACTTAAAAAGGATGTAATTACTTTAGAAGCAATTCAGAGAATCATAGACTCCCTACAGTGCAGAAAGAGGCCATTTGGGTTACGGGAATAGGGCCTGGGTAGGATTGTGGTTCGTGCAGACCCAACTGATTGCTGGAATAAAGGGCTTATTTTACGAGGAAATGTTGGGCAAGTTGACTTAGCTTGGTCAATCAACCTAAGCCGCTCATCTTTGGACTGTGGGAGGAAAGCGGAGCACCCGGAGGAAGCCCTCGCAGACACGGGCAGAACGTGTAAACTCCACACAGACAGTGACTCAAGCCGGGAATTGAAGCCAGTGCTGTGAGGCAGCAGTGCCAACCACTGTGCCACCGTGCCGCCCAGTTGAGGAACAAATATTGACCAACAAAAACTCCAGTGTTCTTTGTCAAATGGAGCGATTTAAATCCTCTTGAGAGTGGTGGATAGGGCTTCTGTTCAATGTCACATCTGAAAAATAGCATCACTGACAGTGTAGCACACCCTCAACAATGAGCCTGGAACTGGCATCAAAACTGAAAATACTCCGCAGGTCAGTCAGCATCTGTGGAGAGAGAGAGAGAGCGAGAGAGACAGAGGTGCTGTTTCAGATTGATGACTGGAACCCACTACCTGGTCTTGCTCATTAGTGCCCGGAATGCGACTTGGGGCAAGGTGGGGAGGCGAGTATTACTACCCACAGAGCCACAGCTGACACTGAACCGTACCACAGCCATTGTAGCTGGCTTGGAAGGGGTCCACTGAAAAGATTTATTTTTAGGTAACCCCCTTCTGCTTTATTTTGTTGACGGCTGATACTTCTGAGTTTGTACTAAGAACGCTGCCTTCTTGTTCTGCTTCATTCTGTTGACAGTGCGGAATCGAGTGCTTATTCTTAGATTGCTAATTGGCATTTCTGGCGATGAATCTTGAGAAAGGGGAATTTTTCTGTGACCCTCATGGGTGTTTCGTACTTAGTAGTTGCTGGACGGCCAATCAAAATGATAGATTTTATTAACAATCTTCATGATTATAGATAGAAGAGTTATTGCAAGTTACTGAGTCAGCCTGATCACATTAAAAACTATTTACATTTATTTAAGGTCTTTGACAAAGCGAGGCATTTCGGGGCAGAAAACATTTTCCTCAAATCCACCTTTAAAAAGGAGATCCCTTATTTTTAAACTGTATATCCCTTGTTCTAGTCTGTCCCACAAAGGTAAACATCCATTGAACATCTACCCTGCTAAGTCCTCTCAGGATCTTATATGATTCAATGAGATCACCTTGCATTCCTCTAAACTTCAATGGTTACAGGCCCAACCTGTCCAACCTTTCCTCATAAGATAAGCCCTTCATCTCAGCAATCAGGTGAGTGAGGCTGGATGGCACGGTGGCGCAGTGGTCAGCACTGCTGCCTCAAAGCGCCAGGGACCCGGGTTCAATTCCCGGCTTGGGTCTGTGTGCATTGGCCATGCTAAATTCTCCCTCAGTGTACACAAACAGGCACTGGAGTGTGGTAACTCGGGGATTTTCACAGAACTTAAGAACTAGGAGCAGGAGTAGGCCATCTGGCCCCTCGAGCCTGCTCTGCCATTCAACAAGATTACGGCTGATCTTTTCAAGGACTCAGCTCCACTCACCCGCCCGCTCACCATAACCCTTAATTCCTTTACTGTTCAAAAATGTATCTATCCTTGCCTTAAAAACATTCAATGAGGCCTCAACTGCTTCACTGGGCAGGGAATTCCACAGATTCATAACCTTTGGGTGAAGAAGTTCCTCCTCAACTCAGTCCTAAATCTGCTCCTCCTTATTTTGAGGCCATGCCCCCTAGTTCTAGTTTCACCCGCCAGTGAGAACAACTTCCCTGCTTCTACCTTGTCTATTCCCTTCATAATCTTATATGTTTCTATAAGATCTCCCCTCATTCTTCTGAATTCCAATGAGTATAGCCCCAGTCTACTCAGTCTCTCCTCATAAGCCAACCCTCTCAACTCCGGAATCAACCTAGTGAATCTCTTCTGCACCCCCTCCAGTGCCAGTATATCCTTTCTCAAGTAAGGAGACCAAAACTGTACACAGTACTCCAGGTGTGGCCTCACCAGCACCTTATACAGCTGCAACATAACCTCGCTGTTTTTAAACTCCATCCCTCTAGCAATGAAGGACAAAATTCCATTTGCCTTCTTAATTACCTGCTGCACCTGCAAACCAACTCCTTGTGATTCCTGCACAAGGACACCCAGGTCCCTCTGCACAGCAGCATGCTGCAATTTTTTATCATTTAAACCATTTAAATAATAGCCCAGTAACTTCATTGCAGTGTTAATGTAAGCCTTCATGTGACACAAATAAATAAAATAAAACTGTGTAAGTCTGTTTGAAGACTCTTTCTATCCTCATAATTTAATCTCCTGTCTATCTTTGTGTCATCAGGAAATATAGCAAGCACACATTCAGTCGCTTCATCCAAGTCCAGGATGTAAATTGTAACAGTTTGAAGCCCCAGCGCTAATCCCTGTGTCTGCGACACTGATCCCTGTGTCTGCGGCACTGTTCCCTGTGTCTACGGCACTGATCCCTGTGTCTATGGCACTGATCCCTGTGTCTGCGGCACTGATCCCTGTGTCTATGACACTGATCCCCGTGTCTATGACACTGATCCCTGTGTCTGCGACACTGATCCCTGTGTCTGCGGCACTGATCCCTGTGTCTGCGGCACTGATCCCTGTGTCTGCGGCACTGATCCCTGTGTCTGCGGCACTGATCCCTGTGTCTGCGACACTGATCCCCGTGTCTGCGACACTGATCCCCGTGTCTGCGACACTGATCCCTGTGTCTACGGCACTGATCCCTGTGTCTGCGACACTGATCCCTGTGTCTACGGCACTGATCCCTGTGTCTGCGGCACTGATCCCTGTGTCTGCGGCACTGATCCCTGTGTCTGCGGCACTGATCCCTGTGTCTACGGCACTGATCCCTGTGTCTGCGGCACTGATCCCTGTGTCTGCGACACTGATCCCTGTGTCTGCGACACTGATCCCTGTGTCTGCGGCACTGATCCCTGTGTCTGCGGCACTGATCCCTGTGTCTGCGGCACTGATCCCCGTGTCTGCGGCACTGATCCCTGTGTCTGCGACACTGATCCCTGTGTCTGCGGCACTGATCCCCGTGTCTGCGGCACTGATCCCTGTGTCTATGGCACTGATCCCTGTGTCTGCGGCACTGATCCCTGTGTCTGCGGCACTGATCCCTGTGTCTGCGGCACTGATCCTTGTGTCTGCGGCACTGATCCCTGTGTCTGCGGCACTGATCCCTGTGTCTGCGGCACTGATCCTTGTGTCTGCGGCACTGATCCCTGTGTCTATGGCACTGATCCCTGTGTCTGCGGCACTGATCCCTGTGTCTCCGACACTGATCCCTGTGTCTGCGGCACTGATCCCTGTGTCTATGACACTGATCCCTGTGTCTGCGGCACTGATCCCCGTGTCTGCGGCACTGATCCCTGTGTCTGCGACACTGATCCCTGTGTCTGCGGCACTGATCCCTGTGTCTGCGACACTGATCCCCGTGTCTACGACACTGATTCCCGTGTCTACGACACTGATCCCTGTGTCTGCGACACTGATCCCCGTGTCTACAACACTGATCCCCGTGTCTACGACACTGATCCCCGTGTCTGCGACACTGATCCCCGTGTCTACGACACTGATTCCCGTGTCTACGACACTGATCCCTGTGTCTGCGACACTGATCCCCGTGTCTACGACACTGATCCCCGTGTCTACGACACTGATTCCCGTGTCTACGACACTGATCCCTGTGTCTGCGACACTGATCCCCGTGTCTACGACACTGATCCCCGTGTCTACGACACTGATCCCCGTGTCTATGACACTGATCCCCGTGTCTACGACACTGATCCCCGTGTCTACGACACTGATCCCCGTGTCTACGACACTGATCCCCGTGTCTACGACACTGATCCCCGTGTCTATGACACTGATCCCCGTGTCTACGACACTGATCCCCGTGTCTATGACACTGATCCCCGTGTCTACGACACTGATTCCCGTGTCTACGACACTGATCCCTGTGTCTGCGACACTGATCCCCGTGTCTACGACACTGATCCCCGTGTCTACGACACTGATCCCCGTGTCTACGACACTGATCCCCGTGTCTATGACACTGATCCCCGTGTCTACGACACTGATCCCTGTGTCTGCGACACTGATCCCTGTGTCTGCGGCACTGATCCCTGTGTCTGCGGCACTGATCCCTGTGGCATTCCACTCGTTACTGTTTAACCACCTGGAAATGCCCCACTCACCTCTACTTCCTGCTTCCTGTTGGCTAACCTATCCTCTATCCGTGATAATATGTTACAGCTTAATCGCTGGCCAGCCCCGCAACACCCCCAATCGCTGGCCTCACAGACCTCCAGGGGTGAGCCTCATATCATCACCCCACCCCTGCCCAGTTCTGATCTCCCCCCAACAGTCCTGACCCCCTGATGGATGACCAACCCCAATCCCCCCAGCAACCCTGAATCCCCCCACCTGATGGCCAGCCCCGATCGCCCTCACTCTGTCCCTCTCCCAGTGATCCCACTTGTAGAGTGGCAGTGGGTGCCCCCTCCCCCCCCCACCATAGGCCCCCCAATAGGCCCCACTCCCAAGTGGCCCCACCCTCTTGGCTCTACCCAGTGCCCGGTAGCAGTGTCAAGGTGCCTCTTGGGCAGTACGAGGGTGCCAGACTGGCACTGCCCATGGGGCACTTTCCTTACCCCCGACCTCCCGGGGGAGGGTGGGGGGGCCTCAATGACCTCTGTTCCCTCCAGCAGAGTCAGGCACCTGTTCCTCATTAGTGGGGAACAGAAGGAACCACTCTCGGCAGGGGGAGGGGGAGGAACGTTAGCGGGCCCGCAGAATACCATCCTGGGCCCGATAATCATATGGAAATGTCAATAGGACACGTGGAGACCGTGACGCCCAGTGGGAATCCTGGGAAATGGCTGTCGCTGCTGTCCCTTGGCCGCTGTGCTGTTTGAGCAGGGATCCGGGCTGGGAGAATCACCCCCGGAGAATAATACAAAGGCAAAATAATAATAATGCCCAAGGTGCATTGTGGGTGTTCTTGACACACCAATTTGAACAAAGTGAGATTAACAGAATTAACAGAAGGGGATTCTCCAGTCACCTGCTTCAGGTTTTTTAACCGTACCAAGGAGTGAACAAAAGGTCGGGGTGTTTAATGGAAATCCCCATTCCTGTGCATCCTAATAGGTGCTCACCTTCCCAAACATTCCCACAGTGTGTTCTTGGAACATTAACAAATAAACACAAACCCTTCCCTCTCACCTGCTTCCTCTTTCACTGACAGGCTGCTGCGTCCTGTTAGCAGCCTGAGGCATTTAACTGAAGCTGTCAACACTCTTCCTTTGTACCTGCAGCATGTTTAATTCTTGACTTTATGCTGTTTCCAACGTTCTGGGGTATTTTCCTTGCCGAATTTTATCTTGTTATTATCCTTCCATTTTAGCACTAATGCTTTTTTTAAATTGGGAAAGAACTTTCAAGATCTCAAATCACTTTAAAGCACTCTAAAGTCAATGAAGTATTTTAGAAGTGTGGTCACTGTTGTAATTTTGATTTGATTTGATTCATTATTGTCACATGTATTAACATACAGTGAAAAGTATTGTTTCTTGCGTGCTGTACAGACAAAGCATACCGTTCATAGAGAAGGAAAGGAGAGAGTGCAGCATGTAGTGTTACACTCATAGCTAGAGTGTAGAGAAAGATCAACTTAATGCAAGGTAAGTCCATTCAGAAGTCTGACAGAAGCTGTTCTTGAGTCGGTTGGTACATGTCCTCAGACTTTTGTATCTTTTTCCTGAAGGAAGAAGGTGGAAGAGAGAATGTCCGGGGTGCGTGGGGTTCTTAATTATGCTGGCTGCTTTGCCGAGGCAGCGGGAAGTGTAGACAGAGTCAATGGATGGGAGGCTGGTTTGCGTGATGGATTGGGCTACATTCACAACCTTTTGTAGTTCCTTGCGGCCTTGGGCAGAGCAGGAGCCCCATACCGAGCTGTGATACAACCAGAAAGAATGCTTTCTATGGTGCATCTGTAAAAGTTGGTGAGAGCTGTAGCTGACATGCCAAATTTCCTTAATCTTCTGAGAAAGTAGAGGCATTGGTGGGCTTTCTTATCTATGGTGTCAGCATGAGGCTGCTTTGCCGAGGTAGCGGGAAGTGTAGACAGAGTCAATGGATGGGGGGCTGGTTTGCATGATGGATTGGGCTACATTCATGGCATTTTGTAGTTCCTTGCAGTCTTGGGCAGAGCAGGAGCCATACCAAGCTGTGATACAACCAGAAAGAATGCTTTCTATGGTGTGTCTGTAACAGTTGGTGTAGTTTAAGCACAGCAAGCTCCCACAAACAGCAATGTGATAATGACCAGATTATCGATGTTTTGATAATGATGTCAATTGAAAGATGAATATTGGCCAGGACATGAGGGCGAACTCCCCTGATTTCCTACGAATAGGGTCACGGGATCTTTTACATCGACCTGTGAGGTCAGGCTGGGGTTCAGTTTACCTGTCAGCCACTGAGCAGCATCCCCACAGTACCGGCCAGGAGTGTCAATCCAATCCCTGTGCCCATGTCTCGCGAGTGGGTCTTGAACCCAGATTGCATCCAGCAATGTTATCACTGACACTTAGAAAACAACACCCATGTCAACTGGCTAAGCAAATGTGGTTGTTTTTGGACGCGGCAGCTGCATTCACACTGCTGTTTGATTAAAAAGGAGTCAGGCAATAATTCAATTCCAGAGCGGAATGGGGTAAGAGTTCCTGGAATAGGAAGTTTAACGTCAACCCAGAATCCAGTTAGACATTGATTCCGCGGGGTGTCACATCATGGAAGCACGGGAATGGCTGCGTTTCCATGAGCTCCGGCGCTACTCATCTTTTAATCCTCCTTTCAAATCCTGATGCACAACCCATAATTATCCAATCTGGACGTGTATAATCTGCGCTATGTTCCTGGGAGATCCTGGGCTGAAATTTTGGTAATGGGAAGCGAAATTAAGTCTTGAAAATTCCCGTTTGATTGAGGTGGTTGGAGACGGCTGGGGCGGGGCCCAGTTTGCCATGGCGGTTTTGCTGGTGAGCGGGTCTACGCTTCGGTGATGCCGTAGGCTTTGAGATGATGGCTGCCGTTGTGGGTGAAGTTATGGACAACAGTCTCAGCTCCCGGCTCAGTCTATTGCTGCTCACATTGAACCGAGAGATATCCTAAAGAGAATGGTTGAAGCAGAGAGGAGAGTCTTGCCAGCCGAGAGGGCAGTTTCCTCAGTGGGAGCTCACCATCAGTCCCTGGAAACCCTGCTGCATGGTGTGTCGAACATTCTGGTAGACTCAGGGAGATGGAGGCTTGAGAAGCAGTATCCGTGCATCCCCCTGTCTCCACCTATCCTGCCACCTTCAATGACTTATGCACAATGACCTATGCCCATATACACCCAGCACCCTTTGCTCCTGTACCCCCTTTAGAATTGTATTCTTTCTTTTATATTGGGCCGGATTTTCCAGCTCCCTCTGTGACATGTTGTCTGATGGTGGAGGCGGCTCGCTATTGGCCACCAATGGGATTTTCCAGACCCGCCAATGTCTGCGGGCATGTGTGGCTCGCCTGCCCTGTCATCGAGGTACCCTTCGCTAGAGATCATAAGAACATAAGAACATAAGAACTAGGAGCAGGAGTAGGCCATCTGGCCTCTCGAGCCTGCCCCGCCATTCAATAAGATCATGGCTGATCTTTTTGTGGACTCAGCTCCACTTATCCGCCTGCTCACCATAACCCTTAATTCCTTTACTGTTCAAAAATGTATCTATCCTTGCCTTAAAAACATGCAATGAGGTAGCCTCAACTGCTTCACTGGGCAGGGAATTCCACAGATTCACAACCCCTTGGGTGAAGAAGTTCCTCCTCAACTCAGTCCTAAATCTGCTCCCCCTTATGTTGAGGCCTTGCCCCCTAGTTCTAGTTTCACCTGCCAGTGGGAACAACCTCCCTGCTTCTATTTTATCTATTCTCTTCATAATTTTATATGTTTCTATAAGATCTCCCCTCATTCCTCTGAATTCCAATGAGTATAGCCCCAGTCTACTCAGTCGCTCCTCATAAGCCAACCCTCTCAACTCCGGAATCAACCGAGTGAATCTCCTCTGCACCCCCTCCAGTGCCAGTATATCCTTTCTCAAGTTAGGAGACCAAAATTGTACACAGTACTCCAGGTGTGGCCTCACCAGCACCTTATACAGCTGCAACATAACCTCGCTGTTTTTAAACTCCATCCCCCTCGCAAATATCATAGATAGGGTCACCTAAAGTAGGACTGGAAGATCCCACTGGGGGTGGGAAAGGGCTGGAAAATCCCATCCATTGTTTCTTCCTGTTCTTCCTACCAAAATGAAATACCTCACACTTGCTGAGTGGGAGATCCTGGTCCTTAGTCGACTGAAGACTGAGGTGGCACATTGGAGGTGAAGATGAATTTCATCATCTATGCTTGCCTTCGTCGTGAAGAGGCTCCCAGGATAGAGAAAACGGTTCACGTTTTCCAGGATCTCGCTGTTGATCTTAATCAATGAGGGATGGTGTTTTCTTGTACAAACTGGTTGGAGGAGGGCCTTAATTTTCCAAGTGTCTAATGTCAGGCATATATTCACATCGGTTTCAGAGAAGGAGTTGAGAAGGACCTGGGTCACCTGCATTCAGAAGTTTAATGACTGCAGTTGGAGAGACTTTGTTTTTGGTTCGAAGGCGGAGTTGGTTGAACAGTTTCCTGCCTGTTCTGTACATTATCTCCATGTCCGCAGGGAGTTTGTTGGAGGTGAGATGCAGTATTACAGTGAGGAAGATGGAGAAGTGGGTTGGTGCGATGACACACGCTTGTTTAACTCCAGTCTTCACCGCGATAGGATCCATGATGTTTCCGTTGGTGAGGATCACGGCTTGCATGCCATCATGGAGTACGCAGAGGATGGTGACAAATTTCTGAGGGAAGACAAATTTGGGGAGGACACTCAATAATCCTTCTTGTTGACAGAGGTAAAAGGCTCGCGTGAAGCTGAATAAAGGCCATGTACAGTGATTGGTTCTGTTCTCTGCATTTTTCTTGGATTTGACATTCAGTGAAGATCATGGCTGGAATTCTCCACCCGCTCACAATGGTGGGATTCTCCGGTCTTGCCGGCAGAGCACTCCCACGCGTGTGAGTTTCCCATTGATGTGGGGGTGATGACCAGAGAATCCCACCGCTAGCAAACAACGCGCCACCTCCTGCCGGTGGGAAACACGTGGCTGAGAGTCCGGAGAATCTCATCCCATATTTGTGGTGCAAACCACACTGTGACTCTGAAAGAAGCTCTTCAGCTACTAGGAGGAGGTATTTGAGGAGGATTCTTGCAATAATCTGCTTGAGGTTTGATTATTCAATAATCAGAGTGGCACGGTAGCACAGTGGTGAGTACTGCTGCCTCACAGCGCCAGTGACCCGGGTTCGATTCCCTGTTCGGGTCACTGTCTGTGCGGAGTTTGCACTTTCTCCCCATGTCTGCGTGGGTTTCCACCAGGTTCTCTGGTTTCCTCCCACAGTCCAAAGATGTACGGGTCAGGTTGATTGGTCATGTTAAATTGCCCCTTAGAGTCGGGGGGTTAGTAGGGTAAATATGTGG
Organism: Mustelus asterias; assembly: GCF_964213995.1. NCBI lineage: Eukaryota > Metazoa > Chordata > Chondrichthyes > Carcharhiniformes > Triakidae > Mustelus > Mustelus asterias. The sequence goes on from NC_135809.1 coordinate 4,267,831, forward strand.
GGTTACAGGGATAGGGCCTGGGTGGGATTGCGGTCGGTGCAGTCTCGATGGGCTGAATGGCCTCCTTCTGCACTGTAGGGATTCTATGATTCTAACTGGAAATAGCTGGTTTCTATTCACCAGTGAGAAGATACAAATCAGCGATAATCCCAACAAGGTGAACAGGGCAATTGCCTTCCCTCGGATAGGGTTTGGAGAATGGAATTATCCAGCCCAAAGTGGAACTCATACATTCTCCCAAAATAGCATTAGTTACCTCAAAATGAGGAGAATTGAAGTTTCTGGAGAGTGAGCAGGAGAGTTATTGCAGGGGGATTTGAGCACAGTAAGGAAATCTTGCTTCCAGTGTTCAGGGTTTTGATGGGATCACATCTGGAAACGGTGCACAGTTTTGGTCTCCATATTTAAGGAAGGTATACTTGCATTGGAGGCTGTACAGTCCCTGTCGATTAGTCCCTGGGGTGAGGGGGTTGTCCGCTAATGAGAGGCTGAGTGAATTCGGGTGACATTCTCTCGAGTTTAGATAAATGAGAGGTGATTTCATTGGAACATGCAAGATTCTGAAGGGTGTTAAAGGGAGGATGCTGATGAGGGGTCAGTGATTTAGGACTGAGTTGAGGAGAAACTTCTTCACAAGAACACAAGAAATAGAAGCAGGAGTGGCCACCCCGGACCTTCAAGCCTGCCCTGCCATTCAATACTATCATGGCTGATCTATGTCGGTCTCAGCTCCTTCTCTGTGCCATTTCCCCGTCGCCCTCTATTCCTCGATTTATCAAATATTTATCCATCTCCACTTTAAATACTTCTAATGATCCAGCCTCCACTACCCTTTGGGGCAGAGAATTCCAGAGATTCATCACCCTCTGCGGGAAGAAATTTCTACACAATTTAGTTTTAAATTACCAACCCTTTATCTTGTAGCGATGTCCCCTTGTTCAAGACTCGCCCATTAGTGAAAACATCTCACCATCCACCCTGTCAACCCCCTCAGGATCTTATGTGTCTGAATAAGGTCACTCAGAGAGTTGGGAATCTACGGGATTCTCCACCCCAGACAGTTGTAAATGCTCCATCGTTGAATACATTTAAGTCTGGGATGGACAGAGTTTTGGTCTCTGGGGAATTAAGGGATTATGGGTGCAGGCAGGAAAATGGAGCTGAATTCGAAGATCTACCTTGATGGTATTGAACGATAGAGCAGTTTCAACGGGGTGTATGGTCCACTCCTACTCATATGAGTGAGATTAGGCTAGCTGTATCAGGGAAATCATCAGCAGTGCTGTTGGGCTGAATGGCCTGTTTCCACCCTGGAATATTCTACATGAACTGAATGTGCATTTGCACCAATGTAGTATCTTTATTGAAGTAAAATGACCCAAAGCCCTTCACAGAAGCCTTGTTAAACAGAGGATGACATTGAACCAATGAAGATGATATTACAATAGGTGACTAAAAGCTTGGACAATGAGATAGGTTCTCAGAAGCATCGTGACAGAGAGGACATGCCCCATGCCGACACTATAGTTAAGAAAGTCCACCAACATCTCTACTTTCTCAGAAGACTAAGGAAATTTGGCATGTCAGCTATGACTCTCACCAACTTTTACAGATGCACCATAGAAAGCATTCTTTCTGGTTGTATCACAGCTTGGTATGGCTCCTGCTCTGTCCAAGACTGCAAGGAACTACAAAAGGTCGTGAATGTAGCCCAGTCCCATCATGCAAACCAGCCTCCCATCCATTGATTCTGTCTACACTTCCCGCTGCCTCGGCAAAGCAACCAGCATAATTAAGGACCCCACGCACCCCGGACATTCTCTCTTCCACCTTCTTCTGTCAGGAAAAAGATACAAAAGTCTGAGGCCTTGTACCAACCGACTCAAGAACAGCTTCTTCCCTGCTGCCGTCAGACTTTTGAATGGATTACCTCAATTAAGTTGATCTTTCTTTACACCCCAGCTATGACTGTTACACTACATTCTGCACTCTCTTGTTTCCTTCTCTATGAACGGTATGCTTTGTCTGTAGAGCGCGCAAGAAACAATACTTTTCACTGTATGTTAATACATGTGACAACAATAAATCAAATCAAATCAGGAGAGAGGAGATGAGTGCGAGGGGTTTCGGGAAAGAATTCTGTAGCTCAGGAATTAGACAGATTAAAGCACAGCCTCTAACGGTGAGACAGAGAGAGTGTGTACGTACAAGAGGACAGCATTGGAGGAATATAGAGATAACGAAAGAGGTAACCTCTTAGTTCAATTCCTTGCCACTGCCATTCCTTGCGACTGCGATTGGCAAAAGGAACCGGGAGTGATGGACAATGAGCAGACCATTTTTTACACAATGAGTTGTTACGATCTGGAATGCAGCGTATGAAATGGCAGTGCCCCTAGATCCGATAGTAATGTTCCAAAAGGAATTGAGTAAACTTTCAGAAAGGGGAAAGAAAATGCAGTATGGTGGGGAAAGAGTGGGGAATGAGACAGGACAGGTGCAACGGGCTGAATGGCCTCATTCTATGAACATAAGAACATAAGAAATGGGCGCGACCAGGCCTTATCACCCCTCGAGCCTGCCGTGTCATTCAGCAATACTCTGGTTAATCTAACAGTGGCCATAACTCTACTTTCTAGCCTGCCCCCCCCCAGAACAATGAACCGTGTAAGAAAATGTCTCTTTAATGGCCCTTAGTGCCCAGGCCCAAGGAACACTCCGAATGCAATTGATAAGCTATTTTGACAGTTAAAAAGTGAAGGGTATTTTTCAAAATGCAGAAGTGAAATGTATTGTGGTAAAACACAGTTATCTCTTACAGAACAAAAAAAAAAGGGTGGGCAATTGGAAAATACTTCTTGTTTTGGAAGTGGAAGTTATTTTTGAATGAATTAACAGTTGTTCAAAGGACAACAGGTGCTACCTCTGCCCTGAGGGATTCAGCAATTCCATTGTTAGGATCAGTTTTTACTTTCACCTGTATTTTTTCTGTCGAACACTGGGCCTGTTACTAAAGTTATTATTAAATGTCAAGCCCCCCTCCCCAAGTGTGTGGAACTGCAGTTATGTGTAAGCCTGACTAAGTGAAGAGATGTGATGGCCTTTCCTCCTTCTCACGATGAGACTTTCTTGGTATTAATGGCTAAGAGAGGCTGGATTTACTCTACTCTACGGAGCCAGGATTAGAGGTGGGGGTGGGGGTTGGGGGGTGGGGGGGGGGGGGGGGGTGGAGCCAGGAGAAGGAGGGGAAGTCATGTCAAGGAGGCCTCCCGACATCTTCTTGCCTCCGGGGTATTTCCCAGCAGCACATTGGGAACAGGCTTGGCTGCCCACTCCAAAGAGACGGGAAGTTAATTAGGACTGATGGTTTGGGTCACTGTCTGTGTCACGTTCTCCCCATGCTAAATTGCCCCTTAGTGTCCTGGGGTGCACAGATTAGAGGGAACAGCAGGGTAAATATGTGGGATTACGGGGATAGGGCCTGGATAGGATTGTAGTCGGTGCAGGCTCGATGGGCCAAATGGCCTCTTTCTGCACTGTAGAATTCTATGATTCTATGAGGGAATTAAGGCTCTTTGTAGCTGTCATTTTGCGACTTTTCAGATACTTTCCCGAGGTTAGGGTGTCTCCCATGTTGTGTGTGGAGTCTTCCAGCTTATTAAAGATGGCCTCCCTGCAGAACATTGAGGAACCGTCAATATCTCATTTAAATCTCACCCCCTCCGGTCATTTCTGGTCACCACACTACCAGAGGACATGGAAGCTCTGGAGAGAGGATTTGAGTGAGTTTTACAATGCAATTGCATAGGGCGTTGGTGAGGCCACATCTGGAGTATTGTGCGCAGTTTTGGTGTCCTTATCTGAGGAAGGATGTCCTTGGGAGGGAGTACAGCGAAGATTTACCAGGCTGATTCCTGAATTGGCAGGTTTGTCATATGAGGAGAGACTAAGTCGGTTAGGATTATATTCACTGGGGTCAAGAAGAGTGACATGGGATCTCATAGAAACTTATAAAAGTCTAACAGGGATAGATTCAGAAAGAATGTTCCCAATGGTGGGGGCGTCCAGAACTAGGGGTCATAGTTCTTGTGCTGTACTTTTCTTTGTTCTTTGTTTGTGAGCTGCCTTCTTGAAATGTGATAGAACTGAATGGTGTGCTGGGCCATTTCAGAGTCAACCACATTGCTGTGGTTCTGGAGTCACATGTAGGCCAGACCAGGTAAAGACGGCAGGTTTCCTTCCCTAAAGGACATCAGTGAACCAGATGGGTTTTCCCGACAATCGACAATGGTTTCATGGTCATCAGTAGATTCTTAATTCCAGATATTTTTTATTGAATTCACATTCCACCATCTGCCGTGGCGGGATTCGAACCCAGAACATTGGCTGAGTTTCTGGATTAATAGTCCAGCGATAATACCACTCGGCCAACCCTCCCAGGATAAAACATCTTGCATCTATAGAGCACCATTCACATCTCAGGACATCACAGCCAAGAAAAGAAACGTTATGTGAAGGAAATGACGACTGCAATGTAGGAAACGCAGTGACCAATTTACACACAGCAAGATCCCACAAACAGAAATGTGATAATGACGCAATCGTCTGTTTTGATGGTGTTGATTAAGGGATAGATATTGGACAGGACACCGGGGTGAACTCCTCCGCTCCTCTTTGAAAGAGTGCCATTAGATATTTAACACCCAACTGGGAGGGCAGGGTTGGCCCACAGACAGTGTTGCACTCCCTCGGTACTGCACTAGGAATGTCTGCCTGGATTCTACGCTCAAGTCACTGGAGTAGCATTTGAACCCACAGCTTTCTGACTCAGAGGTAAGAGTGAGAACCACCCACTGAATCACAGCTGACATTTAAAGGACAGTTTCGGGGTTGCTGGACAGTTTACAGATAAAAGTGGAGTTAAAGGTTACATTCAGCAGCTACTTCTCATTTTATGCTGCAGAGTCATGGTGTTTTTGATTTGATTTGATTTATTGTCACATGTTTGGGATACAGTGAAAAGTATTGGTTCTTGCGCGCTGTACTGACAAAGCATACCGTTCAGAGAGAAGGAAAGGAGAGGGTGCAGAATGTAGTGTTACAGCCATAGTTAAGGGGTAGAAAAAGATCAACTTAATGCAAGGTAGGTCCATTCAACAGTCTGACAGCAGCAGGAAGAAGCTGTTCTTGAGTCGGTTGGGATGTGACCTCAGACTTTTGTATCTTTTTGTATCTTTTTTGGCATTTTCATTTTGGTTTCCGCCATCTTAACTGAGCTCCTGGGTTCAGCATTGCTCTTGACACTGGGCTTTTTATCATCAGACTATAAGACATAGGAGCAGAGCAGGCCATTCGGCCCATCAAATCTGCTCTGCCATTCAATGAGATCATGGCTGATTTGATATAATCCTCAACTCCACTTTCCCGCCTTATCCCCATAACCCTCGATTCCGTTACTGATTAAAAATCTGTCTATCTCAGTCTTGAATGTACTTCAAGTTTGTTGACGACACCGCCGTAGTGGGTCGGATCTCAAACAATGACGAGATAGAGAATCTGGTGAACTGGTGCGGCAACAATAATCTCTCCCTCAATGTCAACAAAACGAAGGAGATTGTCATCGACTTTAGGAAGCGTAATGGAAGACATGCCTCTGTCTACATCAACAGGAACAAAGTGGAAATGGTCAAGAGCTCCATGTTTCTAGGTGTCCAGATCACCAACAACCTGTCCTGGTCCCTCCACACCGACGCCATAGTTAAGAAAGCCCACCAGGAGGCTAAGGAAATTCAGCATGCCCATTATGACTCTCGCCAACTTTTACAGATGCGCCATAGAAAGCATTCTTTCTGGTTGTATCACAGCTTGATATGGCTCCTGCTCTGCCCAAGACTGCAAAAAACTTCAAAGGGTCGTGAACGAAGCCCAATCCATCACTCAAACCAGCCTCCTGTCCATTGACTGTTTACACTTCCTGCTGCCTCGGAAAAGCAGCCAGCATAATTAAGGGCCCCATGCATCCCGGACATTCTCTCTTCCACCTTCTTCCATCGGGAAAAGGATACAAAAGTCTGAAATCACTTACCATCTGACTCAAGAACAACTTCCTCTCTGCTGCCATCAGACTTTTGAATGGACCTACCTCACGTTATGACTGTAACACTACATTCTGCACTCTCTCCTTTCCTTCTCTATGAATGGTATGCTTTGTCTGTATCGTGTGCAAGAAACAATACTTTTCAATGTATACTAATACATGTGACAGTAATAAATCAAATCAAACCAAATTAACGACCCAGCCTCTACAGCCCTCTGCAATAAAGAATTCCATGGATTCACTCCCCTCTGAGAGAAGAAATTCCTTCTCATCTCTGTCTTCAATGGGCGACCCCCTTACTCTGAGATTCTGCCCTCTGGTCCTAGAATCTCCCACAACGGGAAACAACCTCTCAGCATCAACCCCGTCAAACCCCCTGAGAATCCAATATGTCTCAATAAGGTCGCCTCCCATTCTTCTAAACTCCAATGAGTAGAGACCCTACCTACTCAATCTCTCCTCATGAGAAAATCCGTCCATACCCAGGATCAAGCTAATGAACCTTCTCTGGACTGCCTCCCATACCACTGTATCTTTCCATAGATAAGGGGACCAAAACAGTGTTCCAGTTGTGGTCTCACTAGTGTATAGTTTTAGCAAGACTTCTTGAATTGGAAACAAATGGTGTTACAGTGTGGGATGTTCCCTGTTCCTCAGTTGAGAATAGGACGAAGAGGAGGATGAGAAGGAGCAACATTAGGACATCAAGCTGACCAGAGTCTGAGTTTGTCCCCAGCTCTGTAAATACAAGCCAGGTGGTGCTGGAAGCAGTAATGCTAAAGAAGGCTGCATTTCTTATAGGGGGAGAGTGGAGTTGTGCAATATGTCTGCTCCAGACCTGCAGACCTCCACTATTCCAGAGACAATACTATGCCACTCTCCTCAATCCATGCACCTTTGGAGCAGTTCCAGAGGACAATCTTGATCAATTGGGCTGATGGGCTGTCGAATGGCAGATGGAGTTTAATTTAGATAAATGCGAGGTGATGCATTTTGGTAGATTGAACCAGGGCAGGACTTGCTCAGTTAACGGTAGGGCACTGGGGAGAGTTTCAGAACAAAGAGATCCAGGGGTCCAGGTTCATAGCTCCTTGAAAGTGGAGTCACAGGTGGACAGAGTGGTGAAGAAGGCATTCAGCATGCTTGGTTTCATTGGTCAGAACATTGAATACAGGAGTTGGGATGTTTTGTTGAAGTTGTACAAGACATTGGTAAGGCCACACTTGGAATACTGTGTACAGTTCTGGTCACCCTCTTATAGAAAGGATATTATTAAATTAGAAAGAGTACAGAAAAGATTTACTAGGATGCTACCGGGACTTGATGGTTTGAGTTATAAGAAGAAGCTGGATAGACGGGACTTTTTTCTCTGGAGCGTAGGAGGCTAATGGGTGATCTATAAAATAATGAGGGGCAGAGATCAGCTAGATAGTCAATATCTTTTCCCAAAGGTAGGGGAGTCTAAAACTAGAGGGGAGAAATTCAAAAGGGTCCAGAGGAGCAATGTTTTCGCACAGAGAGTGGTGAGTGTCTGGAACAAGCTGCCAGAGGTAGTAGTAGAGGCGGGTACAATTTTGTCTTTTAAAAAGCATTTAGACAGTTACATGGGTAAGATGGATATAGAGGGATATGGGCCAAATGCGGGCAATTGGGTTTAGCTTCGGGGTTTTAAAAAAAAGGGCGGCATGGACAAGTTGGGCCGAAGGACCTGTTTCCATGCTGTAAACCTCTATGACTCTATAACTCTATGACATTTACAAAATCAGCCAATTGGCTGTGCACCAACATATCAAGTAAGGAATTGAAGACCAGTCCATCAGACCCATTCATCAACCCCAGAGGGCTTTTACAGAGTGTCTGAATGTACTCAGTGCCAAAGAGCCATCCATTATTCAGACCTTTGCAGCCACATAGTTCCTATTGAAGCTCTCAAAATGTTCTCAAACAGGAATAGATTTTGTTCTGCCAGCTTGAAGGTGGTTACATTGACTGGCTTTGTAATCCATTGGATATCAAACATTAATGGGTGATCTAATTAAGGTGTTTATTGAGCAGAATAAGAGGCACACGGGTGGCTGGGTGAGAGCAGCACACACTGAGTGAGATATGGTCAGAAGCGGTACATTTGGGAATTTGAAGCAAAGTAGGAATTCGGCGCAGAGCGATCCAGACTCCAGACACTCGGGGGGTGAGCTGTGAGAGAGCAGCGAGATGGAACAGAGCGATCCAGACACTCAGGGGGTGGTTAAGAAGTCATGTGGGATTCTTGCCTTTATTAGCTGAGGCGTAAAGGAGGTTATTACGGAGCTGTGTAAAATGCTGGTTAGGCCACAGCTAGAGTACTGTGAGCAGTTCTGGCCACCACACTATAAAAAAGATGTGATTGCACTAGAGAGGGAGCAGAGGAGCTTCACCAGGATGCTGCCTGGGCTGGAGCGTTTCAGCTATGAAGAGAGGCTGGTAAGGCTGGGGTTGTTTTCCTTGGAGCAGAGAAGGCTGAGGGGGAATCTGATTGAGGTGTACAAAATTATGAGGGACATTGATAGGGTAGATAGGAAGGGACTTTTCCCCTTAGTAGAGGGGTCAATAACCGGGGGGCACAGATTTAAGATAAGGGGCAGGAGATTTAGAGGGTATTTGAGGAAAAACCTTTTCACCCAGAGGGCGGTGGGGATCTGGAACTCACTGCCTGAAAGGGTGGTAGAGGCAGGAACCCTCACAACATTTAAGAAGCATTTAGATGAGCACTGGAAGCACCATAGCACACAAGGCTTTGGACCAAGTGCTGGAAAATGAGATTAGAATAGATAGGTGCTTGATGGCAGGTGCCATGGACCGAAGGGCCTCATTTTGTGCTGTACAATGACTCTACGATGATTCAAAAATTTGATAGGATAGAAACTATTTCCTCTGGTGAGAGTGGCAGGGGTGGGGCGGGGGGTGGGGTGCCAGGAGTGGGGTGGGGGAGGGGTGGCACGGGGTGGGGTGGGGTGGCGGTGGTGGGTGGTGGGGGTGGGGTGTGGGGGAGTGGGGGAGGTGGGGGGGGAGCAGAGGCGAGTCCCGAGCAAAGGAGCAGGACCTTAAATCAGAGCTAGAACATTCGGGAGTGATGTCCGGGAGCACATTTTCACAGAGTGAAAATCTGGACTTTTCTCCAGCCTCCCCCTCACCCCCACCCATCCCCCGCCCCCCTGCCCCACACCCCTTCCCCCCTCATTAAAAGCTATTGACTCTGAAGATCAGTGGAAAATTCCAGAACTGAGCTTGATAATGTTTTGTTTGTTAAGAGTGTTAAGCTCAGTGCAGGCAAGGTAGGTAAATGGCACTACGGTACACATTATCCATGATTTAAGTGAATGATAGAACAGTCTTGAGTGGTTAAATGGCCTCCTCCTGCTATACTTCCGTTGCTATGGATGTTCGCTGTCTAGAGACCTGCCACGTTTCGCTTCATCTTAAAGGAGACCGCAATCCATTGACTGTTCAGGGGTGGAAGTGGGTGTCGAAAGGGTTGATTATTTGTCAAGGCTGTACCCCGCCTCACTGGCTCAGAGCCAAGGACACAAATGGAATTCTAATGCAGTGTGGCCCATTCCCTTTGTTGTGGCTCAGTGGCTACTCCATTGGGGTCTGTGGCGTTTGCATGCAAGCCTCACCCCAGTAACATGAACCTAAGATCAAGACCAACAATCCTGTGCGGTACCGAGGGAATGCTTCAATGCTGGAGGTGTCGTATTTTGGCCAAAGGGTCTTTTTCTGTGTTGGGTGCCCCCATGACTCAGTAGAAGTAAAAGATGTGGTGGCACTCTTTTGAAGGGGAGCAGGAGGAGTTCACTCAGAGGTCCTCAACCAATATTTATTCTGCAATCCCCATCAATAAAACATATTAAGAACATAAGAACTAGGAGCAGGAGTAGGCCATCTGGCCCCTCGAGCCTGCCCTGCCATTCAATAAGATCATGGCTGATCTTTTCGTGGACTCAGCTCCACTTACCCGCCCGCTCACCATAACCCTTAATTCCTTTACTGTTCAAAAATGTATCTATTTTTGCCTCAAAAACACGCAATGAGGTATTGTCTGGAGATTATCATTTTGCTGTTTGAGGGATCTTGCTGTGCATAAATTGGCTCTCGTGCTTCCAGCACTACGGCAGTGATTATGCTTCAAAAGTATTTCATTGCTATAGCAAAATGGTGATGTTGCTTGAAGGATAAATAGTTAGTGGCTCAGGACACGAGAGAGAACTTCCATACTGTTTTTCAAAAGGATGTCTCCTCAGAGGAATGTTTCTGTGCTGGGGAATTGGGAAACTGGGATTGAACTTAGTGAAGGGGGGCCAGGCGGTGCTGAAGCAGAGGGTCCACGTTCTGCTTGCTGCTCTTCTGTGACAGCGTCAAGAGCAAGGGCAAACAAAGAGTCTTCAGAATGTCAGTGATATGCTTTTGAAGTCAATAAATGCACAGTCATGTATTCCAATATTGCCTCGAGCCGGCACATGCAGGTCCCCGCGCTGAGTTCACAAGTTTCATATCCTGCCCAAATTGAAGAACTCATTTTCTCACAATTTTTATCTTTCCGTTTTAGGAGCTGCTGAGTCATGTGACCCTTAACTCACCTTACAAAAGGGCAACATCTGGTGACCGTGAAATCCCTGGCAAGACGGAGTGCTGCCATAGTGTAAAATAACAGCCAGGATTCTCCCAAAAAAACTCTAAGTGCTGAATTCATGTAAAAACTGGAGTAAATCCCGCTGGTGTTTTCAGCGGGATTTTCAAATTGAATCCCCTGGGACGAGCTTAGGGGTTAAAAAAAAAAGGCGGCATGGACATGTTGGGCCGAAGGGCCTGTTTCCATGCTGTAAACCTCTATGACTCGATGACTCCCACACTCTGAGCACTGCAAAGTGCCCTAGTGTGAATCACGATAAAAATCAGTGGGTGGGGCCTATTCCCGCTGGAGAGGCCGGCAGCGTAGCGCTGAGCGAGCCATTGGGCATGCGCCGATCCGTCAGCGTGGAGATTGGCACATCGCGGTAGCCCCACACTGCTCCCAATCACCGGCCAGCTGGATCGCTACAAAATAATGAGAGGCACAGATAGGGTGGATAGTCAGAGGCTTTTTCCCAGGGTGGAAGTGTCAATTACAAGGGGGCACAGGGTCAAGGTGAGAGGGGGAAAGTTTAAGGGAGATGTGCAGGGGGAGTTCCTCACGCACAGAGTGGTGGGTGCCTGGAATGCGCTGCCAGAGGAGGTGATGGAAGCGGGCATGTTAGCAACATTTAAGAGGCATCTGGATGGGTACAAAATAGGGTGGGATTAGAGGGAAACGGACTGAGTAAGGGCTGGAGGGTTTTTTTTCGTTTAGTTAAGGCATCATGATTGGTGCAGCCTTGGAGGGCCGAAGGGCCTGTTCCTGTGCTGTACTTCTCTTTTCCTTTGTAATCTCTACACTTGACTGTTCAAAGAGGCTCCTACCCAGCCTCCTCCATTCTGACCTCACTCCTTATTCGCACCAAGTCCCATTCTTCCATCACTCGCTGACCTCCATCCCCTCCCAGCCAAGCAACATCTTGATCTCAAAATTCTCATCCTTGTCCTCAAATCCTGACATGGTCTTTCTGTTCACCCTCTCTATAATCTCCGCCGCCCTCTCACCATCCCAAGATGTCAATGCTCATCTAATTCTGGCCTCTTGAGCATTGGCAGTTTTATTTGCTTCACTATTGCTGCTTCACTAAACCCTGGAACTCTCTCCTTAAATCTCTCCAAGCTTTTATCTCGCTTTCCTCTGATACGACATTCCTTAAAGCCTGTACCTCTTTGGCCAGGTATGCGGATATTTGTTTGAAGATCGCCTTACGAGGTTTGGTGTCCAACTTTGCCTTAAATTGCTCCTGTGAAGCACCCAGGGATCTTATATTTGGTTGTAGGTGCTATATTAAGTGTTGTTGTTGTAAAACAGGGGAGGAATTGACAATTTATCTATGCGCCGCACTCCAGGGATGTCTGAAAGACGTTCAATATTCGGCTCTGTCAATTTTTAGGTCAGTGGTGGCTCTCTGAAGCAGGGTGTGAGGTCCCTTCTATGTACTAATGAGGGGGTAAGGGCCTGCTTCAGGCTATGACTCTCACCAACTTTTACAGATGCACCATAGAAAACATTCTTTCTGGTTGTATCACAGCTTGGTATGGCTCCTGCTCTGCCCAAGACCGCAAGAAACTACAAAGGGTCATGAGCGAAGCCCAATCCATCACTCAAACCAGTCTCCCATCCACTGACTCTGTCTACGCTTCCTGCTGCCTCGGGAAAGCAGCCAGCATAATTAAGGACCCCACACACCCTGGACATTCTCTCTTCCCCCTGCTTCCATCAGGAAAGAAATACAAAAGTCTGAGGTCACATGCCAACCGACTCAAGAACAGCTTCTTCCCTGCTGTCATCAAACTTTTGAATGGACCTACCTCGCATTAAGCTGATCTTTCTCCACACCCTAGCTATGACTGTAACACTATTTCTGCACTCTTTCCTTTCCTTCTCTATGAACGGTATGCTTTGTCTGTATAGTGCGCAAGAAACAATACTTTTCACTGTATGTTAATACATGTGGCAATAATAAATCAAATCAAATCAAATCAAATCAATCACCACCAAAAAGATAAGCTTTTATTTATTAATTTGTATGGAGTGAGGAGAATTCAGGAGTGAAATCGCAACACCTTTTCATTCAAAGCATTAATGACATCTGGATCTGTTTGCTATTAAAATGGTTTGGGATGCCAGGGTGGTTTGAAAGTTACCAAGATCCAGAATGATATTTTTGTTGGTGATTGTGTATCGAAGGTGGGTAAAGGGAGTTGAAGCCATGATCTAATCAAATGGCAGAACAGGCTCAGGAGACTCAACAGCCCTCTCCTGTTCCTACGTCCCCACCCAGATTGGGCAGTTTGGAGCCTTGATTTAACCTTTCAGCTAAAAGCTGCCACCTGCGGCACTGCAGCACTCCTTCAGCGTTGCATATTGCAAGGAATGGCAAATGTCTGCTGGGAACACAGATATACACCACCACCTCAAACGTGTATGTTTCCCTTACTGACAAACCGTTGTGTCAACAGATAGAACATTCTGGAAGGAACTTTGCTGAGTCAATAATGTTTAGCATTGCTACAGTCTGAAGTTATTCTGATATCTTGGCAGTTATTAGTGGACATTACAAAGCGTTAGCTCTCAGTGTTAACTCTTAGACAACATCGATAAGGTGATGCTGTAATTGTTGCTACAAAGAGCGCCTCAGTTATGGTTGAATATTTCTTTGAACTATCCCAGAGAGCTGACACGCTGACAGAATCTAATATAGTTCCTTTTTTTGCTTCTTAAAGTGGGCATAACTCCAAATGGCAAACACATAACCACAGATAAAGAACGCTGCATAATTCTGGCATGTGAATTCATCCTGAACTTCTAACATGACTAAATCCAAAACTATATCTCTATAATTGCTGCCACACAGTGATCATGCTGCAAAAGAACTTATCCTGACCTTTCACCAGCCAAATAGTTCATAGTAGAAAGTGGGCAATCATAGAATCCCTAAAGTGCAGAAGGAGGCCATTTGGCCCATTGAGATTGCACTGAAAACAATTCCACCCAGGCCCTATCCCCGTAACTCCATGTATTTATCCTCTTAATCCCCCCTGACACTAAGAGGCAGTTTAGTATGGCCAATCCACCTAACCTGCACATCTTTGGAGCATCAAGTGGAAACCCACGCAGACATGGGGAGAACATGCAAACTCCACATTGACAGTCATCCAAGGCTGGAATCGAACCCAGGTCCCTGGCGCTGTGAGGCAGCAGTGCTAACTACTGTGCCACTGTGGATGATGCAAAGGACTAGTTTAGCCATTGTGATTTTTTTTTTGCATAGCTTGTGGGTGTCACTGGCATGGCTGGTAATTATTGCCCATGTCCTGCTGTCCTGAGGACCAATCGTTTCCTTGAAGCAATATTATTCTAACTGCTAGCCCACTTCAGGAATGTTGAGTGTTAATCACATGGTGTCCTTGGAGCCACCATTAAGGCACAAGTCAGGAGTGTGATGGAATACTCTCCACTTGCCAGGATGGGTGCGGCTCCAACAACACTCAAAAAGCTCGACACCATCCAGGACAAAGCAGCCCCGTTTGAATGGTACCCCATCCAGCACCTTCAACATTCACTCCCTCCACCAGTGACGCACACTGGTGGCAGAATGTACCATCCACAAAATACACTGCAGCAACCCTCCATTATACATCTTACTTTTAAAATCATGCTTGACCAAGCTTATTGAATTTTTTGAAGAGACAACAGAGGGAGGACACAATGTTAATACGTAGATGTTAACTATCTGGATTTTCAAAAGACCTTCGAAATGGTCAAAAGAATGTGGAGTCAGTGGACAAGTGTTAGAATAAATTACTAGCTGGCCTCAAGACAGAAAGCGAGTGGAAGTAAAAGGTAGTTATTCAAAGTGCCAGAAGCGAGATGTGGTATTTCACAAGGATCAGTGTTGGGTGGCACAGTGGCACAGTAGCACATTAAGAAGTCTCACAACACAGGTTAAAGTCCAACAGGTTTATTTGGTAGCAAAAGCCACTAGCTTTCAGAGCGCTGCTCCTTCGTCAGGTAAGTGGTTAGCATCAGGGACCTGGGTTCAATTCCAGCCTTGGGTCACTGTCTGTGCTGAGTTTGCAAATTCTCCCCGTGTCTGTGTGGCTTCCTCCGGGTGCTCCCATTTCTCCAGACCCCTGCACATTGTTTTTATTCAAATAATCATCTAATACCCTCTTGAATGCCTCGATTGAACCTACCTCCACCACACTTCCAGGCAGAACATTCCAGACCCCTACCACTTGCTATGTGAAAAAGAAAATTCGCCCACATTCCTCTGCTCCTGCACCCCTTTAAGAATTTTACCCCTTATTTCATTGTGTCTCTCCATGTTCTTCCTCCCACAATGTATCACCTCACACTCCTCTGCATCAAACTCCATCTGTGGAGATGCCGGCGTTGGACTGTGCCAAACTCCATCTGCCATCTATCTGCCCTCTCCACCAATTTCTCTTGGAGCTTTTGAAGTTCTACGCTGTCCTCGCAGTTTACAATACTTCCAAATTTTGTATCTTCAGCAAACTTTGAAATTGTCTTCTGCACACCAAGATCTAGATCATCGGGGTGGCATGGTGGCACTGGGATGACACAGTGGCACAGTGGTTAGCACTGCTGCCTCACAGCGCCAGGGACCCAGGTTCAATTCCAGCCTCGGGTCACTGTCGGTGTGGAACATAACATAAGAACATAAGAAATAGGAGCAGGAGTAGGCCATCTAGCCCCTCGAGCCTGCCCCGCCCATTCAATAAGATCATGGCTGATCTGAAGTGGATCAGTTCCACTTACCCGCCTGATCCCTATAACCCCTAATTCCCTTACCGATCAGGAATCCATCTATCCGTGATTTAAACATATTCAACGAGGTAGCCTCCACCACTTCAGTGGGCAGAGAATTCCAGAGATTCACCACCCTCTGAGAGAAGAAGTTCCTCCTCAACTCTGTCCTAAACTAACACCCCTTTATTTTGAGGCTGTGCCCTCTAGCTCTAGTTTCCTTTCTAAGTGGAAAGAATCTCTCCATCTCTACCCTATCCAGCCCCTTCATTATCAGTTTGCACTTCCCCCCTGTGTCTGCGTGGGTTTCCTCCCACAGTCCAAAGATGCGCAGGTTAGGTTTATTGACCATGCTAAATTGACCCTTATTGTCAGGGGGATTAGCAGGATAAATGTGTGGGGTTACGGCAATAGGGCCTGGGTGGGACTGTGGTTGGTACAAACTCAATGGGCCAAATGGCCTCCTTCTGTACTGTAGGGATTCTATGATTAATAAATATCAGGAAAAGCAAGGGGCCCAATACCGACCCTTAGGAAACACCACTATAAACCTCCCTCCAGCCTGAAAAATATCACTGACCTCTCTGCTTCCTATTATTTTGTATCCATATTGTTACTCTACCTTTTATTCCATGAGCTATAACTTTTCTCATAAGTCTGTCATGTGGCACTGTATCGAATACCTTCTGAAAGTCCATGCGCACCACATCTGCAGCATTACCCTCATCGACCCTTTCTGTTACCTCCTCAAAAAAAACCCCAGGAAGTTAGTAAAACATTATTGCCCCTTTAGAAATCCATGCTGGCTCTTCCTAATCAACCCACATTTTTCCATGTGACGACTAATACTGTCCTGAATAATTGTTTCTAGAAGCTTCCCCACCACTGATGTTAAACTGACTAGTCTGTAATGGTGGGTCTATCCTTACAACCTATTGTGAACAAGGGTGTAACGTTTGCAATTCTCCAGTCCTCTGGCACCTCCCCTGAGTCTAGAGAAGGCTGGGAGATTATAGCCAGCGCTCCTGCAATTTCCATTCTCACCTCCTTCAATGTCCTTGGATGTATCCCATCTGCTCCCAGTGCCTTGTCAACTTTCAGTAACAACAGTCTATTCTCTTCTTATCAATTTTGAACCTTCTAGGGGTAGAGTTTCCTCCTCTGTTACCATGTCCTGGGTAGCTTCTACCTCCTTGCTAAAGAGAGATGCAAAGCATTAATTTAATACCTCAGCCATGCCCCAGCCTCCATGTGTAAATTCCCCTTTAGGTCCCAAATCAGCCCTCCTCCCCCTTTTACCAGCCTTTTACTATTTATATGTCTATAGAAGACTTTGGGATTTCCCTTTATGTTGGCTGCTAGTCTTTTCTCATAATCCCTCTCCGCTTCTCTAATGTGTTTTCTCTCTCCCCTCTGAACCTTCTGTATTCCTCTTGGTTTTTGAATGCATTTTCTACCTGACACCTGTCACTAGCACGGTATTTCTTCCTTCTCTTATTTTCTATCTCCTTTTGCATCCAGGGAGCTCCAGATTTGGTTGCCCTTGTTCCCCAGATGGCCTGTTCCTGTTCTGTATATCCTATGTCAATGGTCACTTACCTACATAAAAACTCACCAAGCCTCCTTCGACAGCGCCTTCCAAACACAGGTCCTCAAACATCTGGAATAGCAAGTTTCATGGGAAAATTGCCACCTCCAGGTTCACCTCTGAGTCACACACGGTTACTCCTGGTGTCCCCAAGGGGTTTATCCTTGTCTCCCATCTTTGTCACACCTACAACCTGTCCATGAGTGACACCATCTGTAAATATTACATCAGATTTACACATGTTCTGTACACTGATGTCATCACTTATCCAACACCCGGGAACGCAAGAACAGAGATTTCTCCCAGTTAATTCCTGGAAAGATTGAGGCAACTGACTTCTGTTCCTGTCAGATACCCTGTTCCCTGGTCACTGACTCTACGGGCGGGATTTTACGGCCTTGATCATATACGAGACTAGAAATTCCGCCCAAGGACAGTGGACATTTCCGTTCTTCGCCCCTCGCCTGCTCCAATGTTGTGGCGGTCGGGGTGGTAGAATTCCGACGCATCTCTCCTCCTCCGGCAACAGTTGGAGATTAAGCAAGTCTGTTCGCAACCTTGGTGTCACATTCAGGAGAATTCAGGAGAAACATTTTCACCCAGAGGATGGTGAGAATGTGGAACTCTATCACACGGAGAGTGGTTGAGGTACATAGTATAGATACATTTAAGAGGACGCTGAATAAATATGAGGGTGAAACAGAAGGATACGTTGATGAGGTGAGATGACGCGGGTTGGGAGGCGGCTAACATGGAGTGTAAAAGCCAGCATGGATTGGTTAGGCTGTGTGAACTCTTTCTGTGCTGTATGCTCAGTGTAATTTAATATAAAACAAAATTATCACTGTGGCCAACATATCAGACACAAAGTGACACAGACTTTATTAATTAGAACAGTAATGTGTGAGTTGTGACACAGATTCTCTACTTAATAAGATAAGTGTATCTGATCTAGGGACATAGCTCCCAATGAATGGAAATATATGGGTCTTTTTAAAAGAAAAAAAAGGGGTTGGCACGGTGGCACAGTGGTTAGCACTGCTGCCTCACAGCGCCAGGGACCCGGGTTCGATTCTGGCCTCGGGTCACGGAGTCTGCACGTTCTCCCATGTCTGTGCGGGTTTCCTCCGGGTGCTCCGGTTTCCTCTCACAGTCCAAAGGTATGCTGGTTAAGTGGATTGGCCATGATAAATTGCCCCTTATGCCCCAAGATGTGCAGGTCAGGGAGATCCGCAAGGTCAGAAGGTTAAAGGTTCAAATTCAGGAATATACTCTAAATTAGTATGCTTCTAATCCAAAAAGATTGGAGGCTGAGCTTGATCTAATCCCAAAAACTGGAGTGGGTCATGTAGGTAAAGGAGGGGTCAGGAAACAAGGACCAGAACATTAATTCAAACCAGAAACTGGGTTTGCTTGGGGAACACTCAGTGAGAAAGATACCTTTGTTTAATGGGATGTGCCTATCGCTGGCTGGGCCCATCCCTATTGTCTTTGTACTGAGTGTCTCGCTCGGCCATTTCAGAGAGCAGTTGAGAGTCAATCACATTGCTGTGGCCCTGGAGTCACATGTAGGTCAGGCCAGGTAAAGACAGCGGATTTCCTTCCCTAAAGGACGTTAGTGAACCAGATGGGTTTTTCCAACAATCGACAACGGTTTCATGGTCATCATTAGACTTTTAATTCCAGATTTTTACTGAATTCAGATTTCACCATCTGCCGTGATGGGATTCGTACCCGGGTCCCCAGAACATTACTCTGGGTTTTCATTAGTCCAGTGACAATACCACTACGCCACTGCCTCCCCTCAGCCTGACTTATTATTAAACAAAAGTAATAATCAGTGAATTGAAACAAAATTAAACCTGAGAAAATGACAGGAGATCATCAAAAACAATGTACATTTATATAGCGCCTCAGAGGAGCAAGCTAAAACAAACTATAACAGCAAACCTCACAGGGTGGCTCAGCTGATAATAACCTTGGTCAAAAAAGTAAGGTTGAAGAAGTGGTTTAAAGGAGGAAAGATCCTGAGGTGCAGTGAGTAGTGTCCTTGCCTCTGAGTCAGAAGCTTGGGTTTGAGTTCCATTTGATGGTCGGCATGGTAGCACAGTGGTTAGCACTGCTGCTTCACAGCTCCAGGGACCTGGGTTCGATCCCCAGCTTGGGTCACTGTCTGTGTAGAGTTTGCACATTCTCCTCGTATCTGCGTGGGTTTCCTCTGGGTGCTCCGGTTTCCTCCCACAGTCCAAAGATATGTGGGTTAGGTTGATTGGCCAAGGTAAAATTGCCCTTAGTGTCCTGGGATGCGTAGGTTAGAGGGATTAGTGGGTGGATATGGGGGTAGGGCCTGGGTGGGATTGTGGTCGGTGCAGTCTTGATGGGCCGAATGGCCTCTTTCTGTGCTGTAGGGATTCTATGATTCTAAGATTCAAGGAAGGTGTGGTCATAACACGGCCAAAGAGCAGAGAACAGTACAGCACAGGAACAGGCCCTTCGGCCCACCAAACCTGCACGAGGACATTGTCCTATCTAGTCCAACTGCCTGTATCCCTCTATTCCCCGTCTGTTCATGTGTCTATCCAGATAAGTCTTAAATGTCACTAACGTATCTGCCTCAACCATCTCACTTGGCAGTGCATTCCAGGCCCCACCACCCTCTGTGTAAAAATCTTCCCCCGCACATCTCTACTGAACCTTTCCCCCCTTACCTTGAATGTGTTACCCTTTGTAATTGTCATTTCTGCCCTGGGCAAAAGCTTCCAACTGTTCACCCTATCTATATCCCTCATAATTTTATAAACTTCTATCAGGTCGCCCCTCAGCCTCCTTCTTTCCAGGGAGAACAATCCTAGGTTATTCAGTCTCTCCTCATAGCGAATACTCTCCATACCAGGCAACATCCTGGTAAACCTTTTCTGTACCCTCTCCAAAGCCTCCTTCTGGTGACCAGAGCTGGACCAGGAACAGGTTGATTAGGAACCTGTAGATCCTTCCAGACACGCATGAACGGCAGGCGGTAAGAACGAGAGAGTCTCCTGGTCAGCCACGCTTGATGTGGAGTGGCGCCCCTCAAGCTATACCCTCTGACTTCAGTCGAGCGACATGTCCCAGGAAAATAAGCTACAGGAAGACAGATGTAAGCATGTGCTTTGTCTGCCTCGTGTGACTCGAGACACAGGAAGACTTCTCAGTCTAAGTCTAAAGGTGGAAAGTGAGATAGAGTGTGGATTTCAGACCACAATGGAGCTAAGTGGCAGGCTCTTGAGTCCCATAGGACTATCCTGTCCACCCCACCC
The DNA here is from genome assembly GCF_964213995.1 of Mustelus asterias. Lineage (NCBI taxonomy): Eukaryota > Metazoa > Chordata > Chondrichthyes > Carcharhiniformes > Triakidae > Mustelus > Mustelus asterias. The sequence goes on from NC_135809.1 coordinate 4,288,236, forward strand.
TCCACTCTCCCTCCTTGTTCCCCTAAATATTTTGAAAACTTGACCAAACCAGCTCTTAACCTCCTCAACTCCAGCGAATACAATACAAGGTTGTGTAAACTCTCCTCATAGTTTCACCCAGAAAGTGATGCCCAGAACTGCTCGAAATAACTCCAGGTGTGCTCTCGCCACAGTTGAATAGCTGAAACATAAGGTTTTAGGAGTAGATAGCACAGGCTTTTTCTTATACAAACAAAAGCTCTCTTGATGAGGTATGGAAGTAGTGAGAATTACTTCTGCTTTGCCATTGTCCAACCACACCATTGGAGCATGTTAAATGTGGAAGTTTACTAAACTATATGAAAAATACAGGAAACTTGAAATGTCTATTCGAAAATAATCAATTAATCTCTGTTTGGAAGCTTTCACTCCCAGTGTACCATCTCTCTCTTGGTAACAGTGTGAATTATTGGCACAGAAATTGAAAGTAGAGTGAGTGAGATCATTTGACGTCCAATTGACATTCCCAAAGCATCAGGGAAGTCTTGCAACTTCGAGAAAGAATCTGTATTCATATAGCATCTTTCGCAACCTCAGGAAGTCCCGCGGTGGCACAGTGGTTAGCACTGCTGCCTCACGGCACCAGGGGCCCGGATTCGATTCCCGGTTTGGGTCACTGTCTGTGTGGAGTTTTGCACATTCCCCCCGTGTCTGCCTGGGTTTCCTCCGGGTGCTCCGGTTTCCTCCCACAATCCGAAAGACGCGCTGGTTAGGTGCATTAGCCATGCTAAATTCTCCCTCAGTGTACCCGAACAGGTGCCGGAGTGTGGCGACTAGGAGATTTTCACAGTAACTTCATTGCAGTGTTAATGTAAGCCTAATTGTGACACTAATAACAAAACTAAAACTAAACTAAAAACTAAGTCCCAAAGCGCAAGTGCAACTCAGTTGAGTACTTTTCAAATGTGGTCTCTGAGTGAGAATTTGAGCACAGAATCCAGGCTGAGGCTCCCAGTGCGGTGTGGGGGCAGTGCTTCACTGTCAAAGGTGCCACTTTTTGGATGCTAAACAACTGAGGCACAATCTGGTGGAAGTGAAAGATCCTCAGGCACAATCTGAAGAGGAACAGAAGAATCTCCCAGTTATCGGACCAATATTTATCCCTCAGCCAATAACCAGTATGGATATGGCGCCTTTAACGTCCCAGTTACCTCACAGGAACAATGTCAAACAAAATTTGACACTAAGCCACATAAGAAGGTAGTTGGCGAGCTGAATAAAAGTTTGGACAAAGAGGTGAGTTTTAAACAGTGGTCAGAATTTTACACTGTTCAGACCAGTGCGTGTTCCGGCGGCATCGGGAACTTGTTCAATATTTCGGTCGGTGGGCGCACGGGAGAGTCAGAAGCGTCGACAATGAAGGGGCATCTGAGGATAATTTCACGCAGCCCGTCCATCTTTATGGTTGGCCAGACGGACTTTACATTTTCACTGCAACCTCGATGCAGGGAGGGTCGAAATCTCCAGATTGAAATAAACTCTGGAAAGATGTCTGGGACTGAGGTTAGTGCTTGGATATGCTGCTCAGACACACTCATTACATTGGGTTTTCCATCACAGTTTATTTGTTTACAGGTCTGCAGTTCCTTGATTCAACTCCACAGTGTCTGCCCCCTGAGAGAGTTCCAGTCCATACCCCACTTTTTCTCAGAGCTCTTCCCCCCCCCACCCCTGCTTTTCCTGCCCTCCCACCAGCGCTGAGCCAGTCACAGTGTGCCTTCCACACTTGCTGTTATTCATGGATCTGTCAAGATGCCTTTTAAACGTTGCTATTGTATCTGCTGCTACCATCTCCTCTGGCAGCGCATTCCAAGCACTTACCACCCTCTGTGTAAAAGACTTGCCTCTCGCATCTCCTTTAAACTTTCCCCCCTTTACCTTAAACCTATGTCCCCCAGTAATCCACATTTCTATCCTGAGTGTGCTTCACAATTACTTTATTTGCAGTAAAGCACAATGCAGAGATGGGAGATATCAGGGCGGGTGTGGGGACTGGAGTCACATATACTCCAGAGTGGGAATGCAGCCTGATTCCTTCCCTAAAGGACATTAGTGAACTGATTGGGTTTTACGACAATCTGACAGCTCCGTAACCACTTTTACTGAAAGTAGCTTTAAATTTTCAACAACGTTACCCTGACATAAGGAATGTTGGGGTGACGACGGTGCAGAGGTAATGTCACTGGAATAGTAATCCAAGGCTAATGCTCTGGGGGACACAGGTTCAAATCCCATCATGGCAGCTGGTGGAATTTAAATTCAATGAATAAAATCTGGGATCGAAAAGCTCGTCTCAGTGATGGTGACCATGAAACCACTGTCGATTGTCAAAAAAACTCAACTGGTTCACTAATGTCCTTCAGGGAAGGCAATCTGCCATCCTTACCCGGTCTGGCCTACATGTGACTCCAGAACCACAGCAATGTGGTTGACTCTCAACTGCCCATCCTCAGGATGGGTAACAAATGCTGCCCTTGCCAGCGATGCCCACATCTCAATAAAGAAACAAATTGTTTGCTGACATTCTTGGTCCTTCATAGGTGGATATAAGGAGAATGGAAGAGAGAGGAGCATTGATCCGTTCTCACCCTCACGGCAATATGTTGAACTCAGGTAAATGTGATGCTAACGACGAGAACATAATTTAAAAAATTAATCCCCCCTCTCCCCAAGAACTTTGAACAGCTGACATTTTTGGAGAAGTGTCAATAAAACATAAGCAGCCTTTATTACTCACCAAGCAACCCCAGTTTCTGTTTCCTTGCTTATTTGACTGGGGTCCACTCAGAGTTGTACCAGATTATTGCTGCACTTCCTGTTTGATTATTCACTCAGATTAGTTTCTGTTCCCCCTGACGAGCTGGTTTTGGGGTTAACCATAGCTACATTTGAATGGCGCCATTGAGGGGCTTATGGTAGAATGTTCATATATTAGGGTCACAGCCTATCCTGGTGCGGCATGGTGGCACAGTGGTTAGCACCGCTGCCTCACAGCACCAGGGATCCGGGTTTGATTCTCGGCTTGGGTCACTGTCTGTGTGAAGTTTGCACGTTCTCCCTGTGTCTGCGCAGGTTTCCTCCCACAGTCCGAAAGATGTGCAGGTTGGGTGGGTTGGCCATGCTAAGTGACCTGTTAGAGTCCAGGAATGTGTAGGTTAGATGGATTAGCTATGGTAAATGCATAGGGTCATGGAGATAGCACCTGGATAGGATTGCTGTTGGAGAGTTGGTGCAGGTTCAATGGGCCGAATGGCCTCCTTCTGCACTGTAGGGATTCCATGTTTCTCTGATAAATTTTGCCCAATCAACAACAACTTGCATTTTTAAAATTTCCTTCACAGGATTTTATTCCCCAGTGGCTCGCTAGGGCATTTCAGAGGGCAATTCAGAGTCACCCACATTGCAGTGCGTCTGGAGTCACATGTGGCCCAGGTCAGACCAGGGAGGAATGGCAGCTTCTATCACAGCCCTGCCTTGTGCCTTGTAGATAATGGACCGGGTTTGGAGAGTCAGGAGGTGAGTACTTCCTTCAAACCCCCCAGCCTCTGAAGGGCGTTTGTTTATATGATTGGTTGTCCAAAGTTTCAGATTTTTAAAACATTCATTTTAGGGGATGAGGGCATCATTGGCTAGACTGGTATTTATTACTCACCCTCAGTTGCCCTTGAGAAGGTGGTGGTGAGCTGCCTTCTTGAATTGCTGCAGCCCCTCTGGTGTAGGTGCACCTATCGTGCTGTTAGGGAGGAAGTTCCATGATTTTGACCAATAGTAAACCCAGACTGTTGGTGGTGGGGTTTAGTAGGTAGGTATTACATTCAGTGATGGAATACTCTCCATTTGTCTGCAATTCCAACAACACTCAAGAAGCTTGACACCACCTAGGACAAAGCAGCCCGCTTAATCAGCACCCCATCCATCACCTCAAACGTCTGTTTCCTCCACCACAGCGCACAAGATGTAGATGTACCATCTACAAGATGCACTGCAGCAACTCACCAAGGCTCTTTTGATAGCACCTTCCAAAACCCATGATTTCTACCACCAAGAAGGACAGGGCAGCATAGGAACATCAACATCTATAAGTTCCCTTTCAAACCATCCTGTCTTGGAAATGTATCACCGTTCCTTCACTGTCGCTGGGTCAAAATCCTGGCACTCCTTCCCTAACAGCACTGTGGGTGTACCTACACCACATGGACTGCAGCGATTCAAGAAGGCAGCTCACCACCACCTTCTCAAGGGCAATTAGGATTGGGCAATAAAATGCTGGCCCAGCCCAAAGACTCCTGCATCCCAAAAATGGATGAAGGGCCTTGCAATGTTAAAGCTTTTATATAAATGCATGTTGGTGTAAAGCTATTGCTGCAAAAACAATGCAATTACAGAAGCCCTGGCCATCAATTCCTTCACTTTCTGCAGTGTTACCATAAATGAGAGACAAATGATATTAATTTGCCAGTAAGTTGCCAAACTTTCCTTCCCCATTATGTACAATACTTGGGCTTGGGAATGAGAGAAAGAGAACTCAGGCCATTCATTGCTTGGAGCTAGCAAATGAGTCCAGTAACTGCACGTGGCATGAACAACTTCTTCATAAATAGCCTCAATAAAGAAGTGATTTCAAAGCAGAATGTCAGATCCCCACAAAGGAAAGGGGAAACTCCTGTTAAACTATTTTTTGTTCTCCAATGCTGCTCCAAATTACAGATTACAATATTCTGTGCAGTTGAAGTTTATGTGATAGAATCAGCATTGAATCACACAGCACATAGAAGGAGACCATTCAGCCCATTATTCTTGTGCCAGCTCTTCGAAACAGCTATCCAATTACTCCCCTTACTCTTTCCCATTTGCCCAGCAATTTTCTCCTCTTCATCCAATTCCCTTTCCAAAGTTACTTTAAAATCTGTTTCCACAGTCCTTTCAGGCAGCGCCTTCCAGATCACCTCAGAAAAATTATCAGAAAAATAATCTCCTCATTTTCAAGGCTGGTTCTTTTGCCAAATCTCTTAAATCTGTCTGCTGGTGACTTCCTGTCGACAGAAACACTTACCCCTTATTTAATCTGTCAAAACCCCTCAACAGCACTGACGGCTCAATTGATAGATAATGGGACTCTAAATCCCAGGGTCATTTCACTCAGAGAACATTCACGCCACACAAATGCCCAGGCAAGAACCATCTCCAACAAGAGAGGATCTAACCATCACCCCTTGACATTCAATGCCATTACCGTCATTGAATTCCCCACTATCAACATCCTGGGGATTACCATTGACCAGAAACTGAACTGGACCCAGCCAAATATATCCTGTGGCTACCAGAGCAGGTCAGGGGCTGGGAATCCCACAGTGAGTAACTCACCACCTGACTCCCCTGATTGGCTGACAGCTCTCACGGGCAGGACTTTCTTCCAAGGGTGGGCAGATGTCCCGCCCACTGCCAATCAAAGTTTAAGTGAACGTTAATTGGCAGTGGGTGTTCGAGAGTCGATGGCTGCATTTTAGGCGCTGACGCTCAGGATGACGTGAGCCGATCACTCACCATCCTTAAAACTCTCCCCATTGTTTCAAAAGGTTTAGGTTGGCTATGGAAAAAACAAGGAGCAATCCAGAGCAAGAGTAACTAACTGGGACAAAGCCAACTTCAATGAGGTAAGAATAGTTCTGACCCAGTTAAATAGGAATCAAAGATTGGCAGGCAAGACTGTAACTGAACAATGGACTAAAGAAATTCTTCCAGTCGGAGGGCATTCAGCCTCTGATCTTCGGGTAAGCGTTCTCCAAGGCGGCCTTCAAGACACATGACAATGCAAAATCTCCGAGCAGAAACTGATAGCCAAGTTCCGCACACATGAGGACGGCCTCAACCGGGATCTTGGGTTCATATCACACTATCTGTAACCCCCCACCATTGGGCCTGGGCTTGCAAAATCTCACTAACTGTCCTGGCTTGAGACAATTCACACCTCTTTAACCTGTGATTATTCCTCTCCAATCCCATTGTCTGTACCTGTAAAGACTTGATTATCTGTAAAGACTCGCATTCCAACCATTCTTCACATTCCAATCTGTAATTATCTTGTAATTGTGGCTTTGTCTATATACACCGTGTTTGTGAACCTACTTCTCCATTAACCTGAGGAAGGAGCAGCGCTCCGAAAGCTCGTGATTCCAAATAAATTGGACTTTAACTTGGTGTTGTGAGACTTATTACTGTGCCCAGCCCAGTCCAATGGTTCCAGTGAGGGATGGTTGAGGACTCTGTACTCATTGGAGATTAGAAGGATGAGGGGGGACCTTATTGAAATTTACAGGATACTGTGAGGCCTGGATAGAGTGGACGTGGAGAGGATGTTTCCACTAGTAGGAAAAACTAGAACCAGAGGGCACAACCTCAGGCTAAAGGGACGATCCTTTAAAGCAGAGATGAGGAGGAATTTATTCAGCCAGAGAGTGGTGAATCTGTGGAACTCTTTGTCACAGAAGGCTGTGGAGGCCAGGTCATTGAGTGTCTTTAAGACAGAGATAGATAGGTTCTTGATTAATAAGGGGATCAGGGGTTATGGGGAAAAGGCAGGAGAATGGGGATGTGAAATATATCAGCCATGATTGAATGGCTGGGCAGACGCGATAGGCTGAGTGTCCTAATTCTGCTCCTATGTCTTGTGGTCTTATGGTCCAGCAGGCATCTCCACATCAAAGAAGAGATAGCTCAGGCACAGGTACGGTGTACGCCCATGAAAGGGAAAGGTCGAACAAACAAATCCACAGCTCCCTGGTGACCAAAGAAATAGAAATGAAGATGAAGAAGGAAAAGAGAACCTAAGACAGATGTCAGGTGGAGAACACAATCAAAAACCAGGTTAAATACAAAAGATTCAGAGGGGAAGTATAAAAGAAAAGAAGAGAAGTAAAGAGAGAGTATGAAAAGAGACTGGCAGTTAACATAATGAGGAATCCAAAGTTTTCTATTGGCATTTAAATAATGGAAGGGTGGCAAAAAGAGATGTGGAACTTGGCTATCAGTTTCTGCTCGCTGATGTACCATGCCTTGGGACATCCTTTCCTGCGGACATTACGACAACAGATGAACGGATACCACGTGACAATCGCCGGGCAGGAGTGTTCCCTTCCAGCTGGGGAACACTTCAGCAGTCAATGGCATTCAGCCTCCGATCTTGGGTTCATGTCACACTACATATAACCCCCACCATTTGGCCTGGAGTTACAAAATCCTACTAACTGTCCTGGCTTGAGACAATTTATACATCTTTAACCTGTGATTATCCCTCTCTCCAATTGCATTGTCTGTACCTGTAAAGACTTGATTACCTGAAAAGACTCGCATTCCAACCATTATCTTGCAATTGAGTCTGTGTCTATGTATGCCGTGTTTGTGGACCCAGCTCCCCACTCACTTGATGAAGGAGCAGCACTCCGAAAGTTCGTGATTCCAAATAAATCCGTTGAACTTTAACATGGTTCTATAAAAGTCAGCATGGATTTGTTAAGAGTAAATTATGTTCAATGAGTCTGCGGTTTTTTTTGAAGAGAGGGTTGATGAGGGTAACGCTGTAGGTATGGCGTACACGGACTTCCAAAATGTAAAGTCCTGCACAACCCCAACTTGTGAATAAAGTTAGCGCACATGGAATGAAAAGGTCAGTAGCAATATGGATACAAAATTGACAGGAAACAGCGAGTTAGCAGTTATTTGAGGAAGATTTGTCATGGACTTCCCCAGGGGTCGGTGTTAGAAGCCCTGTTCTTCCAGATACATACTGATCACCTAGACTTTGATGTGCAGGACACAATTTCAGAATTGAAATTCAGAAAGTCACAATTTCAGAATTTATGGATTGTGAACTTTGAGGAGGATAGTGCAGAACTTCAAAAGTACTTCGGTTAAATGGATACATGGACAGGTGGCATTTGAAATTGAATACAGAGAAATGGGAAGTGATTCATTTTGATCAAAAGGGCACAAGGAGACAATATAAAATGAAGGGGACAATTCCATAAGGGATGCAGGAGCACAGAGACCTGGGTGTACATGAAGCATTGAAGGTGGCAGGACAGGTGGAAAACACGGCTAATAAAACATACACTATCCTGGGCTTTATCAACAGGGGCATAGAGTACAAAAGCAAGGAAATTACATTAAATCATTGTGAGGAATAGAACACTGGCTGGAATATTGCATTCAGTTGTGAGCACCACACTTTAAGAAAGATGTGAAAGTTAGAGAGGGTACCGAAAAGATTCATGAGAATGTCTCCAGGAATGAGATACTTCAGTTACGTGGATAGATTGGAGAGGTTGGGACTGTTTTCCTCAGAGAAGACAAGGTTGAGAGGAGGTTTGATAGAGGTATTCAAAATCATGAAGGGTCTGGACAGAGTAGACACAAACATACAAATTAGGCCCTTCAGGGATCTCATGGAATCCCTACAATGCAGAAGGAAGCCATTCGGCCCATCGAGTCTGCACCGGCCACAATCCCACCCGGGCCCTATCCCCTTAACCCCATGTATTTACCCTAGCTAGACCTCTGACACTAAGGGGCAATTTAGCATGGCCAATCCACTTAACCTGCACATCTTTGGACTGTGGGAGGAAACCGGAGCACCCGGAGGAAAACCACGCAGACACTGGGAGAATGTGCAAACTCCACACAGTGACCTAAACCGGGAATTGAACCTGGGTCCCTGGCACTGTGAGGCGGCAGTGCTAACCACTGTGCCACCGTGCTGCCCATGAATAATGTTAGAGCTCATGGAATCTCATAGAAACTTGCAAAATTCTATTAGGATTAGATAAAGTAGATTCAGAAAGAATATTCCCGATGGTGGGGGAGTCCAGAACTAGGTGTCATAGTTTCAGGATAACATTTTAGAACTGAGGTGAGGAGAAATTTCTTCACCCAGAGGATGGTGAATGTGTGGAATTCACTCCCACAGAATGTAGTTGAGGTCAAAACATTGTGTGATTTCAAGAAGAAATTAGATATAACTCTTGGGGCTAAAGGGATCAAGGGATCATGAACAGCAGGGTGGCATTGTGGTTAGCCCTGCTGCCTCACAGCACCAGGGACCCGGGTTCGATTCCCGGCTCGGGTCACTGTCTGTGTGGAGTTTGCACGTTCTCCCCGTGTCTGCGTGGGTTTCCTCCGGGTGCTCCAGTTCCCTCCCACAGTCCAAAGATGTGCGGGTTAGGTTGATTGGCCACGCTAAATTGCCCCTTAGTGTCAGGGGGATTAACAAGTAAATATGTGGCATTGTGGGAATAGGGCCTGGGTGGGATTGTGGTCGGTGCAGACTCGATGGGCCGAATGGCCTCCTTCTACACTGTAGGGATCCTATGTTTCCTATGATATGGGGGGAAGGGGGGATCAGGATATTGAATTTGATGATCAGCCATGATCAAAATGAATGGTGGAGCAGGTTCGAAGGGCCGAATGGCCTTCCCCTGCTTCTAGTTTCTATGTTTAAAAGCCTGTTCCCTCCACTTAATTAGATCATGACTGATTTGATTGCGGCCTCAACTCCACTTCCCTGCCTGTCCTGGAAAACAAGGAGGGATATACGGGAGAAACAGATAGGGAAAAACCGTTCCCATAGTGGAAGGATTGAGCACGAGAGGGGGCCAATTAGAGGTAATTGGTGAAGGAATTAATGGTGATCTGAGGAAAAAGGTTTTCACGCAGCGAGTGGTGAGGATCTGCAACGCTCTGCCTGAGAGTGTAGTGGAGACAGAACCAATCAAGGTATTCAAGAGGGAATTTGGATTATTATCTGAAAGGAAAGAATGAACTGAGACAGCCAGCATAGACACAACAGGCTGAATGGCCTCCTTTTGTGCTATAACCATTCTGTGATTCTTTGATTTTCTGAAACTCCTCTTCACCCTCTCTGCTCTGAGAAGAGCAACCTCAGTCCTCAATCTCTCCACGTAACTGAACATATATTTAGCAATTTCTGTCCGCTTGGGTTATGTGTGGACACACCTCTCTTTTTCTGGACAGCCTGGAGTTCTGATCATTCTCCTCCTTAAGTGCTGCACCATTCCAAAATTCACTCAGACATTGGTGAGACGATGGCCTAGTGGTATTACCGCTAGACTATTAATTCAGAAACTCAGCTAATGCCCTGGGGACCCAGGTTCAAATCCCGCCGGTGGTGGGATGGTGGAATTTGAATTCTATAAAATAAATCTATAATTAAGAATCTACTGATGACCATGAAACCATTGTCGGGAAAACCCATCTGGTTCACTGATGTCTTTTCAGGAAGGAAATCTGCCATCCTTACCTGGTCTGGCCTACATGTGACTCCAGAGCCACAGCAATGTGGTTGACTCTCAACTGCCCTCTGAACAAGGGCAACGAGGGATGGGCAATAAATGCTAGCCAGCCACGATGCCCATGTCCCACGAATGAATAAAAACAAATTCTCAACAGCTCTGAGTGAGCCGGGACTGGGCCCAGATCTCACATTCGCACCCAGGTAGCTGAAATTACATAGAGTTTACAGCAGACTATTTGGCCTAACTGTGTGGCTGTTTATGCTCCACGTGAGTCTTCTCTCACTCTACTGATCCACCAACATGTCCTCCTATTCCCTTCACCTCTTGTCTTTACGCAGCTTCCCCTTAAATGTATCCAAACTATCACCACAACTACTCTCTGTGGTAGCGAGTTCCACATTCTAACTACTATCTGGGTAAAGAAGTTTCTCCTTAATTCCTTATTGGAATTATTAGTAACCGTCAAGTAGATGACCCCTAGATCTGGACTCCTAAGTGGATGCATCTGCCTTATTGAAGATCTTCATGAATTGGCAGAGCTTTATCAAGTCTACAATGTGACCTTCCCTTTTCTCAAGCCAATAATACCAAGTTCATTACTGCCCCTGTAACCAGCCATGCTGTACCTCACTCACCCACTCCATGCTGACCCTGTTCAACCCAGCTACTACCCATCTGCCATCTCGGCACCCCACATGGAACACCCTTCCTGAGCAAGATCTCCCAGCGGACATCCTTTGGATCAAGAATGGGAAACATGGGAAGTCATAACAAGTTCCTTGTGACAAACCCCACCTGTCGAATGGCGGGCTTTGAGTTACCATGGCGACAGTGGTCCTCGCTAAACAGGTTCAGGACAGGCGAAGGCCCCTGTGCTGCCAACCTCCACTACTGGGGCCTCTGCACAAACCCTGATGCACTGGCAGTGAGACCCAAACAATGCTGCACATTACCAAAGAGTGTCCCCACGACAAACTAAATGTTACACGAATTAGAGGGATGTTTCCGAATACACAGAATAGACACATTCCAATGAGAATCACCAGACTGATTCCCGGAATGGCAGGACTGGCATATGAAAGAGACTGGATCGACTGGACTTGTACTCATTGGAATTGAGAGGGGATCTCATAGAAACATATAAAATCCTGATGGGGCTGGACAGGCTAGATGAGGGAAGAATGTTCCCGGTGTTGGGGAAGTCCAGACCTAGGGGTCACAGTCTAAGAATAAAGGGGCAAGCCATTCAGGACTGGGATGAGGAAGAACTTCTTCACGAATGACTTCGTTGATGCATTGGTTTTAATTTTCCAAAATTCCCCAGATTTGGGGAAGGTCCTATTAGATTGGAAGATAGCAAATGTGAGTCCTTTATTCAAAATGTGAGGGAGACAGAAAGCAGGAAACTACGGGTCAGTTAGTCTAACATCTGTCATTGGGAAAACACTAGAAGCCATTATTAAACATGTCGTAGTCAGACACTTGGAAAAAAATCAAAGCAATTGGGCAGAGTTTTGTGAAGGGGAAATCATGTTTAACCAATTTATTGGAATTCTTTGAAGGAGTGAAATGTGTGATAGATAAAGGAAAATTGGTAGATGTACTGTAATCCAGAGACTCAACTAATGTTCTGGGGCCCCGGGTTCGAATCCCACCACGGCAGATGGTGCAATTTGAATTCAACAAAATATATTTGGAATTAAGAATCTACTGATGACCCTGAAACCATTGTCGATTGTCGGAAAAACCCATCTGGTTCACTAATGTCCTTTAGGGAAGGAAATCTGCCGTCCTTACCAAGTCTGGCCTACATGTGACTCAAGAGCCACAACAATGTGGTTGACTCTCAACTGCCCTCGGGCAACGAGGGATGGGCAATAAATGGCCAGCCAGTGACGCCCATGTCCTATGAATGAATGAAAAAACAAATTGGATTTCCAGAAGGCATTTGCAAGGTTCCACATCAAAAATTATTGTGTAAAATAAAAGCTCATGATATAGCCAGTAACATATTGGCATGGATTGAAGATTGGCTAGCTAACAGAAAGCAGAGTTGGCATAAACGGGTCTTTTTCTGGTTGGCAGGATGTGGCGAGTGGTGTGCCACAGGGATCAGTGCTGGGACCTCAACCTTTACAGTTTATATAAATAACTTGGATGAAGGGACTGAAGACATTGTTGATGACACAAAGATAGGCAGCAAAGTACATTGTGAAGAGGATGTAAAGAGGCAACAAAAGGTTAAGTGAGTGAGCAAAAAATCTGGCAAATGGAGTATAATGTGAGCAATTGTGAAATTGTCCATTTTGGAAGGAAGAATAAAAAGGAAACTCATCTAAATGGTGAGAGATTGCAGAGCTCCAAGGTGCAGAGGGATCTGGGTGTCCTAGTGCATGAATCACAAAAGGCTCGTATACAGATGCAGCAAGTAATTAGGAAAGCGAATAGAATGTTATCGTTTATTGTGAGGGGAACTGATTACAAAAGTAAGGAGGTTATCCTTCAGTCATGCAGGGCATTGGTGAGACCACAGCTGGAGTATTGTGTACAGTATTGGTCTTGGCATTTAAAGAAAGATGTAAATGCATTAGAAGCAGTTCACAGAATGTTCACTAGACTAACTTGATTTGATTTAATTTATTATTGTCACATGTATTAACATACAGTGAAAAGTACTGTTTCTTGCACGCTATACAGACAAAGCATACCGTTCATAGAGAAGGAAATGTGAGACTGCAGAATGTAGTGTTACAGTCATAGCTAGGGTGTAGAGAAAGATCAACTTAATGCAAGGTAAGTCCATTCAAAAGTCTGACAGCAGCAGGGAAGAAGCTGCTCTTGAGTCGGTTGGTACGTGACCTCAGACTTTTGTATCTTTTTCCTGACAGAAGAAGGTGGAAGAGAGAATGTCCGGGGTGTGTGGGGTTCTTAATTATGCTGGCTGCTTTGCCGAGGCAGCGGGAAGTGTAGACAGAGTCAATGGATGGGAGGCTGGTTTGTGTGATGGATTGGGCTACAGTCACAACCTTTTGTAGTTCCTTGTGGTCTTGGGCAGAGCAAGAGCCCCATACCAAGCTGTGATACAACCAGAAAGAATGCTTTCTATGGTGCATCTGTAAAAATCTGTAATCTGTAAAAGTGCCAGGAATGGAGTGGGGGGGGGGGGGGGGGTTGTCTTATGAGGAAAGGTTGGAGAGGTTAGGTTTATATCCACTAGAATTTAGAAGAGTATGTGGCGACTTGATAGAAACCTTTAAGATCCTGAGGATTATTGACAGGGTGGATGTGCAGAGGATGTTTCCTCCTGTCTGAGAGTCTAGTAGTAGGGGTCACTTTTTAAAATAAGGGGTTGCTCATTTAAGATAGCGATGAAGATGTTTTCTTTCAGTGGGTTATGAGACTCTGGAACCTTCTTCCTTAAAATATATTGGAAGCAGTTTCCTGGCCTAGCAGGACTGATGTATAAGGAGAGATTGAGTCAGTTAGGATTGTATTTGCTGGAATTCCTAAGAATGAGGGAGGATCTCATAGCAACCTATAAAATTGTAACAGGACTGGACAGGGTAGATGCAGGAAGGATGTTCCTGATGGTGGGGGTGTCCAGAACCAGGGGTCACAGTCTGGGGATACAGGGTAGACAGTTTAGGACAGAGGTGAGGAGAACCTTCTTCACCCAGAGAGTGGTGAGCCTGTGGAATCCACTACCACAGAAAGTAGTTGAGGCCAAAACATTGAATGTTTTCAACAAACAGATATAGCACTTGGGGTGAAGGGGATCAAAGGATATAGGGGCAGGGAAGGTGGGAACAGGCTTTTGAGTTGGATGATTGGCCATGATCATAATGAATGGCAGAACAGGCTCGAGGGGCTGAGTGGCCTCCTCCTGCTCCTATTTTCTATGCTTCTATGAATATGTTTAGGGCAGGGCTAGACAGATTCTTGATTAATAAAGGGGTGAAAGGTAATCGGGGGGTCAGCAGGAATGTGGGGCTGAAGTTACAATTAGAGTAGCCATGAATGTATTGAAAAGTACCTGAATATCTGGAAAGCATGTCCAGCCATTCTGAGGCCTTGACAGGCGCTAGCTAAATGCCAGTGTTTATTTCTGATGGTTTTTGGAAAGTAAACCGCGAACAGCAAACCAAAAACAAGCAATAGTCAGTAAATTCAAATCTCTGTTTCTGTTCCGTCACTAAGAATTGTAAAAAGAAAAGCTACACATTTTCGCAATCCACATTGTGACTGGAATTGATGTGAAGGAAAGAACATTTATTCATCTGGTACCTTCATCCCATTCAAATTCTTCACATCCAATGCGTTATGTCAAAGTTTCACTTCATACATTCACAGGGTTGGGCATCGCTGACTAGACCAGCATTTATTGTCCATCTTATTACTGATACCAATAAGCATGTCTTATGAAGAGAGATTGAGTGAGCCGTATACTCGCTGAGGTTTAGCAGAATGAGGGGAGATCTAATTGAGGTGTATAAGATGCTAAAAGAGATTGACAGGGAGAGTGGGTCATTCCCCTTGTTGGACATTCTAGAACGAGAGGCCATAGATTTAGGCTAAGCAGTGGCAGATTCAAAACAGAGATGAGGAGGAATGACTTCACGCTAAGGATGGTGAATCTGTTGAATTCTCTACCTCAGAGTGCAGTGGATGCTGGAACATTTTTGATCTGATTTGATTTGATCTGATTTATTGTCACATGTATTAACATACAGTGAAAAGTATTGTTTCTTGCGCACTATACAGACAAAGCATACCATTCATAGAGAAGGAAAGGAGAGAGTGCAGAATGTAGTGTTACAGTCATAGCTAGGGTGTAGAGAAAGATCAACTTAATGCAAGGTAGGTCCATTCAAAAGTCTGAGAGCAGCAGGGAAGAAGCTGTTCCTGAGTTGGTTGGTACGTGACCTCAGACTTTTGTATCTTTTCCCCGACAGAAGAAGGTGGAAGAGAGAATGTCCGGGGTGCGTGGGGTCCTTAATTATGCTGGCAGCGGGAAGTGTAGACAGAGTCAATGGATGGGAGGCTAGTTTGCGTGATGGATTGGGCTACATTCACGACCTTTTGTAGTTCCTTGCAGTCTTGGGCAGAGCAGGAGCCACACCAAGCTGTGATACAACCAGAAAGAATGCTTTCTATGGTGACATTAAACAAATTTAAGGAGGAGATAGACAGGTTTTTAATTAGTAACAGGATGAAGGGCTATGGGGACCGGGCAGGAAGGTGGAGATGAGGTCGAGATGAGATCAGCCATGATTGTATTGAATGGCTGAGCAGGCTCGAGGGGCTGAATGGCCTACTCCTGCTCCAAGTTCTTATGTTTATCCTCGATTGCCCGAGAGAAGGTGGTGGTGAGCTGTCCTGCTGAATGCAACAGTGTGGCTTGTTTGGACATTTCAGGGACAGTTAAGAATCAAGCACATTGCTGGGGGTCTGAAGTGAAGACAAGGCCGGGTCAGGATGGCAGACTCCCTGCCCTCAAGGACGTTGAAGAACCAGATGGGTTTTTACAGCAATCTGATAGTTTCATAACCACTATTACCGATATCAATAAATTTATCAACCCTTCAATAGTTCCAGTTTGCCAAGGTGAAAATGACCATTTAACCTCACTGTAACTTTGAAAGCAACAAGATCGCTGTAAAAACCCAACTGGTTCACTCATGCCCCTGTCGGGAAGAACAACTACTCCCTTAGTCATGCTAGACCTATATCGAATCATAGAACCATAGAAAAGTTGCAGCACAGAAGGAGGCCATTTGGCCCATCTTGTATATGACCAAGTAAGATATAAGAATATAAAACAGATGTAATAGGGGGATTAAACCATTTGGCCCCTCAAGCCTGCTCTGCGATTCAATACAAACATAGCTGACCTTCTATCTCTATTCCACCTTTCCGTCTGCTCCCCATTTCTCTTGAGTCCCTGAGGGATTAAAAACCTATCCATCATAATTTGGAATTTACTGAATGAGTGAGGCAGAAAATTCCAAAGATTCACAATCCTCTGAGTGAAGACATTCCCTTCTCATCTCAGCCCTAAATAATTGTACTTATCCTGAGAGTGTGTCCCATGTTCCAGATTCACCAGCCAGGGAAGCGTATCCGCCCTCTCAAACCCCTTCAGATTCTCATACGATTCAGTAAGATCGCCTTTCGTTCTTCTAAATTTCAGTCCCATTGCAAGGCGGTTGGTGTGTAACTGTCCTCTGAAGTGACCCAGCAAATCCCTCAGGTGTGTGTCAAAGCTGTTGCAATGAAGTTGAAGCAAACTTAACCCAAGACCGCAAGAAACTACGAAGGGTTGTGAACATAGCCCAATCCATCACGCAAACCAGCCTCCCATCCATTAACTCTGTCTACACTTCCCACTGCCTCGGCAAAGCAGCCAGCATAATTAAGGACCCCACGCACCCCGGACATTCTCTCTTCCACCTTCTCCCGTTGGGAAAAAGATACAAAAGTCTGAGGTCACGTACCAACCGACTCAAGCACAGCTTCTTCCCTGCTGCTGTCAGACCTTTGAATGGACCGACCTCGCATTAAGTTGATCTTTCTCTACACCCTAGCTATGACTGTAACACTACATTCTGCACTCTCTCCTTTCCTTCTCTATGAACGGTATGCTTTGTCTGTATAGCGCGCAAGAACCAATACTTTTCACTGTATCCCAATACATGTGACAATAATAAATCAAATCAAATCAAAAACCTTGCCAGGGCAACAAGGAATGGACAATAAATGCCACAATCCCCTGACCTGGGTCTGTCACCCATTACCATCTGATCCAGCCCTGGTGATAAGTGCTGGCACTTGCAGCAGTGTCTTCGAATTACACCGTAGATTCCACTGCTGACACTGTTTGGGAGGGCTGCAGTTACAAAGAGGCAGCAGCAGAGGTCCCCAGCTCCTGTGATAGCTTGTGTATAACTAAGAAGCATACTGTATCAGATTTATCAAAAGTAAATGTATGAATTAATAAAAGTACCAAAATTCTGAAATCATTTTTTATAGTAGACTGGATTCTTGAGCTTTAAACTACAATCTGTTAGAAAGTTAAAGGGCTCCATTCACAAAAACACTCCCTGGCTGGTTGTGACTGACTTGAATTTCATTTTCCCTAAACGACCATACGCAGGAATTCTGCAGGGGTCAGGGACATCGCCCTTCACCCTGCTTCAATAAGATCATGGCCGATCTTTGACTTTAACACCACCTTCCTGCCTTATTCCCTTGTTCCTTAATTCCCTTAATGTCCAAAAATCCAATGATCTCAGTCTTTCAATGCTGACAAACTGAGCATCCAAAGTTCCCTGGGTGAAGAATTCCACATTTTCACCACCCTCTTAGTACAGGGATTTCTGCTCCTCTCAGTACCAGGTGGCTGACCCTTTATACCCCTTAGTTCGAGACTCTCCAGCAAGGGGAAAGAGCCTCTCACAGAATCCTTGCAGTGCAGTAGGAGGCCGTGCACCCCATTGAGTCTGCACCAACTCTCTGACAGAGCATCTTACCAGGCCCATCCCCCTCCCTATCCCCGTAACCCCGCAAATTTACCCCCTAATCTACACATTTTTGGACACCAATTTAGCATGCCCCATTCACCGTGGCACAATGGTTGGCACTGCTGCCTCACAGCTCCAGGGACCCGGGTTCGATTCCCAGCTTGGGTCACTGTCTGTGCAGAGTTTGCACATTCTCCCCGTGTCTGCGTGGGTTTCCTCCGGGTGCTCCGGTTTCCTCCCACAGTCCGAAAGACGTGCTGGTTAGGGTGCATTGACCCAAACAGGCACTGGAGTGTGGCGACTAGGGGAATTTCACAGTAACTTCATTGCAGTGTTAATATAAGCCTTACTTGTGACGAATAAATAAATAAACTCCAACTTATACATCTTTGGAGTGTGGGAGGAAACCGGAGCACCCGGAAGAAACCCACGCAGACATAGGGAAAACATGCAAACTCCAAATAGACAGTGACCCAAGCCGGGAATTGAACCCGGGTCCCTGGCGCTGTGAGGCAGAATGCTAATCACTGTGCCACCGTGCCACCCATCTCATCAGCTACACATTCAAGTCTGCTAAGAATTTTAGATTATTCCATGAATGTTTTGGCGCTGGGTCACGACTTCCACAGAGGGCAAGTTAAACCATCTTGCCGATAAAAGCAGCCGAGAGGCATTTTCCATAGAAATACTGAACATCTATCAGTGACAGCATCATCTTCCTCGACCAGGGATGGGGGGGGAGAGGGGGGTGACGGTCGGGGTGGGGGGGGGGGGGGGGGGGGGGTCAAGAGGGTTTTAAAAAAATTAATTGATGGTTATTGGTGTAGTGTTTTAATAGCACCACAGATAACATACTGTGAGTCAAAGTACTGTCCAAATCTGCCTTCAGTGATTGGATCGAAGACTGGCCTTTCCTGTGAGGTGGGAAAAGTATTTTCTAATGGGGATATGAGCAAGATGAGCTCTATTCTGGGGTAAATGGCAGGGAGGGAGATGGGGCTTTCTGGGGGTCTCCTGCGACAGCGAATCAGTCTTTCACATTAACCTTTGTAGAAATCGCACGGGGCATAAAGTGAGCCACCCATTGGCTATCGCTCCCTCCCAAGAGCAACTCACCCCCACAGTCTGTCCAAGCCCCTGCCTCACTCACACATCAATTCTAAATCAAACATGTGTGGAAACACATTAATAAATCAGCCAGTGGAATTTTCACATACTCCAGTAATAATAAAGCAACTCGCTTCACAAACAATTCATTTCAATGAAACTGCTCCTGTGGTTGTAATCAGTTGTTCTGCATTATGGTGAATTTTACTGGAAGCCCCATTACTGGAAGTCCATCCATTAATCTCTCCCACAGTGTCATTAAATGCCATCATACAGCAAGGAAGGAGGCCATTTGGCCCATCATGTCTGTGGCAGCTCTTTAAAAGATCTATCCAATTAATCCCATTACCCTGTTCTATCCCCTTAACCTTGTAAATCTTTCAGGTTAAAGTGTTTATCCAATTCCCTTTTGAAAATGACCAGTGTAACTGCTTCTCCCAAACTATCGGGCAGCACATTGCAGACCAAGACTGTGTATTTTCTTTTTTCTTATGTTACCTCTCACTCTTTTGCCAATCATCTTCAATCTACGTCTCTCAGGTTCCTGACCCTTCAGCTAGTGGAAGCAGCTTCTCCTTATTCACTCCACCAAAACCCACCTCTGTTAAATCTAATCTTAACCTTCTCTGCTGTAAGGAGAACACTCCCAGCTCGTCAAGTCTTTCTGCACTGACGAAATCCCCTGATACCATTCTGGTAAGTCTCTTCAGCGCCCTGCCCCAAAGCCTTGATGTCCTTCCCAAAGAGAGGTGCCGAGAATTGGATACAATATTTAGCTGGGGCATAACCTGTGTTTTAGAAAGTGTCACCACAACTTCCTTGCTCATGTGCTCCATATCTCTATTTATAAAACACTTTATACACAAAGTCCTGTGTGCTTCTTAACAGCTTTCCAAATTGTCCTGCCACCTTTAAAGACGTGTGTAAGGTAACCCACACCTCTATCTCTTCCTGCCGTCCATTTATCGTTTTAAGTTGCCTCTCTCCATTCTTCCTACCACAATGCATCGCTTGTGCAAAATTTTTCCTTACCTAATGAATGGCTTTCAAAATCTTCCCTCGTCTGTAAAGATAATTGTATCTTGACGGAGCAAGGATGAATTTCAGAAATAAAATGATGTGGCTGTGAAGGAAGACTCCGATTTATCACTTAGTTCACTGCTGGGCAAAGCGGCAAAAACTGAACTCAATTGTTTTAGCAAATTTATTTCTATAGTAATAGAAAGGGGAAAATGCAGACACAAGTAACTCTTAGGTGGGGGAAGTTGTTTTATAGTAAATGGGGTACTTTGTCCTTCCTCAGGAACACTAACATGCGCTTATTTTAATAAGTAAATCCCCCAACGGTCAAAGCCTTGGTCACTCTGACGCATGCATTTTTGAGCCCAGAAAACATTTCCTATCACAAGTGAACCAGGCAATATTAAAGTAGGCAAATGCTTTTTATAGCAATGTAGAACAATTCACAAATAACTAGTCACTACTCCCTGGAAGAAGCTGTGCTGAGATGTACAGATTTGACACTATGCATTGGTGCCACAACACTTCACACAAAGAGTGGTCGGTGTCTGGAATGCACTGTCTGGAAGTGTGGTGGAGACGGGTATAATTGAGACATTGAAGAGGGTATTAGATGATTATTTGGATAGAAACAATATGCAAGAGTGACAGGGAAAAGGCAGGGGTATGGCACTAAGTCACAATGTTTAATTGGAGAGCCAGTCCAGACACGATGGGCCAAATGATCTCCTGCACCCTTACGATTCTGTGATTCTGTGATTCAATTCCCTTGCAATAAAGGGCAACAAGAAATTTGCCTTCCAAATTTCTGACCTAAGCACCGACCGTTAACATTGTCGGTTTCTCCGAGATGCTTCACAAGGTCTTAATCAGACTAGGATTTGAGAACAAGTCGATTTGAGAACAAGTCACACATTAGGACAGGTGACCATAACTGTGGTCAAAGAGGATTCAAAGACCATCTTAATGAGGACAGAGGGTTGGAATGGATTAGAGAAGAAATCCCTCTGCATTCCTCATATGTTCGTTCCAAATGTAGAAGAGGTTTGCTTATTTCACAGAATCATGGAATCCCTATAGTACAGAAGGAGGCCATGCAGCCCTTCAAGTCTGCACTAACTCTCTGACAGAATATCTTATGCAGGCCCTATCCCTGTAACCTCACATATTTACCCCACTAATCCCCCTAATCTACACATCTTGGGACACTAAGGGACTATTTAACATGGCAAATCAACCTAACCAGCACATCTTTGGACAGTAGGAGCAAACCGGAGGAAACTCACACACAGACATGGGGAGAATGTGCAAACTCCACCTAGACAGTGATCAAAGACTGGAATTGAACCTGGGTCCCTGGCGCTGTGAGGCAGCAGTGCTAACCACTGTGCCACTGTGCATGGGAAGAACAACATGAGCAGAGGAGGAGGCCATTTGGTCCTATGAAGTCTGTTATGCCCTTCGATGAAATCGTAAGTGATCTTTGATCTCACGTCATATACTTTGCCCCTTTGCCCCTTATCCCCGATACCATTATAAATCAATCTCAGATTTCAAATCAACAATTGATCTGGCAACATCTGCTGTTTGCAGGAGAGAGTTCCAAACTTCTGCCACCCTTTGTGCGAAGAAATGTTCCCTAATTTCATTTCAGAAAGACCTGGTTCTAATTTTTAAGCTTTATCCCCTAAAACTAGTCTGCCCAATCATCAGAGTTTCTCTCTGCCTGTCTACAAAGAACAAAAAACAAACAAAGAACAATACAGCACAGGAACAGGCCCTTCGGCCCTCCAGGCCTGTGCCGCTCCCTGGTCCAAACTAGACCATTCTTTTGTATCCCTCCATTCCCACTCAGTTCATGTGGCTATCTAGATAAGTCTTAAACGTTCCCAGTGTGTCCGCCTCCACCACCTTGCCCGGCAGCGCATTCCAGGCCCCCACCACCCTCTGTGTAAAATACGTCCTTCTGATATCCGTGTTAAACCTCCCCCCCCTCACCTTGAACCTATGACCCCTCGTGAACGTCACCACTGACCTGGGAAAAAGCTTCCCACCGTTCACCCTATCTATGCCTTTCATAATTTTATACACCTCTATTAGGTCACCCCTCATCCTCCGTCTTTCTAGTGAGAACAACCCCAGTTTACCCAATCTCTCCTCATAACTAAGGCCTTCCATACCAGGCAACATCCTGGTAAACCTCCTCTGTACTCTCTCTAAAGCCTCCTCGTCCTTCCGGTAGTGTGGCGACCAGAACTGGACGCAGTATTCCAAATGCGGCCGAACCAATGTTCTATACATCTGCAACATCAGACCCCAACTTTTATACTCTATGCCCCGTCCTATAAAGGCAAGCATGCCATACCCTATCGGTTTGCCGGGATACCAAGCACACTTTGATCAAATCATCCATTAACCTGTGATCTTCCAGAGATTATATTACCAGTTTGTTCAACTTTGGAATTCAATACTGGAAGACAAGGTTTCTGGCAAATCTGCTCTGTACATCCTCTGAGAAAGTAAAGAATCATTCTCCTCACTCCTGCTTACCTTGATTGGGATGCTGCTTATGCATTTACCTATTTACCCCTGGGCAGAGCGAGCTGGTAAAATCACGGAGAAGCCAAGAAACCAGGATCATGCTCGATTGCTCACCCCTCACGATCTTACAAGAGCCGGATTTCTGGGGCAGTCAGCCTCTCGCCAGAAATGGGCAAAAGGCTAAATTATTTCAATTTATTGTAATGCTAATTTAAATGGCATTAGTGAGGCTCACAATCACCTGGGCTTGCTTGCCCTTATGGCCTTGCCGGGAGATCTCTCTGGCGAGGAAAATACTTGTTCCCCATGAACGAGGAACAGTCATGTTGCCCTCACCGGTAGAACTGGAGGCCATTGAGGCTACGCGGGGAGGTAGGGGGGTGCCCTTGGGAAGTGCTAGCCTGGCACCTTGGCACTGCCAGCCTAGCACCATGCTAGTGCCTACTGGGCACCCAGGCACTGCTGGGATGCGGCCTATGGGAGTGGGGCCTATGGGGGAAGGGTCTGAATGGGGTGTGGCTGATGGGGGCGGGGCCTTCTGATCCAGGAAGGAGGGTGATCCCATTGCCACTCTGCAGGCGATCGGTATGGGGGGGGAGGGCGGCGCAATCAATCGGGGTGATGGCGGGACAGCAGGAGCTACATTTCCGTGCGGTGTGGGGCTTACAATCAGCTGCAGGCCGCCATGATTATGGGGGGGTTGTGTTCAGGTTGCCTGCAAAATCAGAGGCTTGACAGCTCTCTCTCTCTCTCTCTGTCTGTCAGACCTCTGCTGTTGCAATTGCAGATGTGCAGTATCAGAGGTCAGAGCATGTGCAATCACCCCCCCTGCTGCTGCTATTGTGCATGTGCAGACACAGAGGTCTGCGCATGTGCAATAGCTCCCTCTGCAGGATAGCTGGCGAATTAAGCCCTGCCCACTGCCTGCAGCAGCTCGAGTTGGTCTTGTTGATTGTTTCATATACTATGTGCACAAGATTGGGCTTAAAAATGCACCCAAAAAACAGATCTACAAATTTCCCATTTTCACGCCAGCTGGACACTTAGAATCACTTTCATACCATTCCATCCTCTATGTATATGAGTATTTATAATACAAGTTTATAGGTAAACTTGTCACAATTACACTCACACCATAATTGATGCTGCGTTGATGTTGTACGTACAATATATGGCAGCTTCCATTTTGGCTGAAAATAAATTTTGAACATACTAAGGTGCTATATAAATGCAAGATATTTTGAATAAAATCAAAATACTGTTGGTGTTGGAAATCTGAAATGAAACTGAAAGTGGGGGAAATACTCAGCAGGTCACATGGGGAGAGATAAAGAGCTAATGCTGAGAGTGATTTCTTCAGCAAAGTTTTTGTCCAGCTGTTATAATTGTGGACATTTGGGACTCTCGGCACAGCAGCAACGCCGCAGGCTGGCTGCTAACGCTGGCGGTGAGGATGGAGCAGCAACGCCAAGGGCGGGCTGCTAACGCTGGCGGTGAGGATGGAGCAGCAACGCCGCAGGCGGGCTGCTAATGCTGGCGGTGAGGATGGAGCAGCAACGCCAAGGGCGGGCTGCTAACGCTGGCGGTGAGGATAGAGCAGCAACGCCGCAGGCGGGCTGCTAATGCTGGCGGTGAGGATGGAGCAGCAACGCCGCAGGTAGTCTGCTAACATTTGATTTTGATTTGATTTATTATTGTCACATGTATTAACATACAGTGAAAAGTATTGTTTCTTGCGCGCTATACAGACAAAGCATACCATTCATAGAGAAGGAAAGGAAAGAGTGCAGAATGTACTGTTACAGTCATAGCTAGGGTGTAGAGAAAGATCAACTTAATGTGAGGCACGGCCATTCAAAAGTCTGACAGCAGCAGGGAAGAAGCTGTTCTTGAGTCGGTTGGTACGCGACCTCAGACTTTTGTAGCTTTTTCCCGATGGAAGAAGGTGGAAGAGAGAATGTCCGGGGTGCGCGGGGTCCTTGATTACGCTGGCTGTTTTGCCGAGGCAGCGGGAAGTGTAGACAGAGTCAATGGATGGGAGGCTGGTTGGCAAAGAGGATTGGCTACGAGGATGAAGCAGCAACGCCACGGGAGGGCCGCTAACGCTGGCGGTGAGGATGGAGCAACGCCGCGGGAGGGCCGCTAACGCTGGCGGTGAGGATGGAGCAACACCGCGGGAGGGCCGCTAACGCTGGCGGTGAGGATGGAGCAGCAACGCCGCGGGAGGGCCGCTAACGCTGGTGGTGAGGATGGAGCAACACCGCGGGAGGGCCGCTAACGCTGGCGGTGAGGATGGAGCAGCAACGCCGCGGGAGGGCCGCTAACGCTGGCGGTGAGGATGGAGCAGCAACGCCGCGGGAGGGGCCGCTAACGCTGGCGGTGAGGATGGAGCAGCAACGCCGCG